>NC_140958.1:88153404-88708404 GCF_014529385.1 Adiantum capillus-veneris | reverse complement strand
ATGGACATTCATTTACGTAGACCAAGGGAATGATGTCCTTCTTAATATATAGGTGGTTATGATGTCCACTACTATGTATTACTCATAAGAAGAATGCAAGGACAGAAGCAAGTAAGAGAGTGGATAAGAGACATTGAATACAATTGTGTTCCTATCATTGAAATCAATTCTAATCTCTTCACACCATGTTAACTTATCTAATCTCTATAATCAAGCTTGGTAGCATTGCTAGATCAAGGTATACCAAAAAGAGGACTCTCTCTCTCTCTCTCTCTCACACACACACACACACACACACACCAATAGAATTAAATCACTTCCAAGTTTGTTGAACAAGGGCTAGCACCTCATGAAATATAATGTCTATGAGAAGATCCCAATCTTGGTATCAAAGAATTCTTTGCACCATCTATTGAGAGGTGTATCATGCATCACTTTTAGAAATGCAATAGACTATACATGTAAGAAGAGAGTATTGACAGTGTTCCACTTGGAAGAGAAGATAGCCCTATGAGAATAGAGGCGATGTTTCCTTGGCCGCAGCAACACGCGGGTCACATACTATTTCTATTTATATGCACACAAAAAGTCTTTTGATTTTCCACCTCCATGGTCTTTTTATTTCCTAGACTCACCATTCACTTATGCACTCAAGATGTTTTCAAAGGATTTTTGGCCTACTGAAGAAAGGCCTTAGTGTTGGCCTGGGTTGGGCGTCCTTTGACGGATGGAGTGCACGTGGACAGCCAGTAGGTTTTTAGCTTTGTGTGAAGGCAGGAGCTGCTAGACGACATGACTCGATGTGATACGAGGAGGAAAACAAGGGCAGTCCTGTTGAGGAGTGCATTAACGCTATGGAGAAGGCGTGCGAGTTCATGTTACTGTCACCTGACGCTTCCGCCAACTCGCGCGTGGTTGCAGCTTGTTTATGCTTCATCTACCCGTGCTACGCAATCCCTCTTCGTCTACCCCTGCTGTGTTGCGCGATACAGACTCTCTCTCTCTCTCTCTCTCTCTCTCTCTCTCTCTCTCTCTCTCTCTCTCTCTCTCTCTCTCTCCCGTTCCCCATAAATCCAAGCTCCTTAAATGTGAGACTTGCAAGCTGGAACACATCAACAGTCAAGCCTCTGCATCCACCGGTGTCTAGCACCTCGAGATCATGGGAGAGTCCGTCCAAAGCTACGAGCTCTTGCAGCCCATCGCAGCCCCAAGGCAGAAGCTGAAGGCTAGGACAGGAGCTTATGTCCAAGTGTTTCAGTGAAGCGGGTAATGAAGAGATTACCCTCAAATTCGGACACCATTTAGTGTCTAACTTTTCAAGTGAAGAGGGCAACTCAGGAATCTCCATCAAATTGTCCCAACCCACCCCTAAGGCAAAGAGTCCAGAGCCTTGAAAGGAGGTGCAAGTTCTCAGGAAGCCCGGACCTGAGAGGGTTGCAATGAGATGACAAGTTACAGAGTTGTTCAGGGAGCCCTCCTTCACTGATGTTGCAGCCAGACAAGTCTAAGGTCACCTGGCTGATGCTCGAAGGAAGAAAGGACAGGCTTAATTGGATTCTAACTGCAAGGTCACAAGTTTGCGTAGATTTCCGAGGTTCTCGGGGAGCCTGCCTAAGTTTTTACAAAAACGAATTTGAAGCTCGACTAAATTTGTAAGGGAGCTACGTGCCGCTGGAATCTCCCCAATGCAAGAGCTGCTCACATGAAGAGATGAGAGATTCCTAAGGTTGCCAATTGTAGATGGAAGCTCCTTTAAGCTTTCATAGTAGTTTAAATTGAGGGTTGACAACTTGGTCAAGTTTCCAAGAGACTGTGGAAGCAACATCAGATACTGCAGAGATTCCAGGCCTAGCACTTCAAGAGCATTCAGCTGTCCGATGGCATCTGGCAGCCTTGTGGGACTGTGGCAATTATTCAATCTTAGGAACTTGAGGGAATGCAAGAGGATAAGTCCATGGTTAGCTTTTCGCAGCATCGCAAGTCGAGGTGTGTTAAAGTGGAACCGAGGCAGCCAATGGACTCTAGCACACTCTCCAAGTTGCCACACCAACAGAACATGCACTGAGAGTTGTCCGATAGTGTGGCATCCTGGAGGTTTGGTCGCAGCTGTGCAAGGACGAGGGATGGCGAGATTAGGAGTGGCAAAAAGGCACGAAAACAGTGGCAGGTGATGGCCAGCGTGTGACGTATTGGGGCCATCGACGACTGGAGCGCAGGGAGGACATGGCAGAGAGGGCAATGCCGTCTCTAGACTTATACATCACAATCTCTTATGGTACCATTCTCAATTTTCCTTGAGCGAGCCTGAGATCATTGGTTTGATTAAATATTTTTTGACAGTGCTTTAATCTAGTACTAGTCATATTAAAAGTCTAGTATGTCAGCAAGTGTTGTCAATTGGTATCTAGTGCAATATGAAGCTATCAATATGCAAAACTGTGATACTGGAGCAATCACAAGAAGATTTAGAAATTTTCTGATGTAGGAAAATGGATTCGTTCTCAGTGTTTTTCATACAATGCATAACATCATGAGCTTCTGCTCGAGAGGCACCGCATACCTAGCTAGGTATGCGGCGCCTCCCTCACAGAAGCTCATGATGTTGAGGTAAGTCACAATGTGGGAAATATTGTGAGAATTTGTCCAAAACTTCTTGTGAATTCAACACTTTCAACACCCTTCCTATCTTTTTCGCTTCTTGGTAGACTATTATTTATTTTCTGAGATTGGGGAGACCTAATGAGTTTTGCCCAAAAAAA
Source organism: Adiantum capillus-veneris (assembly GCF_014529385.1). Taxonomy (NCBI): domain Eukaryota; kingdom Viridiplantae; phylum Streptophyta; class Polypodiopsida; order Polypodiales; family Pteridaceae; genus Adiantum; species Adiantum capillus-veneris. The sequence continues at coordinate 88,705,645 of NC_140958.1, read as the reverse complement.
AAAAAGGAGACAAGCTAAAGACATGGTGAGAATGAGAAGAATGAGAAGGAACGCAAGGCGCTAATGTTCTTTAAGCTGAATTCAAGAAGTTATTCAAGATAAAAATGGTATAACCAATCTACCACACTTGAGAGTAGGGGGAGGGAGCGGTGAGCGCTAAGGAGAGGGAACTAGTGAGCGGTAGCAAGGAACGAGAGCGGATATATATATATATATATATATATATATATATATATATATATATATATATATATATATAGAGAGAGAGAGAGAGAGAGAGAGAGAGAGAGAGAGAGATAATCTCAAGTATTGGCGATATTGCTAGTGCTTGAGGTTTTACTTTTTTTTTTTAAATAGCCTGGCCTCTAGCGTTCTCTCTCTCTCTCTCTCTCTCTCTCTCTCTCTCTCTCTCTCAGAGTTGACCACAAATTGACTTTTTGTATTATTGTCATTTGATCTAAAATTTGAATTTAAGTCAGCCAGATGAAAAGGATGGAGAGAGAGAGAGAGAGAGAGAGAGAGAGAGAGAGACGGGGGGGGGGGGGGGGGGGGGGATCAAAGGCTACTCTACTGAAGGGAGGAGCAAAAATGGGAGGCGGTGGTAGTAGTAGGGGTGTGACGCCCTCGTTCGGGGCGTCGCGGAAACGGGGCCGCGCCGGCTCACCTACGATGCAAACGGGACCTGCAGGCAAGCGAACGCACATACAAGAACTCAACTTGAAAACTGAACGCAAGAGGGACACGAGAATGAGGGACGCGAACGAATGATCAATTTCATAAGAAAGTGCCGAATACAAAGGACGCAAGTAATCACTTGAAAACGGGGCTGGAAAGTTGGGGGAAGTGGCACATACTTCCCTTATATACACCCCCGGGTTGAGAGAGCTTGACGCCCACGTCAAGCCGGGGTTTTGAGGAGTGCCGATACAAAATTGATGCCGAGGTTTTTGGGGCGGATATTTACAAGGAGGGGAGTTAGATGTTGCCACCAAATTGTCTAGCTACCTAGGGTGATGCTAGTTACAAAGTGGGAGGGAGGACTACTCTATGTGGTTGTCATTTAGTGGGTTGTCCTCCTCTTCAGTTGGCATGTTGTAGAAGCGCAGCACAAGGGGTCTCCCAAGTCGGAGCATGATTTCTTCAGGTACCCAAGTGCATTCCGTCATAGGGCGATTTCGCCATTTGACATAGAACAATTGTCCTCGGCGCTCGAAGCGCGACTTTAAGATGGCCTCCGGTTCATTTGGTGGGCCATCCTTTACATATTCGGGGAGGCTTCTTCCATAGGTGTGATCCGGCACGAACCTTTTGAGTAGACTTACATGGAAGGCGTTGTGGATGTTGATGTGTGATGGGAGGTCCAGCTTGTAGGTGATGTCATTGTATGACTTCAGCACTTTGTATGGCCCATAGTAGCGGTGGTTGAACTTGGGGGAGAGGCCTGGAGGGAGGGTGATATTCTGGGAGCTGACGAGGACTAAGTCACCTTCTTGGAGGAGTTCGGCAGGCCTGCGCTTTTGGTTGGCGTATTTGGCGATGCGTACCTTGCTTTGCTCGAGACTTTGCTTGGCCCTTTGCATGCGGGTTTGCCATTGTTGCAGAAACTCTTCACATTCCAGATCCTGGGCATGCACATCGCCGGTTGCCAGTGCCAGGGGTGTGATTACTTCTTTACTTGTGGAGAGCTCGAAGGGGGTGTAGCCAGTGCTGCTATGGATGGAGTTGTTGTAGTGGAATTCCAGGACATCCATGTATTCGGACCAGTCTTTCTGATCTGCTTTGACGTAGCTGCGGATGTAGTCTTCAATGCCTTGGTTGACTCTTTCTGTCTGGCCATCGGTTTCTGGGTGGTAGGTGGATGAGAAGCGGAGCTGGGTTCCTAGAAGCTTGAACAGCTCGCGCCAGAGGTCGCTGAGGAAGCGGGTGTCGCGATCAGAAACTATGGCTAAGGGGAGGCCGTGGTATTTGAAGACTTTGGCGAAGAAGTGTTTGGCTACTTGGTATGCTGTGACGGGAGGCTTTGCAGGGATGAAGTGAGCTTGCTTGGTGAAGTAGTCGACGACCACCATGATGGTAGTGTGGCCGTGGGAGGGTGGGAGGTCGACGATGAAGTCCATACTTACCATGTCCCAAGGCCGGGAGGGTGTTGGCATGGGATGGAGGAGGCCAGCCGGCTTGACTCGTTGAGCTTTGACCAGTTGACAGGTTGGGCAGGTACGCACGTAGTCGATTACGTCGTCCTTCATTTTGGGCCACATGTAATGTTGGTGGAGTTTGTCATAAGATCTTTTCTGGCCCCCATGTCCAGCTAGCTTGCAGTCATGAGCCTCCCACATGAGATCTTTCTAGAGCTCTGGGTCATTGGGAATGTAGATTTTTCCATGCGCATAGAAGAGGTTATCTCTGACTTCAAAGAGACCCACTGCTGCTTTACTAGAGATGTGGTCGTGGAGCATGCGGAGGACAGCCGGATCAGCTTTCTGAGCGTCGAGGATGCACTGGCGTAGCGTGCTGGTTGCTGAGGAGATAGCATTGAGAGTAGGCATTCGGCTGAGTGCATCGGGCATGACATTTGTGGAGCCCGGTTTGTGGATGATCTCGATGTCATATTTTGCCAGTGTATCTTGCCACCTGGCTTGCTTGGGCGTGAGTTTTGGTTGGGTCTGGAAGTACTTGAGTGAGATGTTATCTGTGTAGACCTTTGTGTGCTTGTCTTGGACATAGTGTCGCCACTTTCGGAGGCAGTGGACGACAGCGAGCATTTCCTTCTCATGTGTAGTCCATCTTGTCTCTACATCGGTGAACTTGTGAGATTCATAGGCGATGGGTTGCTGTTCTTGCATGAGGACTCCGCCAATGGCACCATCTGATGCATCTGTATGTACTTCAAATGATTTGGTGAAGTCCGACAGTCGGAGGACAGGGGTACTGCACATGGCAATCTTCAGGTTCTCAAAAGCTTCTTCTTCTCTGGGTGTCCATTGAAAAGGTTTGTGGCCTTTTGTGATCTCTGTAAGTGGGGCCGCAATCTTGCTGAAGTCGCGGATGAATCGACGGGTGTACTAGCAGAAACCCACAAATTCTCGGACTTCTTTGATGGATGTTGGTGGAGCCCACTTGATGACAACGTCAACTTTCTTAGGGTCCACCATAATGCCTTCGGATGTGACGATGAAGCCCAAGAACTCGATTTTCTGCACAGCAAGCTCACACTTCTCCAGCTTGGCATAGAGTTGGTGTTCGCGGAGGCGTTGGAGTACTGCGACCACATGCTTCTGGTGCTCTTCTAGGGTCTTGCTGTAAATCAGGAGGTCATCAATGTATGTGATGAGGAAATCATCTATCATGTCCCGGAAACTGTCATGTATGATTCTGCAGAACGTGCCAGGGCCGCCAGTGAGACCGAAACCCAGGACAAGCCATTCCCAGGAGCCGTAGCGTGTGCGGAAGGCGGTCTTCGCAATGTCTTTGAGGGCGATGCGGACTTGGTGATAGCCTGAGCAGAGATCGATGCGCGTGAAGTACTTGGCACCCTGTAATCTGTCCAGGAGGTCTTCCATGAGCGGGACTGGGTACTTGTTTTTGATAGTTATTTTGTTTAGGGCCAGATAATCCACACATAGCCGCATCGAGCCATCTTTCTTCTTGACGAACAACACTGGGGCCCCAAAAGGAGAGCTGCTGGGCCGGATGAAACCTTGATCCTCCAATTCCTGTAGTTGCTTCTTGAGCTCTTTGAGCTCGGTGTCGTTCATGCGGTAGGGGGCCTTCGCCGGGGGTGTGCTACCTGGGATGAGGTCAATTTCATGTTGAATTTGACGGGGAGGGGGTAAGCCGGGGGGGAGTTCTGGAGGCATGACATCCTTGTACTTTTGAAGGACGGGGGTCAGAGAGGGGTCACCCACTTTGGCCTGCTCGATGCTGATGGAGTTGAGCCTTGCTGTGGGCTGCTCCTTTGCCTGCATGATGCAGAGGTGAACCTGAGCTCCTTTCTTGAGGGCCTGCTGTGCTTGCTTTGCACTCATGAGATTGAGTCTTGGGGATGAGTGTTCTGGAACTTTTTGTTTGCCTTTCATCGCTGCTAACTGAGCCGGGTCCTGGCGGTTGATGGGAGACGAGTTGGTTTGCAGATGCGCCTGGCGGGTGAAAGCTTGACTTGTTGTGAGTCTGGCGCCTTGTACTGTCACTGCTTTGCCCTGATTATTTAGCAGTAATTGGTCCACCTTCATGCCTAGTAGTGCAATGAGGTACTTGTCGTTGAAGGAGAGACCAATGATTGCCTCAAAATCGTCCATTGGGACCACTATGAAATCCAGCCGACATGTGAATTCACCCAACTCGATCCTAACTTGACGAGCTGCCTTGACATTGTTATCCTTTCCTTGGGCAAACTTTACTGTCGTTTCGTTGACGGTGGTGAGACGTAGGCCCAGGCGCGCGGCACATTGTGGAAAAAGAAAATTGTGTGTGGCGCCTGAGTCTACCATGATCCATTGCTTCTGGGACCCAATTGTTGCTTGAACATATAAGTTCTGAATGTCTGTTATCGCCGCTGCCATGCACTTCGGGTTGAGGGACACTGCTCCAATCCGGGGTTGCTGGTTAGCCACAGGACTAGCCAGTTCTTCGACGCTTATTCGGGGGGGGGAAGGTGGTTCTTCTATCTGGAGGGTGTTGACCCTGCTAGATGAGGATGCTGCTTGGTTGCGTTGGCGTACACAAGGGTAGTAGGGGCCATGATCAAGCTTGCAGTCACGGCACCAGACACGATCGGGGCGCGGGTAGTTATTGTTGCCTTTGTAAGTATCGTGAGGATCGTGCGCGCCGGGCACGTCGGTCTTCAGCTCGTTTCCAGGAGCTCTTTTACTGAGCTCTGATACCAAGTGTGACGCCCCAGAATCTGGGCGCGTCGGGGAGGGGACGTTTTGGGCCCGGCTCGGACGGGACCGGCTCGGGTGGAGGGGTTGCTTCAAGGGGTCCTGGCGCGGATGGCACCGGCTCAGGAGGGCCCGGCTCGGACGGGACCGGCTCGGGTCAAGTTTCCTTCACGGGGGCCCGGCTCGGACGGGACCGGCTCGGGCGTGGTTGCGTTCCATGGGTCGACGGCCGTTTGCGTTTCGCGGGTCTTCGCGGGTCTTGCGTTCCGGGTCCCTAGCCCCACGTAGCCTCAGGCTCCGCCGCACTGACGGAGGGTCATAGCGTGCCCCGGGGAACCTTGAGTGGAGTCCCCACGGTGCGCGAGTGCGTGGAGTGAGGCTACAGTGTCTAGGTGGGGGGTCCCCTCCCGTGGCCGTTCTCGGGAGGCTCATACCCCTTATATACACCCCCGGTTGAAGAGAGTTCGACGACCGCGTCGAACGTGGGAAAAGAGTGCTTGGCTATGCATGAGGCCGTGGGGACAAAGGGGTGCATATAAGTGCAAAGTGAGCAAAACTGTTCCCAAATGCAAGTAAGTAGGCATGCTTTGTTTTTGTACTTTTGAGAATAACGTGAGTGTGTGTATTTTTGGGGTTTTGGCAGAAGGATGAAAAGATATGCTTTGAACACCCAAGTAGAATTCCCCATACTTGAGCGTTCCCCGAATAGGTAACCCAGTGTGCGCGGAGCCACCTGCTGTGTTGGCCCGCGCGGAGGCTTCTTGAAAGCCGAATCTGAAGTAGCGTTCCGTCGCAATGCAGCACTTGCGAGTTGGTCCCTGTTTGGACGTCATTTGGAGGGCAAGCTCGGGGCCCTGTGGTCTCTTTGTAGACTTGAATGGGTCTTCAGCTCAGCATGGGCCACATAAGTGGCCGGGGCGCGACGAACACCGTTGGCTTGGTTCGTCGCGTTTTTGGTGGTTCCTGTTTTTGATATAAAGAGCCCTGTCTGGCTCGCATCTTTCTTTTTGTCATGTGGGGAGCCCTGTCTGGCTCACATCTTTGCTTTTTGTGTTGGGGTGCCCGGCTCGGATCGGGGCCGGCGCGGGTCACGGGTGACGGCCCGCGGGTTGGGCGCGTCCTGAAGAGCCCTGTCTGGCTCGCATCTTTCCTTTTTATCATGGAGGTGCCCGACTCGGATCGGGGCCGGCGCGGGTCACGGGTGACGGCCCGGTGTTTGGACGCGTCACGGGGACGGAGGGCGTGTGGTTGCTTTCTAGAGCTCTCTTCACCAAGATTTTGACGACCCGGGCCATTGCGGTTGGAGTCGTCGTGAGGATCGTGCGCGTCGGGCACGTCGGTCTTCAGCTCGTTTCCAGGAGCTCTTTTACTGAGCTCTGATACCAAGTGTGACGCCCCAGAATCTGGGCGCGTCGGGGAGGGGACGTTTTGGGCCCGGCTCGGACGGGACTGGCTCGGGTCGGGGTGTTTCTTCAAGGGGTCCTGGCGCGGACGCCACCGGCTCAGGAGGGCCCGGCTCGGACGGGACCGGCTCGGGTCGAGGGGTTGCTTCAAGGGGTCCTGGCGCGGACGGCACCGGCTCAGGAGGGCCCGGCTCGGACGGGACCGGCTCGGGCGTGGTTGCGTTCCATGGGTCGACGGCCGTTTGCGTTTCGCGGGTCTTCGCGGGTCTTGCGTTCCGGGTCCCTAGCCCCACGTAGCCTCAGGCTCCGCCGCACTGACGGAGGGTCATAGCGTGCCCCGGGGAACCTTGCGTGGAGTCCCCACGGTGCGCGAGTGCGTGGAGTGAGGCTACAGTGTCTAGGTGGGGGGTCCCCTCCCGTGGCCGTTCTCGGGAGGCTCATACCCCTTATAAGGGGCAACACATGATGGCAACAAGCTAGCACCACCAACCACCGATGGTGGGTTAGGATGGTGGTGACAATGGGTGGCAAGGAGCGGCAATGGGAGGTAGTAGTGGTGGTAGGATGAGCGGGAAAAAAGAAAGCTCGCTCCGTAACCATGCCCCCTTCTGTGGACGAAAAGGGGGGGCTTGTGACAAGGGCTTTTCCTTTGGTGGCTTCGTCTATGGTTGGTTTCGCCCTATTGAAGGTGCATGGTTCGCCTTTCCAGTTTGCTGTCGATTTCTCCGATTTGTCGGATCTGGCCCCTCTGGGCGTTGCCGGTTCGGGACTTGGTTAATGCGGCTTTGGTGTTGCAGGATGTGGTGGTATCTTCACTACAAGGGTGATCGAGCTCAGCAGGTATGTATGCAAGCAACTAGAAATTAGAATGTGGAAGCTGTCAAAGTTGAAAGAGGAGAAGAAGGTGTCAAAGGTAGTTAATGTCTTCGCTTTCTTTAAAGCGCATGTCAAGATCCTCAACCATTTTAAAAGCTCTCTATTCTCGAAGGCTTGAGCCTTGGGCAGAGCCTTGGGCAAATTGGTGTACCACGTCCTCACGTTGAACTACCTTCAGAGCGCGTTTAGTGATTCTCTCTCTGTCTAAGGCTACATTCACGCTCTCTCTCTCTCTCTCTCTCTCTCTCTCTCTCTGTGCGCATTTTTACAAACCGACAGCAACGCTCTGCGTGTGCGGGCGCTATTGCTTGCATCTCGACGCGCAAATTTGAGCTCTAGAAGCAGACCTGCAGAGGCGTGAAGTCGAGGCTGGGTCATAGCTTGCAGCTGGAGTCTTCCTTTATCCTCTGGAAAGCCTGCGCGTAGAACTTGGAATCGGAGGGTGTGCCACTGTGCGTAGTCACACATACGAGCAAGCAGGGCCGTATACACGTACAGATTTCAAGGGGGGGCAGCTGGGCAGAACATCAGGCTTTTCCTCCTTTATTTACACACATTTGAAAGAGGAGGGAGAAGAAAAGGCCTCGTTTCGTTTCTTCTAGCCTGGGGCTACACGCACATACGCATCGCAATCGGGCGCCAGAGAAGCTAAAGGTATAGCACATTTGTGCCTCCCTTTCCCTCCCTCAAGGCTCTTGATCGCCTCCTTTAAGCAACGGTGATCTTAATCTTTTGAAGAACTGTGGCTGGCGCACGCCCACACAACACACACACGGTCACACCCACACACCCCTGAGCCTGCAGATTGTATGGTGACTATCTCTGCTTGAATAGAGTTCTTGGAAATCTTATTTCAAAGCTAGCACGTGGCTCTTGTTGCATACATACCCAGTCGCAATATACATATACAACAGATTGTGCAGAGCCAACACAGAGAAATAATTCTCCATCTCTCACGCCATATTCTTCAGCCGTGTTTCTACAGCACTTGTATATTCGAGTGCAACACAGAGATGTCGGCCCAAAGGCCGCGTATTGGCATGTACGATGTGGGGAGGACTCTGGGTGAAGGCCGGTTTGCTAAAGTAAAACTTGGCAGGCACAAAGAAACAGGGGCTGTTGTTGCTATCAAAATCATAGAGAAGGACCGCATGCGGAAGGTCTACAAAGTGGTTAGTTCTATTCCATCTATGCATATGGAAAGGCGGAATGCACACATGGCTGTTTTTCCTTGAGCATTTTCTTCTATGCTTTGCTTGGATTGCATTCTTTGAAACAGAAACAGGTAGAGCATGTAATTAGAGAAGGATTTGAAATTGCAATTGTTGCAAAATTTTGAGAATGTCTTGCCGGGCATGTTGTATTTCACTGCTGTCATAAAGATTACATGGTCTTCCCTTTCCTTTTTAAAAAAAAATTGGGATACTAATCTGCCCAATAATCAGGTGAGGAGAGAGATATCAACTATGAAGCTCGTCAAGCACCCCCATGTAGTTAAACTGTTGGAGGTAATGACAATTGAGGATTTTAATGATCTGCTTTATCGTCTTTGTGTCTTTCTTCTGATGCATTCCCTCTTAATATAGGTGCTTGCTAGCAAGAAGAATGTGTACATTATTCTGGAGTATGTCGATGGAGGAGAGCTCTTTGACAAAATAGTAAGGATTTCCGTCTCGTAGATGGTCTACTGTGTTGTCTCCTAATAAAAAACGTGTTCCTATGTGTGCATATACTTAAGGCATTAACAAATCACTGGCGCTTTACATCGACAGGTAGATAGTGGCAAGCTTGATGAGAAGGAGGCACGTAGGTATTTTCAGCAGCTCATTCGCGGAGTCGACTACTGTCATAGCAGGGGTGTTTATCACCGGGATCTGAAGGTATTATTGTCTGATTTAATTTTTATTAAGAGTCTTATCTCTGTTGGTTTTTGTGCATTTGAAACAGAACTTACACTTCTGCCTTGTTTCTTGTCATGTACAGCCTGAAAACCTGCTCCTTGATGCCAAGGGCAATATAAAGATCTCTGATTTTGGTCTTAGCGCGTTGTCTCAACAGCAATGGGTATGTAGGTGGGCACATAAAAGCATGTTTTGTTTCTGCAGCATGCCTTATACCGGCTTCTAATCAATGTATTTGAACATGCGTGTGCAGGATGACGGTTTGTTTCATACTACATGTGGAACTCCAAACTACGTGGCCCCGGAGGTATGCATATATTTTACTGAGTACTCAATCTATAACTATGTATCCTTGTTGTGCCTGACCCTCAGAAGGGGAACTCTGATTAGGTAATGGATGGAAAAGGGTATGAGGGTGCGCCTGCGGATTTGTGGTCATGTGGTATTATCCTTTTTGTGCTTCTTGCTGGCTCTCTTCCATTCAATGATTCAAACCTCAGCAATCTAAACCAAAAGGTAGCACGAATTAGGAAGTAGATAATAAGGATGTGTGATGCACAACATTCATGTCATGCCACGTTGCCCACAAACGTTTACATGTTCGCACACCAATCGACGCATGAATGCATGCTTGTGCATCTTTGATTACCATATTGACACTTTCTTTGTGATGCCAGATACATAAAGCTGCCGTTGAGTTTCCGGCCGATTTTCCTGCTGGACCTCAGCAGCTCATTAAGAGATTGCTTGATCCAAATCCAAAAACCGTAAGCCTGTTCATTATATATTGGACTAGATGCCATCTTGAGGGTGCTCTTGCGCGAATTCTTATGACATGTATGTGCATATTTCAGCGGTTAACCATTCAAGGCATATACGAGAATGAATGGTTTCAGGCTGGTGATGGTGCCATGGAGTTTGAGAAGTATGATGATCTTGATGCTTGTCTTGCAAACGGCCATGACATGGCAGAGGTAATTAATTTCTGCATTAGTTTCTTTCGCCTTTTTTTCCGAATGCACATACGTGTTTATGCACCCAAAGTCTTCCCCCCCCCCCCCTTTAAGTTGTTAGTAATGGCAATGTGGGTTTTTTCACCAGCTTGTCCCTTTTCAGGATAGCAGACCTGTTTTGATGAATGCGTTTGAGATTATTTCCTCTTTGTCGCAAGGTCTAGATTTATCGGGTCTCTTTATAGAAAATGAGGTATGAATTACAAATGTCTTATTTCAATTTAAAAAAAAAAAATTCTAGTTCAACTATGCCAGAGTCTAATATACATGCTTGTATGTTGCTTGTGCAGAACACATGTAAGAAAGAAACTAAGTTTGCATCGGTACATCCAGCGAAAGATATTCTTGCCAAGATACAGGACTTTGCAGTACATCTTGGCTATAAAGTAAAAATAATAAACTTCAAGGTTCGCATCTCGAGCGAGAAACTTTCGTTTTCTTATAGCAAGGAATTTAACAACCATAATATGTATGTACATACAGTGCAATGTGTGGGACGATGTGGGCGGATCTCCCTGCAATTATTGTAACATCTGTGTTGAGTTCTCTTAATTTGTTATAAGGAAGAACAATGGCTAGCATTGTTAGTAGGTGGGCGGCCTGCCGGACACTGGTCGGCCAAGAGAGGCACGATGCAGGAGCTCCGTGTTGAACCCTTACTCACTTGATACGAGATAATGAATAACAATGGTTGGTATATTTAGTAGTTGGGTGCCTGGCTGGATACTGGCTTGGCCAGGCACTCGGCCTTAGACCCAACGCACACATGATAGTGCAGGAACCTGAAACTTTGTATTTGTGCATTTCCTTTGTTTTATGTTTGTGGGAGCACAGCCGGTCCATGCATGTGTGTGTGTGTACTAATTTAGGGTTTGCGCAATGGACTGTTATTAATTTTGCTCTGCAATGGGTGTTTCCAGATGAAGCTTCAAAGCTCCAAACCAGGCAGGAAGGGATATTTGTCCATCTCAACAGAGGTATAGCAATGCCTAGTTATCAAGCTTTTGAACAAGTTCATTCCCTTTATCTTGATGCCTAAGTTTTTAATCGATTGGTTCTTTTTTAGTGCATTGTTTCCCATGTAATGTGTTTTTGTATGTGTGGTTGTAGGTGTTGGAAGTGGCACCATCCTTGTTCATGGTGGACATGCACAAAACTGGTGGAGACACTTTGGAGTTTAGGGATGTGAGTCATCAAAACCTTTCCTTACGTGCGTGCGCATACGTGAACACACTCTTGCATACACATACATATACAGAGTTTACTGTTTTCTTTTGATGGGTAATGCAAGAGTTCTGGACCCCCTTAAGGTACACACATGGGCTTGTCCACACATTCAAAGAAAGGGCAATGATAATTGTAGCTCCTGTGTGATTTTTTTTTCTTCTTCTCTCTCTCTCTCTCTCTCTCTTCGGATAGATCTTTAAGGTCTCTTGGGATAGTTTCCCACGACGTTAAACTCTTCTTTGTCTTCTTCTTCTTCTCTCTCTCTCTCTCTCTCTCTCTCTCTCTCTCTCTCTCTCTCACACACACACACACACACACACACCCACACACAACGTCACCGTTTACCTTGAGGCTTATATTCATTTGCAAGCACATGTGCCTGTCTTCACATTCCAAATTAAAAGCGTCAACACAAATCGTATTCAAGACTCAAGAGAGACAAGTTTGAGATGTAGACTGTAGTATGTGAACGCAAAACAAAAAGGAGTTTGAGAATTGACGTGGGAAGGACCCATCAAAGAGAGCCTTTTCCCAGGTTCGTTTAAATGGAGAGCGTGTTGACCTCAGGCATGAGAGCAGCATTCATGGATGATAGATTGTGTGCGCGTGCGGGTTCGTGCGCGTGTGTGATTGATTGGGAGTGTGAATGGCATGCATGACATAGCATGTCATACAATGTGCTCTCATGTTTGTCCTCAGGCATGAGAGAAGCATGTGTGTCTCCTTGTGTCACTAACTCGTGTCTACCTCGCAGGGAATAGGGCTCCGGGGGACGGGAATTTGAAATGGGAATGGGAAATTGGGACCCAAAAATGGCCGTTCCTTGCACGAATATGCCACGAACCATATGCACATTGGATGGGGAAATGAAACGAGACCGGCAAGGCCATCTATGATGAAAAAAGGTTGCTTTTTGCAATGGAACAGATCAGAACCGGATTTTATGGTTATATATTGTAGGAAACAAGAACAAGAAACATCTGTCAATCCGATGGGCGACGAAATGGGAGGTTCCTTGTACATTAGAACTAGCAGCGTGCATACACAGTGCACACGAGCGTGTAAGTGTGGATGGCATGACATGGCTTGCCATGTGGTTGCATCCACATGTTAGCACATTCCCTTGTATATAGATGTATGCACCAGAGAGACGTGTATGTTGACATCAGAGTGTGTGTCCTTGTATGGTAGGTCTTGAGTTCAACCTTGTGGTTGAAATAATACAAATAACTTTATAAAAGAGTGTACTTGAATGTGAAAGCCTTGAACACTAGGCCTTGTGTGTGTGGTTGATGCTTGGACTCTGGAGCTCATGTGGGTCAGAGTTGTTGAAGGCTTGCTATGGGTAGGCTCGTTGAAAGGCAATCCATAATTCCTGGAAAAAGAATTTGAAACTGTATATAGAGAGAGAGAGAGAGAGAGAGAGAGAGAGAGAGAGAGAGTAATGTTCTCCACAAATTTAAATCTTTTCAGTGTTTTAAAATTGGATTTTTATCAATCAATCAAACTTTATCTGAGTTTTTATTTTTAAATACAGAATGTTTAGCGCTTGGTGGTTGACAATTTTTGGCTTTTACATTTAAATAATTTTCTATTAAATAATCATTTGCGCATAATGGACCATACGAGTAGGTTGACAAAAATTTTCTTAAATAATTCTTTGCTGGTTTTTATGAATTTAATTTAAGCTTATTTGGTGGTTAAGAAATGGACTGGTCGCTGGTAGTTTAATATTTAAAATTTTATTAATGAAATGAATATGGTTATTGATATTTTTTTTGATTGGTGGATGGCAGTTTCAACAGCAGCTGGCCGTTGGCTTGAAGGAAATCGTGTGGAAATCGGAAGAAGAGCTGGCGGGCTGCTGTTGACTTTTCCTCCAAGTCTTCTTTTTCACCACTTTAAAATATTCGATTTAGACAAAACTCCGTGGCTAGCAAGAGAAGCCGCCCAAGGAGGAGGAGAGTTGACCAAGTCCAAGATGCTTTTTAGAATCTTGTACAGATTCCTTTCCCATTGTCTTTTTCGTGGTGGGCAACTATGGCCATTTCACATTGAACGGCCTGTCCAAGGAAGAGGAGAGTGCACCAATTCCAAGATGCTTTTGTGAATCGTGTACAGATTCCTTTCCCATTTCTTTCTTTGGCCCTTCTATTTTTTTTTGCTGCGGTGGGCGGCAGCCATTTCACAAGGAAGGGCTTGCCCGCCCGTCTGCCGATCCCCACCCGCCCATTTTGCTACTTTGCCAAAGCTCAAAAGTCTCCTATTCTTCATGTGCTGTTGGGCTGCTGAAAGCAATTTTCGTCCTCCGCACAATCCTTATGGGCTTGATTACATACGCACTACATTGGCAATCACAATAAAAAGCAAGGTTGCAAGGTGGAGCGCAGCCATAGAGATCGGCACCCATCATATCACTTTTTAAACAACCCAATTACCAATGGAAAAATTAATGCTAATTGTTGACTTATTCAAAAGAGGAATAAGTTTTATCCAAGTGTAAGAAAATCTATCCTTGGATCCTTCTCATTAAATAAATTGTAATCTTTGCTATCTCTATTCTGTCTCCATTATTAGGGTGGGCACTTCTTATGCTTTACACTACAAGTCATGATACGTGAGTACCATTGAGTTGAAGGAAATGATTTGTGGGTGAAAATCCTAATTTGAAGTTGTTGCTACTTTTTGGACCACTGAAGGAGTATTTAGTGAAGTGTTGGATTTTTGGTGCAATTGTGGACCATTGGATAAAGCTTGTAAACTAGTGTCATACAACCAAAAAACTTTATTTTTTATAGATTTTCTAGGGTTTTGTGAGGTTTTGACATTTGTGCACCTCTCTCTTTAAAGAGAGCGACTGAATATTGGTTTAGTCATTATTTTTTATGTTTTTGTTATATTGTGGTGTGTGGTCGTGTGTCCGACCACCTAGTGTGGGAGGACACTTCTGTTGTTCTTGGCATGTAGCCTTTCCAGTGCTCAATATGAGGAGCTGACTCACTCGTTGAGGGCAAGCTTAGTTTGGTCCAATCTCTCTCTCAAGTGTCTTGTAGTGAGCACACTACATTGGTGGAGACGGCGGGTAGTTAGAGAGACTTCTTGTTTTATCTTCTTTTTCTTGATTTCGTCTCAGCTTTAGGAGATGGCGTACGCCCTGGATATTGGCTAGAGAGGAGGATGTGAGTTTCTTCCCTGCTCTTCGAAGCTCCAGCTCTTTTGAGTTCCTAGAAACAACCATTGTAATTCTCATCGTCACCTTCAGCACCATCATCAACACCCTTTGTTTGAACCTATCCCTCATAAGCCTTGTCCAGTTTCTCCTCGCCCCCCTCGCCCCCTTGTCCAGTTTTGCCTCGCCACATGTTTCTGTGTGCAAGGGCAGTACTCTCGAGGCTGGCGATGGCAACAAGAATGGAGTAGCAGGTGAGCATGAGCAAGCGGCCTGCGATGCTGCAGGTGGTGGTGATGGTATTCATGTTGACGTGCATGGTAAGCTTATCTGCTTCAGAGGTAGCGCGGAGGCCACGGAGGATCATGATGTACCTCACATGCACGCTCGTAGCAACTGGTGCTACACAAGAAGTTACACGTCGCTTTCTTCATTTTCTTCTTCTCTACGCCGTCCTTGGCTGCAACAGGCTTCTTCTCTGCAGCGGCCTTCTTGCAAGGAGGCTTCTTGCCTGCCTTGACCATATAAGCCTTGGACAAGATTCCTATGTCGAGATACACTTGCTTCAGCACCTTGAAGATGTAGATCTTGCAGGCCTCGGTGCTCTTCGCCTTCTTCTTTCCTGGCGGCGACACGTCACTTTGGTTTCCCCAGGATGGTTGAGTTTCCCTACTGCTTTTGCAAGTGGACCCAAGCTCACTGAGCTCCTTGTTGCAGAGCAGCGTTCTCTGGCTCTTCTGCGAGAGCAAGCTCAAGGTCTAGCACGCATCTGGAAAACCATACCCAACACCAATGATGGCGAGACCCTCAAAGACCAGATCACTTATTAGATCAGACTCCTCAACAATATCAGAACAACAATAATGTCAATGTTTCTAGCAACAATGACAAAGGTTTGAGGACTTGTCAGACTGTTGCAATCCCCAAGTACAAAGTGAAGGAGGGTCTGCCTTGGCATCCTAAATATGATAGATTTCGTTTTTCATGGCGACAACACACACTATGGTGGCAACAACGTGATGGTGCACGGTTCTATGGGCTTGACCATGGCGTTCCGCGAGGTGGCCAAGTTATTTGTGAATGTTTTGTGTGGAAATCCATACTACATGCCCTCTCTCAGGCTATGGGGTTCACGGAAGTACTATGTGATAAAGCTTTTGTGGTTGCTATTCAAATCGACAGGAGTTGCTGCATCTTTGGTGCAGAAGTGCCTGAAGCCAATGATAGCCAACCATTTGAAATCTTCATGTACGTGTTAAGTCTTTCTGTTCGATAGTCTTTTTGAATAAAGGATCATCACACACCAAGCCCCTTACGGGTCGGACGTACATCCCAAAAATATCTCCCCCTTGTCATTATGATGTAGCCCTTAGTTGTTCCTTGTCTTGTCCACTATATTGGGATAGCAACCTAATGTTTGAATAAGCGAGATGTTTAAGTTCCATGCCTTGATGATGATCGGCATGATGTCGAGTCTAGCCCCCAAGTTCAGTCCCTAATCCTTGAGTCGTTGTATGATCACTCCCCCCAGATGAGGCGTCGGAGTTGATCTCTCTTGTGAAGTCCATTCTCAGCCCAACATTCTAAAAAGATGTCTATCTTTTTCTCCCTAAGGGGGGAGGTGTGGTGTGTGGTTGTGTGTCCGACCACCTAGTGTGGGAGGACACTTCTATTGTTCTTGGCATGTAGCCTTTCCAGTGCTCAATATAAGGAGCTATCTCACTCGTTGAGGGCAAGCTTAGTTTGGTCGAGTCTCTCTCTCTCAAGTGTCTTGTAGTGAGCACACTACAATATATATAAAAACTAAATTACTCATTGTTACACTTGTTTCCAAAAAGTGATACTCTATTGTGACCAAAAAATTTTAAATGCAAGTCACTTTCTCAATTTTTCTCTCACAAAGAACCTTCTTATTATTAAATTCCTCTCAATAGCATTATGTAGGCCATAATGAATTCTCACCTTGTTTAGTTGGTCCTAGTGCTCGCATATTCCGGTTTTAATAGTGTACATTTTTCGATTGATGATGAAAAATTTTGATGCCATCTAATTGGACCTTAATTTTCAAGGTAAAAAGTTAGGCACCTTGGTTATAAATCATTGTCCTTACATTTTGGCATCTTGATTATAAATCTCTGTATATAGCTTAGGATTTGACGTAAATTTCATTCCGTGGCCTTTAAAATTAAGGTCAAGAGAATGGTATCTTTTCGAGGAGTGGTTGGCACATAAATAGGGGGCAACCATATGAAGTCAATGTCACCTTCAACCCCTCGAACGGCAAGCTTCAAAATTCAAGCCGAGAACAATGACGAATCAAACTAGACTACAACCAACTACTCAATTCGTTGAAGGTGTTGCATTCAGATTTGTTGAAAGGCATGCAAGTGTGATAACCTAACTTCACACATGAATGCTACCAACGGGAGCGCGGAAGGCTTGCAAAAGACATAAAATAACACGCTACAAACAATAAAACTATAGATCTGCATACCTGCACAATTGTGTACGCGTATGCGTACGCCATAGTAAATTTGACATGAGAGAGGCACAGAACGAGACAGAGTAGGAGGGCACGGATTGACGCACCTCCTACATCGGAGTGCTACGTCGGCACGGCGAGAGAGAAGGGAGGAGAGAAGAGAAGAAAGACACGAACATTGGGTGCAATCTCCCCCCCGTGCAAGAGTGACAATTTTTCTCTTGCATGTATTTGATTTATAGATTTCTTAAATGGTCAAAGTGAGTGCAAACTGACCGGCCGATCATAAATGGCCAATGCTCATTAAAGAATAATAAAATGTACAATATATATATTTGTTCGTATAGGCTTAAATCGATCAAGCCTTTTTCACATGTCAGCTGCAATAAATAGTAAAATATTAATTTCATAACATACCTCTCCGTTAGAAAGCAAATGTCCTCAGTTGCAAAGATAAGAATCTGAATATAATGCTGGTAAAAAATAGTGAGATTAGTATTCTGTGTGAGGAATATGTTATAATAAAAGGAAGAAATTATTAAACTAAACAACATTGTCTATGCCTGCCATCATCCACATACTACCTATTTTAGTGTCCCATACCACTAGAATAAGCAGTTTATGTCATATACTGATGAATCAAGATATCATTGGTCACACTCATCATTCAATAATCATTTCTCATCAATCTCAAGTTCAATTCCATAAATACTGCCGCGACACGAAATCATTGTACACCAATTTCAGATCCAATCCAAATCCAAAATACAAATTCAAATCCAAATATTTACCAACATGTACCCATTTCAAATCCAAATTCATATATCCTTTATTTTGTATACCCTGATAACAAAATCATACTAGTTACAGCGGTGGCTAGCCACCACAATATGATTTTGTGATCGGTGTTGCCTAAAACGACGAATCTACACCCGACGTGCTGCCTAAATCGGCGAATCGACACTTATGCTGCCTAAATCGGCGAATCTGCACTGATATTATGTAAACTTCTGAATTTGTTGTGTGTTGTGTGCTGCCTAAACCGGCGAATCCGCACATGATAAATGGTTACACACTGCCGAAATCAGCGAATCTGTGTGCTTGTGACCAATGGACTAGACAAGGCAATAAAAAGAAAACATTTGCCATCTATTTGACACCAAACAGTAGCAAAGCACTTACAAACTGTGTCTTGATATCCCAGAGCACCCTAGCTCATATGAGGAGCTGCATAGCAATAAATAATCATGTCAATAAAAAAATCATATAGTGCAAGTAGTATAGGCAGAATATAACAATGAGCCATTAAAGAGGAAAACTTGAATAAAAATCCCCAAAAATATGTAATTTATGCAATTTTTAACTATGTATATGTGTGCATAACAATTAATAACATCAATTGATGAACGAACATTAAGTTATGAAGGAGTCATACGTAGATTCTAGAGGTTAAATGACAATAGGTTGCTAGCGATTAATACAGAGCATGACCCTTATGTTAACAATGATGAATATAAACATGGAAATAAAATGTAAATACCTGTGGAACAAGGTCCGTTAAAGTATGCTTTCAAAGGTAGTTACGGCGAAGAGGTTCAACATAAATGTAAGCTGAGTAATAAATGTGATTAGAGCGGTACATATTCTTATACTTGACTTAGAGTAGGGTTCAAGCAAACAAGAAATAACTTTTGTATATGGCAGCACATCCTCGTAAAATCTCTTATGCATGGGATTAAGATATGAAATGAGTTCGCAAAGACACAATGTACATGAGAAGTTTAAAAATTAAAACTTTACTTGTTTAAAGTCAAGTAAAACTACACCTTACTACTACCGGAATTGTTTACTTTTCTCACTGGACGTTAATACTGCCCCATGGAAAGTGGGACTCAAGGGAAGTGGAAACATGCATCCAAAGATAAAAGGAGGAGTAAGAGATAGACAGAGAGGGATAGGGTTCTAGTTTTGTTCTGAGTGTGAATATGTTCCCTCATGGAATGAAATGTTGCTTATGGAAATTGATGTTACTTACTCCTGCAAAAATATAGATGTTATTTGAAGATGCAATTTCTAAGTCCACCTAGAGAAGGTAGGAAGTCTTTCGAGACGGCTACCAGTTGAAATTGAATCTGTCGCGTTTTTTTTCCTGGTAGTGTAAACTACCATTTGGTGATGCTCTTATATGCCGAATTGTAATAAAGATTTCCAATAAGGAATTTTGTGCAATTGGTGTAGCTAGTAGAGAGGTGCATGACTTTTTGATCTTCTAAAATATGAGAAACGATCAGCAACTCCTCATCCTTTGTGTACACTCGCCGAGTAGAGTCAATATCAAGCCATTTGCCTTTGCTTTTTCTTTCTTTATAATGAATCTCTTTAGTGTGACCAACTAAGGAGTATCAACGCCAAAGTAAGGAATTTGATACTCATAGAAGAAGAGAAGGGTGTGACCTTGGTCCTGCAGGGTGGTTGCAGTCGTAATGAAATGTTATATTAACCGTCTTTAAAAAGGTATGGGATCAAACTTATACAATCCATATGGATGTAATACAATGTCTGGGTGCAAAATAAAATGAAGTAAAGTGAAAGATTAAATTGGGAAAACACTAAAGCTAAATCCCAAAAAACAGACTTAATCGCCATCCTACGCAACTATGACACTTGCAAAAGGGGTGGTAGAGAGCCAGGGACTTTGCATGGCTGGTGATGGTTGACAACTGAGAGTGGTTGCGTGTGCACCAGTGCCACAAACGAGGGTGAGAGAGAGAGAGAGAGAGAGAGAGAGAGAGAGAGAGAGAGAGAGAGAGAGAGAGAGAGAGAGAGAGAGAGAGAGAGAGACATCAACGGACATGCATCTATTGGTGGCAGAGAGCCAGGGGTGGTAGAGAGCCAGGGAGTTTGCATGGATGGTGATGGTTGACAACTGAGAGTGGGTGCGTGTGCACCAGAGTCACAAACGAGGGTCAGAGAGAGAGAGAGAGAGAGAGAGAGAGAGAGAGAGAGAGAGAGAGAGAGAGAGAGAGAGAGAGAGATATCAACGGACATGCATCAATTGGTGGCTGCCAATGCTATCGCTTCTGCCTCTATTGCAATTTGACTAGTCACCGCCAACATGCTGGGGTGGAAAATTTAGCGCCAACATGCAAGTGGGTAGGTTGGTGGGATGCATGGTGGCGCTAGTACTGCTACAGACTAGGGTACCGAGGTAGAGTTGGAGGAGGTCTGGAAATAACTATTTCTAATGCCGTAGAGGCTTGTAGTTCACGATGCATTATACCTCTACCGGATCATACCAAACGATGTTGTGTGGCGTTAATATACCATGCAGGTGATAGCGAGTTAACCTCCCATCCAAGCCATGCGTTGTTAGCTCCATGTGGTGCATTGTAGAATTGCATGCACGAATTGTCTGTGCATGCTTAGTTCGCTGCAGCATTCCCACGTGCTCTACGAGCTAGAAAACCTTAGACTATGTCCCCATCCATAGTCTCTACACCTATTTTTATTATCATTATTCTATTTTAGCTTCCCGATTATTACTTGTTTTTCTTTTTGCTTATGCTTCTCGTATAATCTCCCGTGCTTAATACATCATAATTAAACTATTAAATGGGCTAAGTCTAGTAAAATTGAATTACATAGCTATTCTATACACCCATGCAAAGAGGAAAGGAAAAATAAAAATTTAAAAAATGTAACAAACATCATGCTAATAAAATAAACAAAGCGAGAAAACCAGTTGTGGGACTTGTTTGTTTACCAATCTCGTCGTTTGCATGTTTCGAGCACTTTGAGGAGCATTTTACCTCACTCTGATACCACTGCTACAAACGGGAGCGTGGAAGGCCTGCAAAATACATAAAATAACACGCTACAAACAATAAAACAGTAGATTTTCATACCTGCACAATCATGTACGCGTACGCCATAGTAAATCTGACATGAGAGAGGCAGAGAGCGAGACAGACTAGGAGGGCACGGACTGATGCACGTCCTAGAGCGGAGTGTTACGTCAGCATGGCGAGAGAGAAGGGAGAAGAGAAGAGAAGAAAGACACGAACACTGGGTGCAATCTCCCCCCGTGCAAGAGTGATCATTTCTCTCTTGCACGTATTTGATTTATAGATTTCCTTAAATGGTCAAAGTGATTACAAACTGGCCGGCTGGTCATAAATGGCCAATGCTCATAAAAGAGCACTTGAATAATAAAATCTACAATATATATATATTTGTTCACATAGGCTTAGATCGGTCAAGCCTTTTCCACCTGTCAGCTGCAATAAATAGTAAAATATCAATTCCATAACAAACATCATGCTAATAAAATAAACAAAGCGAGCAAACTAGTTGTGGGACTTGTTTGTTTACAAATCTCGTCGTTCTCATGTTTCAAGCACTTTGAGGAGAGTTTTCACCTCGCTCTGATACCACTGCTACAAAGAGGAGTGCGGAAGGCCTGCAAAATACATAAAATAACACGCTACAGACAATAAAACAATAGATCTGCATACCTACACAATCATGTACGCGTACGCCACAATAAATCTGACATGAGAGAGGCAGAGAGAGAGACAGAGTAGGAGGGCACGGGCTGACGCACCTCCTAGACCGGAGTGCTATGTCGGCACGACGTGAGAGAAGAGAGGAGAAGAGAGACACGAACACTGGGTGCAATCGCCCCCCGTGCAGAGTGACAATTTCCCTCTTGCACGTATTTGATTTATAGATTTCTTGAATGGTCAAAGTGAGTATAAACTGGCCGGCTAATCATAAATGGCCAAAGCTCATAAAAGAGCACTTGAATAATAAAATGTACAATATATATATTTGTTCACATATGCCTAAATCGATCAAGCCTTTTCCACCTGTCAGCTGCAATAAATAGTAAAATATCAATTCCATAACAAAGAAGGCCTTGTTATGCTTCCCCCATGACACTATGTCAATGATATCATTGATCAAATTATGGTACATTTTTTTAATATATGTCCAAGTTCTATAATTTTATGTTCGGCAAGATCGATTGTTTGGTTGATAATTGACAAGGTTGATTCTAATCAGGATATGCAAGGCATGGACAACGGTGCATGCTTGTTTTCATCTCTCTTTCATGGGATGTGCTTTTTTTTTTTCTTAACACTACTCTGCTATAGCTAATCAATGTTCGAAAAAAACCTAAGCTTAGTGTAATCCTACCTACAAATTTTGAGATATTTATTTAGTGTAAAAACCTTCAAATTTAGCAATTTGCTTCTAAATTTTCTTCTGTGTAGGTTTGTTCAGTTTTTGGAAAAAGTTTTTTTTTTTTCCCGAGCACTCTAGCTAAGTAAGGGTTGGTGCCAAAGAATTTAATATCAAACTTTCTCTTGTTCTTGCAAGGGAGTTTGGGCTTTGAGAGGAGAGAAGCTAGAACATGAGACATATGCAAACTTTGTTGGTTTGGCTTCAATGGCAAAAAAGACAAGGAGTGATCAGATTCGTGAGTATTATGCTCAGACACTCGTTGCCTTGATTGTTTAAGGCAGTGGTCATGCGGTGCATAGTTATCAATTACTTTTTGAAATAAGTGCACCTCATGCATGGTCACATGTGCACTAGTTACTTGTCTTACATGAAACTATGCAAGGCCTTTTGTAACTATGCCGATTTTGGCTTAGTTGCATCAATAACATGTCATGATAACTAGTGAACACATTGCCAGGCATTTTTTGGATGAGCATAAAGTCACTAGGTCATGCCTAAAAGCTTGCCCACTAGCCTCATGTATATATGTATACATAGCCCTGCAAGTTTTGGAAGTGGTCCTGTAAATTTAAATTTTTTGGAGATAACCGAGATGATGGGCTTCGAGCCGTGTGTTACAGTGCGTGCATCATTCGGTGCCCGGAGCAGCAAGTTATGCCTCGGGGAAAGTTGTCCGAGAAGTCCTCCTGCTTGGCGGAGAAACAGGAAATTAATGAGGAGTTTGGGAGCCTTGGGGAGGAGGTTTCCATGTGTCATCGGGATAATCCCACATGAGAAGGAAAAAGGGGAGAATGGGGGGTATATAGGAGAAAGGAGGACCCCCTATTGCTTGTATCAATTGGAGAGGCTTGGCTTAGTGGACTTCATGGGCTCGTGGGCTTCATGGGAGAGAAATGGCGCATTTTTTGTGTGCACACTCAGCTGGACAGGCACCTGGACATCCCTTTTGGTCCACAGGACACTTGCCCCCACCCCATTCCTTGGTCAAAGGGTCACCGACACCTCATTTTCCACCCAAAAAAAGGCCAAAATTGAACCAATTAAAAGGTGCCTACAAATGAAGCCTTGTCGACTGAGAAAAGATTGTGGAGAATAAAAGATAAGAGAGCCCCGATTAAAATAGCTGCAACACCTACACAACTTCCAGAGAGCTCATTTTTGAGCAAGAAAGAGTACACCCCTTCTGTTCGAGCGACCAAAACTCTTTCATCCTTTATCTGTTTTTTGTCTATGGATACTCTACAGACATCTCCACGAGACGAGCTATCTCATGATATCCTTTGTTTCTCCTAATTTTGAGCACATTCCATGCTTGAAGGGGTTTTCATAAATCTCAGTAGTTAGGTGTTTATCACAGGTGTTTTCGGCCGTGCAATAGTTCTTCCTTCTGAGAGTGTGACTCGTGCAAGGCTATAGAGGCACTTGTTTTTCTTGTTGTTTGCACGCTTACATTGTTTTGGTGCCCCCATGGAGGAGCAAGTGCTCCAATGCTCCAATTCCTGTGAAATATGTCTATTCTGCAGGTAGAGAATGTAAAAGGTATGTGGGTCCTTGTGGACAACCACCTATGTATGTGAAAATTGTGGACAATACTTGAGGCGGTCGTATAATTGGGTTGCATCCTGTAGAGGGTCGTGAGGTTTTGTGAAGCCGAGCACTGGGGACCAGATTATCCAATGTGAGGTGGATTAGGTCCTAGAGCGATCCATCGACATCCCTTGAGATTTTGACGGCACATGTAAGTGTTTTTGTGGCAATCAAACATGGCGGACGAGTTCCCATAGTTTCATGGATTGCCTAGTTCAACAACACAGCATATCCTAGTGAATTTTATGGTCCCACCGGTCCAGAAGCTTCTCAAGCTCAAGCTTTTACCTTCCTCGTTAGAGACCAACGTCTCGGCGCCAACATAGGTTCTGCCCAGGGACCTACTGGGTTAGGAAAATAGCTAATGCGTTCCCCCACCGGAGAAATTATTTTTGGGGGTGAAACAATGCGCTTCTGGGATCGCACATACTTTTATTGAAAAATTGGAAGTCAATTGCTTATTGCAAAATATACTAGACCAAGCTATATTGTTGCGGCTGCTGCAATACAGTTCATAAGATGAGGCAAAAGTTTGGTTACATAATCATCATGAAGAGTTGGTGCAGGAACAAACTCCAAGGGTGGTTTTGGAATACAATTGTGTGAAGAAAGCTTTCCTAGCACAATACAAATCCATTGAAGTACCTGATGAAGTTTGGATTGAAATTTTGGGGTACACTCAAAAGGGTAATCATAGTGTTGATGATTTTGTCATGCAACTTACCGTCTATGGGATAAATGGGTCCGAGCTTTGGGAAATGAAATCCTTCCATCCATGTTAAAGAAGGATCGTTTCATGGCAAATTTAAAAGGAAGTCTGAAGTTCAAAGTCGACCTAAAAAGACCCGCCACCTTCGAGGAAGTAGTCACTATCGCCAGGGAGAAAGAAAGAAGGCTCAAAGACTTAATGAGTATGGGAAAACGGTCCCTGTGCAAAATAATGGTGGCCAAAAGGAGGAAAATCAGACAGAGGCTGTGTAGGGTTTTAGGGCGGATAATTAAAGGAGCCGTTCATAATTAAAAGATAATACTTAACTATTAAAATTAACTTGACATAGATGACCAAATACAAATGCAAAAATAGTACTAGATTTGATATTTAAATTTGTACAAACGTGCTCTTATATAGGGCTGCAAAGGACGCACGATACTGACACACAGGCTGACACATGGTTGATACACACATTAGCTAACACATGATTGACATGTAGATTGACACATGGTAGGCATCACAATACACAAATATGGTTTGACACATGGAGAGTGGTTACACATGGGGATTGTTGCAAAACCCGCAATCCTTACAATCCTCCCCTTTGTGGGTTTTGGATACACAAAATAGCACTCACATATTTACAATTGCCTCCCATCAAACAACAAATGAAGAAACATAAACTTACCTCCCCTTGACACACAGGGTGTAGGCACACAAGTCTCTCCTCACGCATTAGGGTGTAGGTATACACAATCCTCCCCTGGAACACATGAACACATGTAGGGTATGGAACATTAGATCCCCCAAACACAAGGTGAGATCACATAAATCCTTCCCTTACAAACACATAGAGAGTAGCATAGACACACACATGAGTGCTTCACAAAACAGGGATCAAACGTTTAAGACTTTGTTGACCAAGCTATGTGCATAAGCTCTGTTTGCTTGGTCGATGCCATTTTCGCCGACTTCTTCCACAGGTGTAGGTACCAGTGTTGATAGAGCAATGGGAGGTCGAGGATTCCTCAATCGAATCTGATCTTGAATTGATTGTTACCGCGACATGAGTTTACCTCTCAAATTCTTGGGCTTACGTCCGGTTGATTTAAGCAAGTCTTCGGGCTCCAATTTTGAAGTAGTGTTGATGGTAGCCATTTGAGCAATTCAATGGTTGATGTGAAGTACCTCTTCACCTATAGTGAAGCCACTCTTCACAAAAATTATTTTGAAATGTCTTCGCCTTGCTTTGGCCCTCTTGCTTTGGCCCTTCGAATCATTGCCTTATATGAAAATGTCCCGTAGGTTGTGTGAGCCCTTGAACCAAAGTGGATGCGTGCAACTCATTGATTGGTGGCTAGTTGAATGCCCGTAGTAAAGGCCTTAGTCTCTTAAACTACTTGTCCTTGATAGGGGGCCTATGGCGAATAGGTTTTGACCGTGGGAAGGGGTGCCGACAGGGTGGTGTGGGAATAGGGCTTCAGTCTATACTATATATGAAGGAGACAGGATTTCCGATGGCCACGTGGTGATTTCTCCTTTCTTCGGCAAGTGTTCTCTATAGCCCAGCCCGGAGAGCTCATGAGAGAGAGAGGGTCGAGACACTCAGGGAGCCATGTGGTGCCGGCAACAGTGAGGATAGTGCACGCACAATGCGCGCGCGCGCGCGCGCGCGCGCGAGAGAGAGAGAGAGAGAGAGAGAGAGAGAGAGAGAGAGAGAGAGGCTTTGAGGCACACGTGTGTAGCCGGACGATCGCATGTCGCAATAGGCGAAGCACATCGTTATTTGCGTGTGAGTGTGTTTGCATCCCGGCAACACATGTCTCTACTGATTGTGTGTGTGTGTGTGTGTGTGTGTGTGTGAGAGAGAGAGAGAGAGAGAGAGAGAGAGAGAGAGAGAGAGAGAGAGAATCATTCCGCTACTTTGATGGGGAGAGAGAAAGAGCGCAAAGCCTGAGGCCCAAAAGAATCCTGAACTTTCAATCAAAAAATCCCAAAATACCATTTCCTTCAAAAATTTCAAAATTCTGTCGCAAGATTAAACTCCTCCAAAGATGAAGAAATTTGTAGCTTTTCATAAGAAGAATGATTGTTTATCAATACGAGATGCTAAAACCATGGATGAATACCTTCATTACTTTTAGACATAAGCCACTTTTTTTTGTGAGGTAATTTGTGACAAATTACATGCTAAGCACTCAAAAACGGATCACACCTATCGAAAAGGAATAAAGATCACAAAATCTTGAACAATCCGACCAAAATAGATACAAGAGTATTTTGGGATGTGCCCAACTTGGGTAGGGCCAAGGAGTGCTTATCGTTTTTCAGTGGACTAAGTGATGGTGTCTCTCTAGCCACAACCACATACGCTCTAGCCTGTTTTTAGCTAATGCGAAGTGAGGGTGTCTCTATAGAT
This sequence comes from Adiantum capillus-veneris, assembly GCF_014529385.1. Taxonomy (NCBI): domain Eukaryota; kingdom Viridiplantae; phylum Streptophyta; class Polypodiopsida; order Polypodiales; family Pteridaceae; genus Adiantum; species Adiantum capillus-veneris. The sequence continues at coordinate 88,678,732 of NC_140958.1, read as the reverse complement.
GCAATGTTACTTCATGTAGTGCATTGATTGTAGGATATGTCCTACAGGGTCAGGTCAGGAAGAGAGAGAGAGCGTTGTTTTCAGCAGACGCACAGAGATGGCATCTCTGCAAATGAAATCATGTCTTCAACTTTCAAAAATTCCCAAAATATTTTGTCATAAATTCCCTTCAAATTTTCCAAAATTCTTCCAAAGATCAAAAAATTTGTAGCTTTTCATAAGAAGACTGATTGTCTATCAATATAAGATGATAAAACTAGATTTTGAGTTGGCTATGTATGACGTGGAGATGAATTGCTTCATTAATTTTAGACATAATAAAATTTTTTTTGCGAGGTAATTTGTGACAAATTACATGCTAAGCACTCAAAAACGGATCACAAAAAAGAATAAAGATCAATGTCAAAAAAGAATAAAGATCACAAAATCTTGAACAATCCGACCAAAATAGATACAAGATTATTTTGGGATGTGCCCAACTTCGGTAGGGCCAAGGAGCTCTGGTCGTTTTTGAGTGGACGAAGCGATGGTGTCTCTCTATACCAGAGCTCCTTGGGTAGGGCCAAGGAACTCTAGTCGTTTTTCAGTGGACGAAGCGATGGTGTCTCTCTATACACAATCACATACACTCTAGCCTGTTTTCAGCTAATGCGGAGTGAGGTGTCTCTCTAGATGCAATGTTGTTTCAAGTAGTGCATTGATTGTAAGATATGTCCTACACGGATAGGTCAGGAAGAGAGAGAGTTGTTTTCATCATACGCAGAGAGACGGCATCTTTGCAAATGAAATCATGTACACTGGCACCTTGAGGGCATGTGGCAGTACACAAGATGTTGATATGGGAAAAAGAATCTATCTATCTATACTATATATGAAGGAAACAAGATTTCAGATGGCCACGTGGCAATTTCTCCTTGCTCCGGCAAGTGTTCTCTACAGCCCATGAGAGAGATAGATAGAGAGAGAGAGAGGGTCGAGACCTGGGAGAACAGAAGCGGTTTTTTGCTACCCCTTTAAGACGAGGGAGAAAATATTATGGCACGAAACTTGACATGGGGCGCTTTTCCACCTCCCACAACAGTTCATATTTTTCGCATGCATATCCCGCTTCGCTCGGTTGGAGACGATTAAAGAAAAAGCTCATATGCGAGTTTGTGCATCCTGTTGGTATTTCCAGCCTAAACGAGTTAGCAGTAGGCAATGTGGCCTATATATGAAGGAGACAGGATTTCAGACAAAGTAGTGGCTCCTTCATGTGTGTCATCAATTTAATTCGTGTCATAGTAAGAGCGAGCGAGACCCGCCGGTAGGCGGGTCACGCAAGCTAGTGGATAATAAAATAAGAATGACAACAAGGCTGCAGTTGACCAAATATGGAGACACGCGGTAGCGTGGGCAGCGCTTGTTGTTGCAGACACTGATGTAGCTATGTTTCCAGCTCCAGTGATGAGGGTGAAGTGTCATTCTTGTTGCTGGACAAGGAGAAGAGGAAAGTGGGTGAAATGTTGCAAGTGCCAGGGAATATAAATGCTTCAAGCCGATTAGAACAACTTAAAGAGTTGATGTAGCCTAAACAGGAATTGCTAGTGAAGAAAGAGTTGATTCAAAATATGGTGAGTACTGACCTAACGCAAGGAGAAAGAAGGGATTACTTAACAATGTTGGAAAGGTTTCCGGTTCTTTTCATCACTTCATACGAAGAAAGAAGGGGTTTTGTTGGGGATTTTGTGAAGATCGAGCTAATTGAAGGGGCAAAGCCAATACGATAGAAATTAAGAAGGGTGGGTAAGGAGAAAATGAATGCTTTAAAGGAAGAAGTGGATAAACTCTAGGATGCAGGGTTCATTGTGCCAATTGATAATGTTGAATGGGTGAGCCCAGTAGTGGTCACTCCAAAGAAAGATGGGCGTTGGAGAGTTTGTGTTGATTACAAGCCATTAAATGCAGTGACCAAGAAAGATACTTACCCTTTGCCTTTCATTGATCAATTTTTAGATGCAGTGGATGGCTTTGAAAGATACAATGTCTGTGATGGTTATTCATGATATTTGCAATTTATCCTTGCTTAGGTGAAGACCGAAAAAAGACTACTTTTATCAAGCCATGGGCTTCGTTCTGCTTTTGCTGCCTTCCTTTTGGTTTGACAAATGGGCCTAGAGCTTTCGAAAGAAAAATGGATTGGGTCCTTACCCCGTTCCTTGGGAAGTTTGTCAAAGGATTCATAGATGATTTTTGTGTATACAGTTCAAGGTAAGAGCATGTTCAAAAGCTTGAAATGAATTTTGCAAGGTATGATGAATGCGTGGGTCATCTGAACCCTAAGAAATGTCCTTTGGCACAGCCACGGGTGAAGCTTCTTGGACATGTGATTTCAAAAAATGTGATTGAAGCGGATCTAGAGAAAGTCGAGTCTTTGTTGTTGTTGCTTTCATCTCCAAAAGATACTAGACAATTGGCCACTTTCATACAGAAGGTTAAATATATGTCTTGTTTCATACCTTTGGCATCACAACTATTGTATCCATTGCAACAAGCAATTAAGAATGATCCCTTGGAGTGGTCTTGTGATTGTGACGATGTTTTTGACAAAGTCAAAGAGGTTTTGAGTACAATACCCATTATGCAAGCTCCTAACTAGGAAAAGGAGTTTTATGTTAACCCATTAGTAGGAGATGATGCCACTAGGGCCATGTTATTGCAAAATAGAAATGAATCTCAATATATGAAACCTGTTCATTATGCTAGCAGAGTGAAAACTCCTCATGAAAGAGATTTTTATGAAATTGAATTGGTGATGATCAATATGGTTTATGCTTGCAAAAAATTCAGACACTACTTGCTGCAAAAGTCATTCACCTTTCTCATCAATTATTCATTGCTTTCCCAGCTGTTCAATAATTCAAAATAAAAATAAAAATGATGAGATGGGTTATTGAACTTGAGGAGTTTCAGTTCACCTTTTTGGTGGAAGAGAGTACTCGGGCTACCCTAACAGATTTACTCACTTATAAAGACATTCCTGTTTTGGTTAAAGAAGAGGTGGTGCAAAAGAAGAAAGTCGAGAGTCTTGCCATCTCTGATGCTTCACTACTATTATACTTTAATGGTTCTTATAAAAAAAGTCATGATGCTGCTTCAGGAGGCATTGTCATGTACGATACACAAGGAAAGCTTGTAAGAAAACAAGGGCTGAAACTTGATGCAAAAGTAACAATGAAGCATAGTACATGGCTCTTGAAGGTGGTTTGCACATTTGCTTAAAATTGGGAATTAGACGCTTGCAGATCAAAGCATATGCCTTGTTGGTTGTAAAGAAAATATTGGGGGTATGGAAGAATACAAAACCTAAACTAAAGAATTTATGCTTCAAGGTGAAATCATTGCTCAAAAAGTTCAAAGCATGGAGCTTGCACCATATTAAAAGGTCTCAAAATGAAGAAGGTCATGATGCTGCCCAATAAATGATCACTTGTGTATTTGTGCTGAAGGAAAATACCCCTTTATATCATGGGAGAGAAGTGTTATCAAAAGAGATGGATTTTCTGTTGACATGTATCCTACCTAAAGGTTTACTCCAAAAAGTATGTGTTTATAAGAAAAGATAGAAAATACAAAATGCTTGATGATGTGCTTTACATGAAAGTAAGTGATTTGGTTTTGCGTCCTATGCCCTGGAAAGAGGAAATCTAAAAGATCTGGGAAGAAAATCATGAGGGATCTTGTGGAGGCCATTTTGTCATGAAGATTATGCTGCATAAAATTTTGCAAGAAGGCTATGTATGGCCAATCATTCAGCGGGATGTTAACCATTGGTGCAAGTCATGTTTGCCTTGCCAAAACATGGGAATAGAATCTTAAATCCCGAATTGCGACAAGCAATTCTAGCTTTTGATGTGTTTGAAAAATGGGGTCTTGACGCTATTGGACCCTTACCTATGACTAGCATAAGAAATGCTTACATTTTGACAGCAGTAGATTATTTGCCACGATGGGCAGAAGCCAAGGCTGTCAATAGATTACTAGTAAAGAAATGGGAAAATTTGTTTATGAGCATATATGTTGCAAGTTTGGTGTGCCCCTAGAGCTACTTTTTGATAGAGGACCAGGATTTAGAGGGGAGCTGTTCGGTTTCTTATGCGAGAAGCTCAATATACAACATAGGTACAATTCTCCTTATTATCCACAATGCAATGCTCTCAATGAGAGGTTCAATGGAGAGCTAGTGAAGATCTTGGCAGAAATGACCCAAACACATGGGAAGACTTGGGATTCAGAGTTGCCTTGTGCATTATGGGCCTATAGAACTGGTATCAAAATGAGCACAAGATTTTCTCCTTATCACTTGGTTTATGGCAAGGACGCTTTATTCCCAATTGAAGTGGAGATTCCTGCACTCAAATTGTTGTCATTGGGAGATGAAGAGCAAACAAATGCTTGGTAGAAAAGGTTGTTGGATTTACAATGTTTGCAATTAGACAGAATTTTAGCTTTGAGCTACTATGAAGAAGTGACAAAGGAGGCTCAGCTAAAGGCTAATGAATGCGTACAAGATAAGGAAATTGAAAAAATTGATATGGTGTTGCGATACAACAGTAAGTTTGACCATACCTTTCAAAACAAGTTTCAAATCAAGTGGGAAGGTCCTTTTACTGTTGTGAACAAATTTGAAAATGACACATATCAGCTGGAAGATTTGAGTGGTGCACAACATAAATATCGTGTTAATGGTAACAAATTGAAGAAATACCTAGCATGTTTGATGACAATTGTGACAAATGAGATACTATAAATAGAGGGAGACAATGTGGAAACATCTGAGAATATGAATGAGGTTTCTGGGAATGAACTGCAACAGTTGTTCACCCTAGAAGCCTCTGCTTGTTATGAATGATCAAGAAGGCCTTGGCAAGCTATGTCAGGCATTTTTTGATGAGCATAAAGGCACTAGGTCATGCCTAAAAGCTTGCCCACTAGCCTCATGTATATATGTGTACATAGCCCTGCAAGTTTTGGAAGTGGTCCTGTAAAATTTCATGTACAAAGGCATGATTTTTCCAAGCTTGGGTGCTGATGTTTTGAGTCATTCAAGTTTCCAAAACATAGCTTTTAATAAATATTTCAGCCGTGCTTTATAGCTCGTGAATCGGGCTTGTACATCATGAGTTATGAGCACCCGAAGTGGGTGGTCTCAACTTAGAAATGGATGGCATGTGCATGTGACAAAAGTAACTGGGCCAACTTGAGGGTCTAAGATTAGAAATGCTGAAATTTCAAATTTTTGGAGATAGCCAAGATGATGGGCTTCGAGCCGTGTGTTACAATGCGCCATTTGGTTCTCGGAGCAGCAAGTTATGCATCGGGGAAAGTTTTTCGAAAAGTCCTCCTGCTTGGGGGAGAAACTGGAAATTAATGGGGATTTTGGGAGCCTTGGGGAGGAGGTTGCCATGTGTCATGGGGATAATCCCACATGAGAAGGAAAAAGGGGAGAATGAGGGGTATATAGGCCAAAGGAGGACCCCCTATTGCTTGTATTAATTGGAGAGAATCTTGGCTTGGTGGACTTCATGGGCTCATGGGCTTCATGGGAGAGAAATGGCGCATTTTTTGTAAGATCCCCAATTTTTGGGTCTCTTCTGAAAATAAGAAAAATAGCTTTCAATATCTATTTTGCCAAATTTTGACTTAAGATGCTTGATTGACAGTATTGAAAGGTTCTAAAGTAAAAAACAAGGCCATTTCCATATTCCAATAGGTTGGACGGATGTTTGGTACAGTTTTGAAAAAATCCACTATTTTTAGCTTTCTCATGCTTTTTATGCTTTTAGGTGCTTTTTTAAGGTCGGATCCTTGATCTACATGTTCCAAGGAAGCTATGGTCAATTTTGTCTGCTTTTTGAGTGTTTTCACACTATTTATAGCTTTTCATGATTTTTAGTGAAAAGTGAGTTTGCTTTATAGAAAAGACTGGAGCTTTTCCCCAAAAGCAAGGGGCTATTCCAAGCTGAAAACTAGCACTACCTTTTTGCTTGGGACACACTCCAGCTTGCTGCACTTGCCTATAACTTGCCAATTAGTGCTTAGTTTTCAATGCCGTCTGTTGTGTCTACTACCGTAAGGCTATACGTATCTATTATACGGAGTGGTACAAGCTCTTCATCACCATCTCCATAAGATCTTCTCTCTCTCTCTCTCTCTCTCTCTCTCTCTCTCTCTCTCTCTCTACTTGCTTATTATCTTTTCTCTCGTTTCATGGCGTACGTGCTCTCTGGAAGCTTTCGTGGCGGATATCTCTACGTACTCTCATCACCTCTCTCTCTCTACTTGCTTATTATCTTCTCTCTCGTTTCATGGCGTATGCGCTCTCCAAAAGCTTTCGTGGCGGATATCTCTATGTAGCTCTCATCACCGCTCTCTTACGGCAAAGCAAGAAGCCTTTTGACAGCCCCTAATCGATTCTAAACCACAGTGAGAAGCTCTAAACTCCATAGCCATCATCTCTCTCTCTCTCTCTCTCTCTATGTCGTTTTTCTGAGTAGTCACCCTCTCGGTGTGTTGGAATTAGGGTTGCTGAGAAACACACACAGCTTGGAGAAGACGAAGGAAGCTTAAGGCACACAATAGAGAGTGTATAACTTGGTGTGCAACGGAAAGATTGATATCCCTAGAGTGATGGGCGTATATACAATGCTCGGGGGAAAAAACCTCCTAAAGAGGGAAAAAATTCCCCAACGGTCCTAGTGTGTTCACACACATCACTACCACATGTATATAGTAACAAATTCCCCCTGGAGTGATGCACTGAATGAGAGCTGGCACATGAGTAAAGGGAAGTGCCATGCCCTAAGGACATGATCAATCCACAAAGGGGAGTAAGCCCAAAGCTTTGCGGAAAGCTCCAAGCTTCTCACGAGACAATGCCTTTGTGAAAAGATCTGCAAGGTTGTCCTGTGTTGGCACATAAGCCAAGCTGAACTCTCCTGCTGAGAGCCTCTCCCTGACATAGTGGTAATGCACCTCAATGTGCTTTGTGCGAGCATGAAAAACTGGGTTCCTCGCAACTGCCAATGCGCTCTGACTGTCAGTGTAGATAGTGTTGGAAGTGTCCTGTCTAACACCCAAATTAGCCATAAGGCTTTTGAGCCATACACACTCAACCGTAGCTGTGAAGACTGCCCTGTACTCAACCTCACAACCCGAAGTGGCCACAGTAGGTTGCTTCTTGCTCAACCATGATATACATGAACTGCCAAGCATGAAACAAAAACCACTTGTGGACACTCGCATGTCAAAACAACCAGCCCAATCTGAGTTCGAAAAAGCATGTAAGTCTGGTGGCAATGATCCCCCCTTGGGATAAAACAAGCCAAGATGTAAAGTGCCACTAAGGTAGCGGAAAGTCCTCTTGACAGCCTGCCAATGCTTAGACCCTGGGCTATGCATAAATCTGCTGATCTGTGAGACTACAAACTGAATATCCGGCCTCGTGTTGCATACATAAATGAGGCAGCCAACAACAGTTTGATAAAGAGTGACATCAGCAGGATCACCAGCATCATGTAGACTCAACTTCAAACCTGTTTCCATGGGAGTGGCAATAGGTTTGCAATCCTCAAGTCCAAACTTACATAGCAATGTCTCTATGTAACTTTTCTGACACAAAGAAATACCACCATCACACTGCTTAAACTGTATACCCAAGTAATGATGCAACAACCCCAAATCTTTCATCTTGAAAGTAGCATTCAAATCAGCATTAAATTTAGCAATATGTCTCTCATTTGGTCGAGTGATCAGCAAATCATCAACATAAAGAATCATAATGAGAAGTACATCACCCTCACGCTTTACATACAATGTGCTTTCTGTTGGACTGTTACAAAAGCCTTGTTTGACATATTCTCAAGTCTCTATGCACTCTATTTCACCCTCCACTATATTCTCTCTCTCTCTCTCTCTCTCTTCTTGCAACGCGGTGTACACATATATTCACTCTCCACAATGCTATATTTTTCTCGAGTACGCTTTCATTCATAACACCCATTCAAGGGTAGCACTAGTCACTAGGTACCTTTGAATGCAGTCCGGCTCATGGCCTAAACTTCATGCTTGGTCGGGCACTGAGGACTCCTTCCCTATGCAAATGCTTTTGCAACTCTGATGTGTATTGAAAATTGTATAAAAGTGTAAATTGTATATTTTGTGCATAGACCCCCGGGGAGGGTATCTCTTACCTGGTATCAGAGCCAATGTTTAATGTTATGGGGATAGCCTAAAGCTTGATACTAGTTGGGTTAGTTATGCATCGTGCACGCATTCATGCATGCTATTTGAGAAAAGATATTGTATTCATGATGCATCTATAAGTGACATTGGTTGATGGTACTTGTTTGACTTGTCTTCTTGAGTGGAAGTGTTTGGTTTGAGTTATGGTTGAAGAGTTCAAACAACGTCGTTGTAATTTATTTGAATGTTTATTTTGTAGTAACAAATGGCTCTCAGAGTGACGTCTAAATGCTTTAGCTAGAGGAATGAAGTTTTGGCCATAATGTTCAACAATATGGGGACACGATTGTCTAGGGATGAACGAGAACTCTTTTACTTAGAAATCGGGACCAAAGTCTTTGGCATACCAAGGAGCACAACTTGTTGGAAGTGTGTTGACCGTTTTTCATCTATATTGATGACAATCCAAGAGAATGATTTGCCAACTCAGACTACTTCAACTTAGAATATGTCTAGGCCTAGAAGACATGTTCTACTACTTGGCAATGCGTTCCCAAATGTTAAGAATTGCCGAAGTCGTTAAGAAGTTTGAAGCTCTTGCATCTATCATAGAAAAAAAAAGTTGGAAGATAACTACAAACTACGTTGTCGCGTGGGAGGTCTGAGAGAATACCCTGTTATGAGAGTTGAAAAAATATTTAGAGAATTAGCTCCAAGACACCCATAATATTGTCATAAAAATCAAAATTTTAATGAATAAAAGAAGCGTAGACTCAATTTTGGTTCACATGCGTACTAAGTTTTTTCTCTCTCATTGTCTTGTTTTAGATGGATCTTCTGAATTGTCTATATGAACTCCCAAGTGACTTTGAACAAAGAGTCCTTTTCAGTTATGCGGTTGGATTCACTCTCCATTGGGGAATTAAACTGGTTCAATTTTTAAAGGGGACTAGAGATTACCTTGTACCCAACACTTACGTAGCATGGGAGTTATATGTTGAAGCTTAGTCTGAACATCGAATGCAAGTGCCTGATAGGTTTATGACCAACCCACAGCTTTGGATGAAAAAAAAGATCCAAGAAGGTGATGTTAAAATGCAAGGATATGTTCTTTACCTTGACTATGCTCTCTTTTGGACATACCGAGTTGTGAACTCATACTTAGTAAGAAGGCCCTTATGTTAAACCAAAGATACAGCTTTTGTGAGAAGGTCATAATTAGAGTGGTGGAAAAAGTCAAATGGCAAAAACCATATCTATTATGTACCCCAGAATTGGTTCAATAGAGTCTATGGACCTATCCTCAAATATAACCCTCACAATGTCACCATTACTTTTGATGTCTATGAGAAACCAAGGTGTATTGGTGACTTTGCCTGAGCACAACCAATGGCAGTGAACTCAAGTAGATACTTCTACAAAAATGATGTAAACGAACGACATGCTCATGTAAACTGCTTTACTGGATTATCACCCAAGGATGTATCACTGGGGAAGAATGGTACGAAAAGAAAGACGTGACTTTACTGCATAAGTTGAAATGCTAAAGTTTGATACCCGAGATGTGAACAAATATAGGGGTAGAACCTTAGTTGTAGGAACCAGAAATGGCTCATTAGACCCTTTCGTATTTATGTATCTCCCTAGAAACACTATATATCTTTTTGGTCTTTTGTGGTTATAAAAAAATGATTTTGACATAAGACATACCGTTTTGAAGGTATAATAATTGAGCTTGAATCTTTTTTTTATCATTCTAACTAACTTGAGTGATGGGGTGTGTGTGTAGATGAGTGACATCTTGCCTCGAGGGATATGGGCGGATATACTCTCTCGCCTTATGGTGGAGGAGAATTTCCAAATTGGAGTGAAAGTACAAAGACTTGTCACTACCACACATAATGGGGAAGAGAAGAAAAGGTTGATGTCTATGGATTTCATTGTACCAAATACCTTCCGAGCTTGGTATCATTATGCTATAAGGAAGCCCAAATTTAGACCACCTCAGCATAAACCCTTGCCTGTTGGGAGTATCGAGTAAATACAATCTAAGTTGGGAATGGACATTGTAGTCACTATCACTAATCAAATAATGTACATAAATGCTTATGAACTTACCCTAAGACTGGCAAAGGAAGCATGGATGGCTAGAAATATACTTCCTTTAGTAATGGCTATGGGATGCTTTGACATTGTTATGTTTAATGTATGGGACCGACAATGCGAAAACAATGACTGACATTCCTTTAGCCCAATACCTTGGAAGTTCTTCTTTGATTTATTTGGGAAGTCACTAATCTACAATCCTTGCAATGTAAAATTTTTATACAATGCCTACAATAGAGCTCAGTGCCTTGCAGATCTCCATCTTTAATCTCTTTCTCTGGCAGCCTCTTATTCATTTTTTTCATCCTCATCTCTGCTTGTTGAAGATAAAAATCTCTAGCTTTCTCTCTATTCATTTGCAACAACAACTCTAGAGAAAGAATTCTTTCCTACAGCTTATCATTATGCAGACCTACATTCTGCACAACAACTTCAAGGCATCCAATTGCACTTGTATGGGCATAAGAGATTCCTTTCCATAAACAAGCTCATATGGCGTAAACCATGTTAACACTCTATACGTAGTTCGATAAGCCCACAAACACTTATTCAAGTCCAAGTCCCACTCTTTAGGATGCTCTCTAGCATACTTTGATAGCATCTTCACAATTTGACTATTGGAGTTTTCAACCAACCCATTGCATTGTGGATAGTAAGAATGCCTATGCTGAATTTCAATTTCTCCATAAGAGCAGTAACAAGTTTCTCCCTAAACCGTGGTCCACAATCACAAATGATAACCAACACACCTGTTTATACAAAAAAGAGGCCACTCTTCCTACCGTTACATGTTTTACCACTCTTGCCTCCACCCATTTTTTCAAATAGTCCACAGCTACAAGGATATACCTTTTGCCATTGTTGATTCTTGGCATTGGACCTCCAACATCCACACCCCATTTTGCAAATGCATCAAAAGACATTATAGCTTTTTGAGGCTCAGCCAAAAGCTTTTGATTTGCAAACACTTGGCATTCATGGCATGACTTGCACAAAAAATAAGCATCTCTCATCATAGAGGGCCAACAATAGCCTGCTCTCAAAATACAAAAGACAAAATGATCCTTGCCTTGATGGCCTGTTTATTCATGGTAGTGATCCAAAGTCAAGCCCATTTCTTCTTTGTAAGGTACTTTTTTCAGAATGCTATCCTTGCCATAAAGCATGAGATCCTCACCTACCAATGTGTAGTTTCTTGCTTTTGCAACTATTCTCTTACAGTGAACCTTTGACATGCCCTCTGGACATTGCCCTTTACCAAGAAATACTTCTACATCTTGCAATGATTCCCTTCTTGCATACAAGGCTTCCTTGACCTTTATAGGAGCTACCAAGGAAACTAACTTGTCCCTAGCCAACTCATCAGCTTCTTTATTTTTCTCACGAGAAACATGCTTAAACTGTACCTTCTCAAACTCATGCAAAAGCTTCTTGATGCCATAGAATCACTTCTTCAAATTGTCTTTCTTAACATTTCACAAACCAAGCAGCTGATTCATGACTAGCAACGCATCCCCTTTAGCAATGAACCTCTTCAATCCAAACTCAACACACTACTTCAACCCAAGGAAAAGCGTGAGATACTCGGCCTCATTGCTACTTTTAGCTTCATCAAGATCATAAGCTCTAGAAAAGATTACATCACCTTTTGGGTTCTTAATGACTACCCCACCACTTGCTTTTTGAAGAAATGTCCTGTATGCACCTCAAACATCATTGTGTACGCATCCGTAATATCTACTTCCTCTTCATGATCATCCTTGTCAACCCTTGGGTAAGATGGAACCTCCCTTCCCTTGTGTATCACTATGTCCGCTAGATGAGCTTTAACAAAATGATCCACTTTAAACTCAAACTCATACTCTTGAAGCTCCAAAGTCCACTTTAAGATGCACTTTCTACGCTTCAAATGTTGCACTACACCCGGCAAAAGGTTTGATGTGATGAGCACATAGAACTTTTGGGGCAATAGATAGATTTTGAACCTGTGACAAGCAAGAACCAAGGCAAAGACCCACTGTTCCATTTCTGTGTAGGAGAACGTGCTTATATTATTCATCTTGCTCTCAAAATAAAATGGCTTGAAGTTCCTTCCCTGCTTTTGTAAGAGAACTGACCCAAAAGCTACTAACCCCACACTAATAGATACATAGAAAATTGATTGCAAGTTGGGAGGACTCACTGTTGCTACAACACACAATACCTCCTTGATACCATCAAAAGCTTGTTGGATGTCTTCATTCCACTCAAACCCTTGAGCTCTTTGACTCAATTCCTAGAGAGGATACACATACTGACATAGCATTAAAAAAAAAACGTGACAAGTACCGGAGCTTATGCACAGATGATGCCAAATCCTTTGTGTTGCTAGGTGGATTCATAAGCAAGAAAGCCTTAACTTTGTCTGGGTCAGCTTCTATTCCATTTTGGGAAACCACATGTCCTAGCAAATGGACTCTGACATGAACAAACTTACACTTCTTTGGGTTGAGTTGCCCACCCTCTTGTTGAAGCCTTTCAAAAATCAACCTCAGCTTCTCCAAATGTGTGACCCTAAAGCTATAACATCTAATGTCATCTATGAAAACTCAAATGGACTTACCCAAGTAGGGACCAAACACTCTAATCACCCATCCTTGGAAGGTAGAATATGCATTAACCAGCCTAAAAGGCATTCTTTTGTAGGAAGAACAACCCCAAGGAGTAATGAAGGTCATCTTCAATCGATCTTCAATCGCTATCAAGATCTGAAAGTAGCCAAAAAATCCATCCATGATTGAGTAACGTTCATGACCTGCAACTTGATTGAGGATTTTATCTAAGAAGGGTAGTGGATAATGATTCCTTTTTGTGGTGGCATTTAAAGGTTTGAAATCAACACATATCCTAAATCTTTCGTTATTCTTGGGATCAATAACAATTGGAGAGACCCATTCAGACTCCTCCACTCAAAAGATGAAATCTTCTTCCAAAAGCTTCATTACCTCTTCATGAAGTACCTTCTCATGAATGACCCCCAACCTCCTAAGCTTTTGAACCTTTGGCTTGGCACCTTCTTTTAGATTGATTCTATGCTTGATCCCTTTAGGTCCTTACAACTCTGTATATTCAATGGCGAATAGCTTTGGAAACCTTGTCAACATGTCTTCATACTCCTTTTCTTTCTCTGTCAAGTCCTCTCCTAGCATGCTCCTTGCATTCACTTTGGCAGGCTCTATGATTGCTTTTGTATTATTCTTCTCCTCCTTGACCTTCACCTCATGCATCAATGCTTCCTTTTTGACACTTATCCCAAAAAGATCAGGACATAATTGCATCAAGCCTTCCTCTACACTTTCTTTTGCTGATGTAGACAAAGCATCACTATCGTATGATGTAATTTTTTCAAATATGTATCTTGCATCTCCAACAAGGGTTGTGTACGGCTCTCGTGTGTCTTCATGTTGTAGACAATGGTCCTTCCTTTCTCTTAGTTGGGGATGGTGATCAAGCCCGTGCCCCAATCGTGCTTAGCACCAAGGGTTATAAGCCATGGCCTCCATAAAATGATTGATAAGCATTCTCACCCGCTTGCATCACATAGCAATCAACCAAGCACTCAATTCCCAAGACTTTTATCTTCACATCTTCAGCTATCCCAAGACACCTTGCATTTTTGTGGTTGTCCATCCTCATACGGATTGAAGCATTCATTGACATCTTGACTCTTGCCTCCTTCATGATAGCCTTGGTAATGACATTCTCATACGGATTGATACATTCACTGACATCTTGACTCTTGCCTCCTTCATGGTAGCCTTGGTCATGACACACACCTGGTCACCACCATCCACATATGCTTGCACTTCCATCTTGTTTCCCAGCATAGCTTCAACTATTGGCACCATATCCACCGGGTGACCAACCCTCAAGGAAGACACCATGCTCGGATGCTTTTCCTTTTTGAAAGGAAGCCAGGTACTCACACACTTGTTCCACTGCCTCCTCAATTCAGCATTCAAAGCCACCAACTGACCAAAAGATATATTTGCCTTTTGATTCCGTATGTCGTCAACAATATCATAGTCTTCAACACCTTGGCCAATGGGGTAGTCCTTTGGACCTATTTTCCTACTTCGTTGCCTCTTGCTACTCTCTGGTTTGTCTTCTACCTTAGTCTTTCCTTTCCTTTCTCTTGTTTCCCACTCTTCTTCTGTCTCTTTCTCCCTATCATGCCTAGATCTCTTATTGGTCAGAACATCCACATCTTGATGCTCAAGGGTAATGATGCTAATAGCCCTACCTTCTCCATTTGTAGGCAATGATTGTGGTTGTTGTTGTGGTGGTGGTGCTTCTAGTGGCCGCTTTTGATGATTTTCTTCTATTCTCCCTCAACCACATCCATATAAGGGGTATATCCCTCCTCTCTCTCTTGGTGGTTCATGAAAATCAAGGGGGTAGTGGTCCTCTTCATCACAATTGTAGCATCAGCCTTGTAGCCTCCATCCCCTACCTCTCCCAGCTGGCCGCTCTTCTCATTGGTTTATATTCATTATGTTAATTCTTAATTCTTGAAATTGACCAGCAAGATCATGCAAAAACTGGGCCGTAACGGGATGTGAACCTTGAACCACTCACTCCACTCTATCATCCGTTGCCACAGGGACCATTGGTTGCACCACAATTGGCTTAGCATGTGTCATGCCTTGCTCCCACCTACTCTTGATCTTCTTACTCTTGGCCTCGCAATTCCCACAGCTCTTTCAAATGTAGCAGGCTCCTCTTGATCAACCTTCTCCCTTACACTTGGATGGAGACAATCCATAAATTGATACACTTTAAAGAAATCCCTTGGAGGTACTTGGGATGCTGCCTCTAATTGCACCCAAAGTCCTTTGAAGTATTGCAAAAACTCTTTAAAGTTAGCATGAACATCTTGATGCAAACCTTTCAATTTTGTCGTTGATTTTGTTGCAATTTAGCTTCTTTCCAAACCTGTCAAAAATCGCCTACTTCACCTCCTCCCATGTTTGCTTTTTGTCTTCCTCTAAACCTTCAAACCACTGCAAGCTTCTCCTTTGAGTGCAAGAGTAAATACATGAAGATTTTCTTCATCTCCTTCACAATATGCATACCAAGCGTATGCCACTTGAAGTCCGCAATCCAGTCCTTCACATCCTCCTTCCATGTGAAAAATGGCCGACTATACGCCATCCCTTTGAAGTCACTTCTCCTTGCGTGAGTAATTCCACAAAAGTTGAAGTCTTGCAACTCAACAAAACCACCACTTTTCTTCAATGATGTTCGAACTTCACAGAAAAATCGCTTCACCTGGGTGCACAACGGCAAATTTCCGCTCTCCAACGGGATCGCCAAAGGATGATGGAGCAAAAGACACCGTGCGCACACTCACACACCTAGACAACTGAACACTACACAAGGAATTCACTTAAATTCAAACCCACACACACCACCACTCAAGAGCTCAAAAAAAATGCTTCCCACAAGCTCAATTCAAACTCCAAAGGCCTCGACCTACAAGCCCTTGCCTGCCCGTAGACACTACAAGGTGAGTTGAGTTGATCAACACTTGAAATCACACTTGATGGTGACCAAAATATACAAATAAAAACCATCAAAAACTAAAAAATCCAGCCACAAAAGGCCTCTCGCAAACCATTGCAAAGCCTTCACCAAACTCCACTCTGTTGGACTCTTTGGAGTAGGCGAGTAGCGCCAACCGTAATGGCACCGATACATGGTGACATAGTCTTGCACAAAGCCACATCTTCTTCCCTCAATTCTTTGCACACACACATTGATGGAAACCTCAGAGCTTCCATAGACTCTACCAAGTGCAAAATTGAATAGAGAAAGCTCTCATTCACTCCTTTACACACTCAAAAACAGGACGTGAACGTGACGGGACTGCACTAGAGCACCTGTAGGAACCCTGCTTTCTCCCACACACAGAGAGGTGAAAGTTCCAAGACTTGGCTTCAAAAATTCTCCGTCAGCCTCAACACTCATGGAACCATGAGTGATGTGGAAATTTGAAGCCTTTTTACACCTTTTTTGACCTTTTTTGGACCAGTTTTGGCCAATTTTGACCCCTAGCGGGCATTTTTCATGGAAAAAACCCGAAACGGACTCCAAAATTCAACGAATTTTGTACACTTGATCCTAGATACCCAAATCCTTTTTCCACATCCCCACATTCCATTTTTGACCACTTCTAGGCCGGTGCATGCATCATCGCAGATCAGGCACCGTAAATAGACAGTTACTGCATGTGCTAAACTTCTCGGGTGGGATGAGAGTGCCCACACTTACCACTTGAATTATTCACATTCTAGAAATCTCAAACACATTTTCTAGAGCAAAAATAATCCACCAAGAACCATATCCAAGGCCCCGATACCATATCGAGGCATGTACGTGTGCTCGACTACTACTGGCACTCAAACTTGACTATTCACAATGTGTACATGTTGCATCTTTTTTTTAAACTTGAAACCACTTTGTAAAGCTCCCAAATGCATGTATTTACATCTTTTTGTACATATGACCATGCATATACATGCTACTTTGTACACGCCAAAAGCGATCTATCTGCGTATGATGTGGTTTTGCTCCAAATGAGGTGAATCTTGCTCCAAAGGTAGTCCACCACTTAACACTAGGTTGGTAATGGGACACTTTTATGTCCTGGGACACTTTTATGTCCTGTTAAGTGACCATTTTCCTTGAATTATGTCAAGAGTATATCAATTCCATCTTTAACCTTGTCCTTGCACAACATTTCACAACCTAAACTGTGTGAAAAAACGGGTCCTGTTTTTGTCTTTTTTCAACTTTTTGCAACTATACCACTCTAGAATTCATGTTTGTGAGGTCTATAATGCTAGAGAACTATCTTTAGTAGTCCTCAACATGTCCTGATGCTTCTAGGGAGAAATAAATGTTAAAGTTGTAAGTTATGACCAAATTACAAAAATTGTCAAATCCTGTTTTTTAGCCAATTTTAGCTCTTCTATGATTTTTTTGGTGGCTTTCATGATATCCAAATGCAGTTTTGATTTTCTATGTCACATATTGTAACATAAAGCTAATATTCCTTGAGTTTTGGGGCACCTAATACCCTATTTTGCATAGTAGACAACGATGGTTGATTTTTTCAATTATAGAAGAAAATGAAACATTCTAGTATATCAAGTATAGCTTTTTCAATATTGTTAGTTTCTTGTGACAACTACATGCATTTTGTAGGTAGTAACCATATTTAGTCATAAGGATCAAATTTGGCTAGATATTGAATAGTTTCTATGGGATTCTACAACTCATAATGTTGAACCCAGTCTTTTCATGTTTGCTGTATTTAGCACTTCATCTTTGTCGCCAAGATTCCCCTTGGTAAGAGATGTATTATTCTTTTGACATGCTCCATGGCTCCTTATGAACCCAAAGGACAATAGGGAACTAAGAAAACATGCATATATTATTTGTATTGAGCGTGGCTATAGAAACTTTGATGATAGGTTTGTAGAATGGTGAAAATTCAACTTTTTTGTACCTATTTCTTTTGGCAAAACAAAAAATAGTGAGTGAGAAGCAATCATATGTTGTGATCACCAACCCATTGAAGTCAACTAGGGAATTTATCTCAAGTCCTACAAAAATCCCTAATCTTATTTTTATGCAACAAAACGTAAGAAATGACTGTTTTGATGAAAATGTACTGGTCCATCAACTTTGGAGGCTTGGTGTGACCAAAAGATGAGAAATTTTACAAGTTTCTTATTTTTTCCATGTGTAGTAGGCCTTGAACTATAACCTCATGAAAGGATTTTACAAAATGAGTGGATCTAATATGGTTTTGGAGGTTTTTTTCAAAACCCTGAAAGGACACTTTTATGTCCTGTTAGGTTACCAACCTAGTGTTAAGGAAATCATAGTTTCACTTTCTAAATTGAATTTGAACCAGTTTTGTGCAAGTTATAGCCAAATTGGGTGTGCCAAATATTTGGATTGTTTCTTGGTCTTTTCAAGCTCAGAGTTTGATCCACATGGAATGAAATTTAGGCTATGGACTCCTTTAATGCTCCAAGACACTAGGGAACACTCACTTGTACAATTTGAGTCTATTCGGGTCAAAACCCATCATACACGTATGATGTATTTTCCCTCAAATTGGACTTCTATTTCTGTCCAAGGTTCTCCTCTATGTGTACACCAAGTATATGTGCTTAAAATCAGGCTTCGATGTAAATTTTACACCAATTCACCACGTTTCAGTGTTATTGGCTAGTATCTGCAAAATTCTCTTTAAATGTCAGATTGAGTGTACAAATGATGTGAAATATTGCAATCAAGCTTAGAACTACCTTCCAAGTGCTTTGGTGATGCCAGATATGAAGGTCAATACCCAAATCTAGGTTGGAGACATCATACGCGTATGATGTCTATCATCTCACATTTCAGATCTATTTCTATTCTAAGTTCCCCTTATTATCAACAACCTTTACATGTGTTTACAACAAAATTTAAATCCAAAAGTGTTCACAAACAGAAGTTTTTGCTTGTTTAGTCACAACCATTCCATATGTTGGCTTTTGGCCCCCAAATCTGTGCCAAAACTCTCCACTTAAGGTGTTACTAGGGTAAATGATACCTTTTGAACACACTGGTACAATCAATTTTTACAAATTTGGTCTCTTTTTAGCTCTTGGAACATCATATGCGTATGATGTCTAACTTTGCAAATTTGAGATTTTTATGTGCAAAACCATCCCAAATGTTTTCTTATGTTCTCAGAAACCCTCAGCCATGCAAAACTTTTTTGTGAACTTTGTTTTTGCACTATTTTGACTAAGAATCAAATTCTTTTCAAGATTTCAACGCAAATAAACAAATCAAGCAAACCTTCATTGATGGACAACTCTAGATCAAGATCAAATCATCTACCTAAAGCCATTCCTAAACATAAAAATGGGAATTTTCAATTGTGAGTAGAAAAACACTTAACTGCCACACATTGACTAGGTAATGCTTTTATCACCTCATCAACCACTCAAACACCAAAACATATACAAATAACATGCCGCCACCCTCGTGTAGCCTTTCTGCTTGCCCTCTTTCTATTGCTTGCAGTTTCGCTTGGTTTTGTAGACGAGAGGCTTCTTGCTACATGTCGACTACAACTTGCTTGTATCAGCATTGACACGAGCTTCTCTCTACACATGGGCGACTGTAACTTGCTTTGTAGCCTCTCTTTTGAAGAAAGAAGTAATATGCATGAGTCCAATCACTTGAGATGTTGCTAGAAGAGCAGCTTTGGCATGCTTGTGTTTATAATAAGAGCCTAGTTAGGAAGAGTTTCTGCCTCCATGCTTTCTAGGAAGATGGTTTGAACCTCTGACAAAGCATGTTCTAGCAATTTGTAGCATACAACAAGTAGCATCATATTATAGCAGTTTTGCTGCTATGCATCACACAAACCCGTGAGTTATGCTAAATTTAGGGAAATTGCAGCATGCACTGGTCATGTATCCACGTCAAAATAGCTTTATGTTTCCTTAAAATAGCATCAAAATAATAATAATAGCAATGTTGCAATTGTTATACACAAAGAAATTGGGGCCGATGATATGTAGCCGTCGTTGTAGTGAGGCGGCCTTTTGCCATCACTAGGTATTTCTGCTATTTCTTCTACAAGTTGCCTCACACAAATATGCTCTTCATGTCCACCGTGAAAACCTATACATATATGCAGCTACGAGACCATGCAAAAACACTCTATGCTCATCAACACCTAGTGTGTTCATCCTTAGGATGCCATGTTGTTGACGACCAAACACACCCAACTTTTTGTATCACTAATTTTGAAGTTGAATGACATTTTTGTAATGTTTGAGTGGCCAATATTCTTTGTGGGAACGAGCCTCTAAGGAGGAATTATATATAAGCCAATTTTTGTAGCCCTAAGACAACTTTTGAATTAATCAAATCTCAAGTTTACTGTGCACTGTGTTTGAGAGAGAGTGTGTGATTTCTTCTCTTCCCTACATGCTCCACGGAGCCTCCATTGTGAAAGGAACACCACCAATGTGTTCACAAACAGCTAGGGCTTCAATCCAATGCCAAGCTTCCATGATTCCGGTGTCATCGCAAAGTGAGCTCCTACGAGCGTTCTGTTTTTCTAGCAAACCATTTGTCCGTTTGGTGATTTCTTTACACCTGTGGGTTCACAGCAAGTAGAGCTACGGATTAGGATTGTACAAATCAAAAAGTGGTGACCTACATTTTACTGCCTGTCTTTATATGTGATTGTTGCATGAGGTGGTTTGAGGTGGGATATCAAGTCAGAGTCCATAGGAGAATGATCTCTTTGATGAGGAGAGCGTTTCCTATGAGTTTCATGAATTTTTGAATGCGTTTGGTCTAGTTTTGGATAGCATGAGCATCGAAGGGCGAGTTGCTTTCATTAGTGCATAGAAAATTTAGATTTGATTTCCTTGAGTAGAGATTGTCTTAGAAGGTCAAGAAGGTGATTGACATCCATCTTCTTGTTTCCATGTGCCTACAGATTAAGCTTCATCCTTGAATGACATAAAGTTGTTGGTTTTGTTCTCACTATGCTAGCGTCTGCTCGTGGTGTATCCGCCAACATTGGTGCCATTGGCGGGGACGAGAGCCCTAGGTAGGTGACCTTAGACCATTCCTATGAGGTGAGAGTCCCCCTGGTTTTCCAGAGTATTCTTTTTATCTTAGTTTAGCTAGGATCCATGGAGAGCTGCTAGGGAGAATGTGTCTTGCCTTTGTCACCCGTGTAGATGGTGTTTAGTTTCAGACCAGCAATTGACGCCTTGATTGGTAAAGTAGCTTCACACAAAGAATCCTCCTGACGCTATCTACTTTTTGCCCTATAGTGCATTTCCTTTTTCCACGCCCTCTAGTGCATGGTTCAGAATCTCGTTATATGAGTGATGCCAAACAGTGCTAAAAATAGCCAGTGCCGCTTTTGGATGTATCGCCCTGTACCGCATGGTTCAACATGTCGTTATTTTTGAGGGATGTCAACCAATTCTAAAAATATCCAATGTTGTTTTTGGATGCTCATAAAATCTAAGAAGTCATGCACGTTGATAGTGTCTACATGCCTCAACCAGCTAAGTTATTCACAGTTTGGCAATAGTGCATCACTTTGATCATGCTCTAGACTGGGCGTGTGAAGACAATAACGGCTAGGCACGCTTGGTTTAAGTTATGTAGGTAGGATAGTGTCTACATGTCTCAACCAGCTAAGTTATTCACAGTTTGGCAATAGTGCAGTGATTTGATCATGCTATAGACTGGGCGTGTGAAGACAATAACGGGTAGGCACGCTTGGCTTAAGTTATGCAGGTAGGACTAAGTTTAAGTGGTGGTAGTCAATGGGGGTGTAATGTATCCAACATTTATCCATATAAGTCATTTCAGTTATTTTGCAAAGTAATTGAGATTCTCAATTTTGTGAGTCATCATGAGTTTATCAAAGCAATCGGATTGAAATCGGGTTCAAAATCTATTTATTTATGACCTTTCTTTATGTGGAACAATAGGTTTACGTGGGAACCTAATCTATGTGTGAAGAAAAAGTTTAGAGATAGTATTTTTAGGAAAGAAAGAGAGGTGAGTCAAAATTAGGATACTTCTTTCTTTCTCTCTCTCAAGATAGAATAGGAGCTTGTAAATATAGAGCTTTTTAAAAATCGCGCATAAAATTCGTGAACCACAAAAAAAACAAAAAAATAAAATAAAAAAATTATATGTATATATTTAAGAGCCACGACGACGCACGAGCTTTTCCTTCTCCTATTCTTGAAACCCTCTCAGTATTCTTAGCACCCCCCTAGGGCCTATATAAAGGACCCTTCTCCTCTCACTTTGAACACACATATCTACAGAAGCGGAAGCTCTCTTGTAACGACGCACTGAAGGAAGCCTCTCTCACTAAACCTCTCACCTTCAAGCCATCTCCATCTCCAATCGTGGATGTGCCATCTCCCGGTGGGAAGAAAGGTATCTACTAAAAAAAATATAAATATATATATATGTATTTTATTTTAAGAGCCACGACGACGCGTGAGCTTTTCCTTCTCCTATTCTTGAAACCCTCTCAGTATTCTTAGCACCCCCTAGGGCCTATATAAAGGACCCTTCTCTTCTCACTTTGAACACACACATATCTACATAACCGGAAGCTCTCTTGCAATGACGCGCCGAAGGAAGCCTCTCTACTCAACCTCTCACCTTCAAGCCATCTCCATCTCCAATCGTCGATGTGCCGTGTCCCGGTGGGAAGAAAGGTGTCTACTCCAAACGTATCTCATGCGGAAGCATCAACCAAAGAAGAAGTCGTAGCCGTCCAACCTCCAGCACAGGAGTTAGCCGCATGCGCTCCAAATCCAGTAGGACAAATTTATAATTCTGCATTGCTATTCATGCTTGACCTAGGAAGCTAAGCATAGGGAACCCCTTAAACTGTCCAAGACACGTGATTCTATCACAAGAAACAAGCATATGTTTTTATAGATTAGTGAAAGAACTGTTTGATATGTTAAGTATGGAGCCTGATTTACCCTTGTAATTTTCTGTGGTAAAAGCGCACATTTGTAAGGCCCCCATTATGAGGAGAAGCCATCGTGTGTGAAGGAAAATCACTCACCGGAAACCAAAATTTTCACGCACAAGAATCAGGGGCAACTTTAAAGGCCTCGGGGGCGGAGTCCCCCGAGACTTTTTTTCGCCGGAATATTCTTTTTCAGCGGAATATCATGGCCGGACGGCGGCCGGAAAGTGGTCGGAAAACAACCGGTCGGTTGGCCGGTGGCCGGTAGTCAATGGCCGATGGCCGGTGGTCGGAAGTCAATGGCCGGTGGCCGGTGGTCGGAAGTCAATGGCCGGTGGCCAGTGGCCGAATTCAAAAGCGGACTTGTCTTCTCAAGGGCGGCCACACATGGGCGGATTGGAGGGTCCGATTTGGACTTATTCGCACAAGGGCGGCTACACATGGCTGTCTCTCATAGGAGAGGGCAGCCCTTTTGGCCTATAAAAGGAGGCCATTTCTACACACATTTCATAGTGTGAAGTTGATGCAACAAGGTGAGTGTGAGGTGGTGAGAGCGAAGCAAGGCGGGAGCTCCATTAAGGGTATAATCCCTTTGTAAACTACTTCTTGTTTTGAAGTACTAAAGCCATTGAGTGGCTGCTTTCCCATGGACGTAGCCCACATTGGGTGAACCACCTATATCGTGTGTGCTCTCTCTCTCTCTCTCTACTCTATAATCTTGTGTATATAAATCTGTCTCTCTCCATTAAGTAATCTACTCAATTATCTATTTAGCTACGTCTTATTTCCTAACAACTGGTATCAGAGCAAGATTTGCTCGTAGCTAAATTATCTCAAGGAAAGGATTCCTTGAATTGAGTGGGAGTTATGACGGAGGAAGGGAAGCTCAAGATTGAGAAGTTCAACGACAAAAACTACCAGCATTGGAAGATGCAGATTGAAGACTATCTCTACCAGAAGGACCTCTATTTGCCACTAGGCGGTCTTGCGAAGAAGCCCGCAACAATGGCAGATGAAGCATGGATTGTCCTTGATCGAAAGACACTGGGAACAATCCGGTTAAGCTTGGCGTCAACAGTGGCCTTCAATGTTTCGGAGATGAAGACCACGGAGGACTTGATGAAGTCACTTGACGACTTCTACGAGAAACCATCGGCATCCAATAAGGTATTTCTTATGAAGCGCTTGTTCAATCTAAAGATGGCAGAGAATGGTTCAGTTGCAGAACACCTAAATGACTTTAACACAAACATAAGTCAACTTCGATCAGTGAAAATCAATTTCGATGATGAAGTGCGAGCTCTCCTTATACTATCATCTCTACCGGATAGTTGGGACAGCCTTGTGATGGCTGTAAGTAATTCTATCTCTGGCACAAATACTCTTAAGTTTGATGATGTTGTGGGTGTTCTCCTAAGCGAGGAAATGCGAAGGAGAAGCACAGGAGAATCATCAAGTGCTGCACTATCAGTGGAAACAAGAGGAAGGCTTAAGGAGAGGTTCAAAAACCAAAAGGGTCGTGATCGCTCAAGGCGGAGCAAGTCACGCACAAAGTCAGTTCTTGAATGTTGGAACTGCGGCAAGAAGGGCCACGTCAAGAAGGATTGCTGGTCCAAGAAGAAGAAGGAGACAGAGTCTCAAGACAACAAGCCAACATCGGAGGCCAATGTGGCAGGTAAAGTAGAGCAAGATGCTCTAATTCTCTCATTAGGCAATGTGTCTAATTCCTGGATAGTAGATTCCGGGGCTTCATTCCATGCGACACCACACAAGCAACATTTCCAAGACTACACCAAAGGTAATTTTGGGTATGTATACTTGGGAGATGATGAAGCTTGTGAGATTGTCGGCAAAGGTACAGTTTCTGTCAAAACTGCTAGCGAAAATGAATGGAAGCTTAAAGATGTTAGGCATGTTCCTTCTCTTCGCAAAAATTTGATCTCTACAGGACAATTGGACGATGAAGGTCACAACATTGCATTCGGAAACAAACGGTGGAAGATCTCAAAGGGATCTTTGGTGGTTGCCAAGGGTGAAAAAGTCGGTACACTTTACTTGTGTACTATTAGCACGCAACCTTCAGCTTGTGTAGCAACTACAGAAGTTGACAGTGCGGTGTGGCACTACCGACTTGGGCATATGAGTGCCAAAGGAATGCAAATCCTTCAAACAAAGAAGCTTCTACCAGGTTTGAAGGAAGTGGACTTAGAGTTCTGTGAAGATTGTGTTTACGGTAAACAAAAGAGGGTAAAATTTCAAAAATCAGGAAATGAAAGAAAAAATAAAAAACTTGAGTTGGTTCATTCTGATGTTTGGGGTCCTTCAAGTACACCATCACTTGGTGGCTCATTGTACTATGTAACATTCATAGACGATGCGACTAGAAAAACATGGGTTTATGTCATGAAGAATAAATCCGATGTATTTTCCATATTTCAAAGGTGGAAAGCCTTTGTGGAGAATGAAACAGGTACCAAGGTTAAATGCCTCAGATCCGACAATGGAGGCGAATATTGCAGCCAAGCTTTTGAAAGCTTTTGTGCTAGCAATGGCATTCGGAGGCAAAGGACAACCCCAAGGACACCTCAACAAAATGGGATTTCGGAAAGGATGAACAGGACAATCATGGAACGAGCACGAAGCATGCGGCTACATGCAGGCCTACCGCTTAAGCTTTGGGCGGAAGCTGTAAGTACGTCTGTGTACTTAATCAATCGGTCACCCTCAACGGCATTGGATGGGGGAGTTCCAGAAGAGGCATGGACAGGTAAACCGGTGAATTATGCATTTCTCAAAGTGTTTGGGTGTGAGGCTTTCATGCACATAGATAGAAGCCTAAGATCAAAGTTAGATGCAAAGTCCAAAAAGTGTTTCTTCATTGGCTATGGAGAAGGAGACTTTGTGTATCACCTATGGAATCCTGAAGATGGTAAAATCTTAAGGAGTAGGAATGTAATTTTTAACGAACAAAATATGTACAAAGATTACTTGGAAAGAAAACAAACAAAAGAAACAGGTGATGAGTACATGGAGCTTGAGGACGGTGAAGACTCAAGGACTGCAAACGGTGACAATGTGCAACAACGTCAACCAAATGAGGAGCCTCAACCTATTCCCCGAAGATCTACAAGAGCAAGTAGACCTCCAGAAAGGTTTGTTCCTTCCTTCAACCATCTCTTGATCTCAGATTCTGGAGAGCCGGAATCATATGAAGAAGCTATGCAACATGAATCCAAAGAAGAATGGACGAAGAGCATGCAAGTGGAGATGGACTCACTACATCGCAACCAAACATGGGAGTTGGTTGAGTTGCCTAAAGGTAAGCGGGCACTTCAAAACAAATGGGTGTACAAGCTAAAGGAAGAAGAAGGTGGGAAGAAAAGGTACAAGTCTAGGCTTGTGGTAAAAGGTTTTTCTCAAAAGAAAGGTATTGACTTCAATGAAATATTTTCTCTTGTTGTAAAAATGAACTCAATTAGGCTTGTCTTAAGCCTTGTGGCTGCTCATGATCTAAATCTCGAGCAAATGGATGTAAATACGACATTCCCTCACGGTGACTTAGAGGAGGAAATCTACATGCTTCAACCAAAGGGGTATGAAGTAAAAGGTAAGGAGAAAATGGTTTGCAGATTAAAGAAGAGCTTGTATGGTTTAAAGCAAGCATCAAGACAATGGTACTTGAAGTTTGATCGATGGATGTTGGATCATGGATTCACAAGATGCAACTCGGATCACTGCGTCTACACGGAGAATTTGGGAGATGGGAAATTCATCATCCTAATGTTGTATGTTGATGACATGTTGATTGCAAGTGCTAACATGTAGGACATCAAAGACCTAAAAGAGGAGCTGTCCAAATATTTTTCAATGAAAGATTTAGGTGCTGCAAAGAGGATACTTGGTATGAAAATATGAAGGGACAGGACGAAGAAGACAATAAAGCTATCTCAAGAAGATTACATCAAGAAGGTACTAGAAAGGTTTGCAATGAAAAATGCAAAACCAGTTTCTACACCTTTGGCTGGTCATTTTAAACTAACGAAGGATATGTGTCCAAAGACACAAGAGGAGATGGCCTATATGTCTAAAGTTCCATATGCTGCAGCGGTAGGTTCTCTAATGTATGCTATGGTCTGGACAAGGCAAGACATTGCACATGCAGTGGGAGTTGTGAGTAGGTTCATGGACAACCCAGGTAAAGAGCATTGGCAAGTTGTGAAGTGGATACTTAGGTATCTAAAAGGGACAACAATAAATGCTTTGTATTTTGGAGGAACTGATATTTTTCTAGAAGGGTATGCTGATGCAGATATGGCAGGTGACAAAGATACTCGAAGGAGTACTACTGGCTATGTGTTCACGGTTGGAGGCACAGCAGTAAGCTGGGCTTCAAAGCTGCAGAAAGTGGTTTCACTTTCTTCCATGGAAGCAGAGTATGTAGCAATGACGGAGGCAAGCAAAGAAATTCTGTGGCTTCACAGATTCTTAGAAGAGCTTGGATTCAAACAAGACAATTGTGTCTTGTACAGTGATAGCCAAAGCGCTATCCATCTTGCGAAGAACTCAGCCTTTCATTCAAGGACAAAGCACATTGAGGTGAAGAGGGACAACTAAAGCTAGGAAAGGTGCATACAAGTGAAAATCCTGCAGACATGTTTACAAAGGTGGTCAACAAGGAGAAGTTGAGCTTTTGCTCATCTTCAATCGGCATTCAAGGATAAGAAGCTAGAATGGAAAGCAGTCACAGGTTTGGTTTGGAGATCAGTCTCCAAGTGGGAGATTGTTAAGTATGGAGCCTGATTTACCCTTGTAATTTTCTGTGGTAAAAGCGCACATTTGTAAGGCCCCCATTATGAGGAGAAGCCATCGTGTGTGAAGGAAAATCACTCACCGGAAACCAAAATTTTCACGGACAAGAATTAGGGGCAACTTTAAAGGCCTCGGGGGCGAAGGCCCCCGAGACTTTTTTTCGCCGGAATATTCTTTTTTGCCGGAATATTATGGCTGGACGACGGCCGAAAAGTGGTCGGAAAACAACCGGTCGGTTGGCCGGTGGCCGGTAGTCAATGGCCGATGGCCGGTGGTCGAAAGTCAATGGCCGGTGGCCGGTGGCCGAATTCAATGGCCGGTGGCCGAATTCAAAAGCGGACTTGTCTTCTCAAGGACGGCCACACATGGGCGGATTGGAGGGTCCGATTTGGACTTATTCGCACAAGGGCGGCTACACATGGCTGTCTCTCATAAGAGAGGGCAGCCCTTTTGGCCTATAAAAGGAGGCCATTTCTACACACATTTCATAGCGTGAAGTTGATGCAACAAGGTGAGTGTGAGGTGGTGAGAGTGAAGCAAGGCGGGAGCTCCATTAAGGGTATAATCCCTTTGTAAACTACTTCTTGTTTTGAAGTACTAAAGCCATTGAGTGGCTGCTTTCCCATGGACGTAGCCCACATTGGGTGAACCACGTATATCGTGTGTACTCTCTCTCTCTCTCTCTCTCTCTCTACTCTATAATCTCGTGTATATAAATCTGTCTCTCTCCATTAAGTAATCTACTCAATTATCTATTTAGCTACGTCTTATTTCCTAACATGATAAATTGTCACTGTTTGTTGAATTGTTATTGCTTAATAAGTTGTTATTGTTTGATAAATGGATTCTGATTGATATGAAGAATTGGTTGACCATGTTTTGATGAATCATTTAATGACAAGAATTGTTGAAAGAATATATTTGTTCTCGCGGGTAGCAAGATGATTCCGCGATTAGCGAAGATTAAGCTGAGATTATCGACTCTCTTTTGTTCCTCGCGGTTAGCGGGATGCCTGGCGGTTAGAAAGATGCCTCGCAGTTAGTGGGATGCCTCGTGGGTAGCGGGATGCCTCGCGGTTAGCGAGATGGGAAGGTTGCACAATTTGCGGTTAGCCAATAAATCCTTTGCAAAGGCTCTGTTGGTTAGACAGAGGAAGTTCGCGGGTAGCGGCAAACTCATGAGAAATTGGAAAAGTTATTTGTTGAATAATAGGACTGTTTTCATTAGGCCTTGTTTGAATTGTTTTGGTATTGTTTGAAGGGCTGTATAAAATACCCGTGTTTGAAATTAATTAAGGAACACTGTTTGTATATGTAAAACAGTGTGGTAATAGTGTGCATGTGGGGTGGAAAGTGGGGGCTGGCTCAGGTTGCCAGTCAAGGATGGGTGGTCTCGATTAGTCGAGAAACTCTCCACTCCTTCTTATAAAGAGAAGTTAAATTAAAGACTCATTGTGCCATGAGACGAGATGACCCAAATCAACATGACACAAGATTACTATTTAGTTTAGACTAAGTCTCATATCATATTTATGGTTTATGAATGGCGGCCGTGCCTCTTAAACGTGCGGAAAAAGGTGTTGTTTATGGATTGTAAATATGTCAATGGGATTTCAACTTTATGTTAGGAAATATCTTTCATTGGAATCTTAGATTTATCGACCTGGCTTATGGCGTATGACCCTTATAACCACGTAAACAATGGATAGAGGACTTCCTCTCTTCTGTGCTCGTATATCTACTTTGTGGAAACGGAGTAGTGTGTCGTCAACGGAAAAGGAGAATAAAGGAAGGCCATCTATCAAGTCGCCCCAATCTTCTCAAGGTTGGGGACCTCATAGGGTGGTTGTAGTCCCGGAATGAGGTGCAGACAACTCCGGTCCTTGCTTTTAATTCAGCCTCGTATGGTCTCTCTTGCTGCAATATGTCTATAAAATACTTCACATAATTTTATGATGATTTTATGTGATCGTAAACTAATGTGTATCGGATGGTCTTCATGTGCATGATCATTGATGTAGAAATGACAAGGTTCACCAAGACCTACAATGACATATTATCTGTTATGTCTTTATATTCTTTGTCCATGGCTTTGGTTCTTGATGCATGCTATTGATTTCGTCACAATTTTTCATAAAAATTTGACGATCATTTTATGATGGTATACTAATATACGTGATGGTTTTCATATAAATCATCAATGTAGAGATTGTTGGAGCTTTTTACCAAGCCATTATCTACCGACTAGTCATTGTCTTGAGGTTTTGTAGATTTTGCACAAAACTAGCGTCTCTGATGCCATGGTACGTAAAGCCATGATGGTTTCTATCTCAAAGTTTTTATGAGCGTCTTTAATGCCATAGTGAATACGGTGATGCCATGGTACGTAAATCCATGATGATTATTGCTATTTCAATTTTTTAATTTGTTGAAAGCGTTTCTCATGCCATGGTACATAAAGCCATGATGATTATTCCTATTTCAATGTTTTTATTTGTTGAAAGCATCTCGGATGACATGGTATGTAAAGCCATGATGGTGATTGTTTCTAATGCTATGGTATGTAAAGCCATGACGATGATTGCTGTCAATTGAGATCTTGGGGGCCCCTATATTTTTATTACAAGCCGGATTTGTATATATATGTGCACATGTGGTTACAGTGATATTACGCCTGTTTCTATGTCGTCTGCACATGTGATTGCATCGGCGTTACGTTTGTTTCTATGTCGTCTCTAGAGTGGTGTTGTAAACCATCTCTGAGGACAATGTGATGTGGTTATTTCTAACCTTCACTTCTCGATATGTTTCTTGAGTTGATGTTGTTTACATGATAAAAGTCTCGTTAATCAGTGTGTATCAAGGCTCAAGGATATTGAAGTTGTTCAAAGATATTTGAAGCTTCTCAATTATGTCAAAGAATTTGCATCAATACAACTGTATATATAGGGTTATTAAACTTCCAAAGATGCTTGAAAACACACATTGTATATTATGGAGTAATGTGTCTCCTGGAAAACGAATTTTATAAGCTTTGATAATTGTTAATATAATGGTGCATGTATATGGTGCTGTGGGTTTTTCCCTTGTACCCCCACAAGGGTTTTTTCATCCACATTTAGGGACTCCTATTTGAGTGGGGTTATTGGATCTATTTATACCAACCCCTATGCTATATATAGCTAGGAGTCCCCACTGTTGTGTGCCCAGTGTGTGTTCTCCACACATTTTGGGGCTTTCATATGATGGTGTTGTCTCTATCTCTTCTTGTCTACCTGTCGCTCTCTCTCCCTTGAGTTAAACACACAGGACATATGAAACCTGCTTTGAGAAGCTTGTCTACTTCTTCCTTTAAAGCATTAATTTGTACCTGTCCCATTCTCCTTAGCTTTTGGCGTACGGGCTGAGATCCTTCCTTGATTGGAATGCTGTTTAGTCTCCTTTAGAGAATCTAATTTTCTCTTAAGAAGTGATGAATAAATTAGAAAATTTTTGTATCATATGTCGGTACTTACCCTTCTCATGACTACTCAAGTTGGGAGACATCATACCTTGTATCAACTCTTGTTTGACATTAGGCTGAACTTTGAGTTGCATCAGCTCTTCAATTTTCTCATAAGGACAACAGATATTCTCATTCTCCTTATCACCCCTTCTATTGTAGAGAGTGATGGTACCATGTCCCCAATCCTATACATCTTTGGTTGCTTGTAACCATGGTCTTCCAAGGATGAGAGGTAAAGCACTAATACCCGTGGGCATAACATGAAAAATGACCAACACTTTAACATGAAATACATCCATATCCAAGTTCTTTATATCTCCCAAGAACTTCACCCTTGATTGGTTGGAAAGCTTTATGAGAAAACCTGAATTCTTCACCATGTTGAGTCTCAACTTTGATACACAAGCTTGAGTAATAACACATACCTGTGCACCTCCATCAATATACACCTCTCCAATGCACTTCCTCTTATGCCATGCATCCATGGTGGGACATATATTAGGTAGCTCATTCAAAGTCAGGACTCTCACAAACCCCCTTGTAGGCTCCTTCTTCATGGGGTTGACTACATACTTCCACTACCTCTTCAACTTAGGACACATCTCCATGAGTTTCTCAAAGGTAACATCAGCCTTTCTACTCACAAAATCAGCTCTTAAACTATAATTTGGTTGCCCTTCTCCTTGGAAAGTCGGATGCATTGTAATGTTGCTTGGGTTTTCTCTTCTTCTTCTCTTTACCTATACCTATTTCCACGTGTTTCCCTCTTTTATGGCTGGGAGTTGCATCACTCATGTCACGATCTCTTGTAATCCCCTAACCTACATGCATGAACATAGCTCCCAAATCATCCTCTTTCTTCTCCAAACGGATTATGCTTACCACCTTTGTTTTGCCGTTGTCTTCAGATGTCAAACCACTTGGTCCTGCTTCCCCTTTAATCTCAATACTTTAATCTTGAGCTGGAGAAGGAATTTGTGAAGGAAGTGAAACATATCGCCACACATTCTCTTTGGCTTGTCACATTGAGGGCTTTTATGACCCCATTCACCACAATTATAACATTGAAACATATCCCCTCTTCCAACCATGCCGCTTTCTCTACCACCTATAAACCCCATAGCCGTGTCCATATCCAGAGCTTTGACTCTTACACCTCCCATTATATGCACACTAAGATTCTTCATCAGACCTACAACCTCTTGCATCTCCTTGAAAAAAGTATTTACATCATGAGAAGCTTGTTGATCATAACCCGGATCTCTGATGAGGACCCTTGGTTGCTCTACAACTTTCACTTCAAACTTTGGCTCGACATTGATTCCAAGTTGATGAAGATGCTCTGCTTTCCACTCTTTATTTTTTGCAATTTCAACTGCCTCCTCAAAGGTTCTTGGCTGCCTAAGCTCCACCTTCAAGCGTAGCCTACTCTGAAGCTTGCAAGAAACTTGTCCTTCTTCAACATGGCTGGAGGAATTTTAGCCCCCAAATATGTACACCACTTTGTCCATAATGCATTGAATGCCTTCACAAAGTTTTCTATGGTCTGGCCTTCACCGTGTACCAAGCCTTGAATAGACTGCCATACCTTTTGTGGGTCTTCCACCTGTTGAAAGTGTGTAAGAAAAGCATGTATTATCATTTCATAAGTCATAACTTGAGGAGGTTGGGCTGATTGTAGCTCCTTTTTGTAGCCTTATAACCATTCCCTAGCATCTCCCTTCAAACATAAGTAGAAGATTCAGAGCACCAATGATGGGTCTTGCTTGTCAGCAAGAAGGCAAGCAAACTCCAGTCACTCAATGAAACCTTTGGCACTTTCATTTGATTTCCCACTAAATTCTGGAAAACTAAATGCCATGTCTTTCAAAACCTGTAAATTGAAGGTAGCTTGAAGTGATTCCTCGGTGGCGGGCACCAAAACACTGTTGGGAAAAAGAAAAAGTGAGACACCTCTATATCTTTACAACCCAAGAGCATCAAAACTTCAACCTCAGCACCAAAAAGTATACCAAACCAACTCTTATTAAACCCCAACCAAAAGGCGTATGCTCCCTTGGGAATTTACAAGCACACGCGCACCCAAAGGACCATAGCACATAGGAGGAAAACCCTATGAAAGCACGGATTTACAACAGATGCCAACCAATGCATATGAAGAGAAGGGCCTCCCCTTTTACCATTGAACATCACAAACCCACAAATTCAACATAAATTTCACAATTCATGATATATGGACTCCCAATCTGTCTGGAGACAATTTGCCACTAGGTTGCCATAGCCATAACCCAGTAGAGAAGTAGTCCTAGCTTGAAGAGCACAACTCCAATTGGGACACTTTAAATCTTAAGATAAATCTTGAAAAATTACTGGTGAGAAAGCTTAAGATGATCAAAACTGAATCTACACATCGCTACATGCAAAATATGTGCGAACAGAGAGCTATCCCGACATGACTACACGTAGAGCAGGCAAGCCGATGCAAAAAACTTCATCAGACATGAATTTTAGTTATATACAAGTATCACTTCAAAACACTCACTCACGGGAACTTACAATAGCCCGACAATTGTGGCGCTATACTAGTGACTTGCCCTACATGTACATGTGCTTGCTAAAACAATCTAAAAAACCCACAAAAAGAAAGCACACGCACCCTTTTGACATCGTGCGTCATGTCCATATATACAAATTTACAAAAAATTGGGTGTCAAAAATGCATCCAACAACATTACCCAAATCTACGCACAACCGCTTGGGTAACTACTCTGAGTGCGTTAAATATTAATTCTACTTATTCTATTCTGCATTTTTTCTGTGACTGCCGCATAAAACTAACTCGGTTTGTAGTGCAAGGACAATGTAGTGTACATACATGTCTCAAACATAACATGCATTGTATAGTGCACTGCCAAGATGCACAACAAACACAACATGGCGTATACAAGTTAACACCATTGCATATACAACACGGCATGTATTTTGTATTTTGTGTGAACTCTTGATGACATGCACACTGCAAGTAAGCATCCGGTTTGCAAAGATTTTGGCATGCAAGGAGTAAAAACATGATGCAACGTTTACTGCACTGCCAAGGTGAAACCATTTAAGTGACTTTACTGTGTATTGACACATTGCATTTGACACATAATTGTCCACACATTTTTTGTGAGCACTGTTTAATAGGAAACTACATACACTTTCATGCACTCGGATAGGGTACGTCATGACAAGCAAACACTGCACGCGGGTTGCAATACAACTAAGCTGAAGGATTTTGAGCATGCCAAGATAGATACCATTTGTGCATATCCTTTTTCAACCAACGGAATAACATTTAGCTCAGGTGTACGCGGGTGTCGAATTCAACTAGTGAATACGTTTGATTGCTTTGGTAACATTATTTGATAGGAAACTTTCACTATAAAAATCATATTTAAATTTAGTGAAATTTATTTATTGTACAAAGAGCTTGATCACACACATACATAAAGGTTTATGTTCTTTGAATTTTGGTTGCTGGGTCAAATTTTTCACTGCAAAGCTCACCATCGACATTATCAAAGAGGTTTTTAGGTGTATATTATGTAATTTGAAATACATCATTGACCTACAATGAAGGCATCATGGGGAGAAAATGTAAGAAATCTTGCATTTTTTGCAAAAAAATTGACCATAAAGGGGAGAAATGTCGCAATAAGCCGTTGTCACAATGTGATCATGATGACCATAAATCATGCCATTGCTCACTAACTCTTTTGGAGCAATATTACGTTCTTGAACATTACGTTGCACAAAATTGTTTGCATAAACCCAAGGTGTGGGTGGACAATTTGGTTGATGCAATAGAGAAAACATATGTATGGTTTTACAAACATGGAGGGAACACATGTAATGCTTGTGTGCATTCGAATCTCATTAAAGAGTTGCAAGAGAACACTCAAAATTTGAACAAGTTACTTCATATAAGGAGATTTCTCAAAAAATTGTTGAGAGCATGGCATATTGTAGCTGAAGAAGGGTAGATAGTTACTCAAGTGATGATGACGATCATTTCATCGATCTTGGGCTCAAACATTGCCTCGTTGGGAATGTTGTATGCATGATCATCCTTCGAGCTGTTAGAGGCTACATCTTGTGGCCTCACATATGCTGCTTGACCAAAGCGCCTGCGAACACGTCTATTGGGTTGCAAGATTGCTGCCTGTTGACCAGTGTCAGAGTCCAACGAGTTATAATTGGCAAAAACTCAATCTATAATAGATAGATCAAACTCGCCAAATTCATGAACGTGCTGCAAAGAAATGCGTCTTGTCCCTCGCACAGCATGCTTGCGTTGATTACAAGGACGTAAGATCCTTGTTGAGAGATAGGTGTTTCGGTTGGATGGCTCCACATCCTCGTCACTAATCATAATGATTGTAAAAACCTTATAGCTTGAACATAAATTTAATCTTCTATTGGCATCCTCCGTCTTTTATCTCTCTCTCTCTCTCTCTCTCTCTCTCTCTCTCTCTCTCTCTCTCTCTCTCTCTCTCTTTGTTCACATTGTAAACTACCTCACATTCTCTAGTCATGTCGATCCCCGCACACCTCGCTCTAGAGGTGCACGGAGATCAAAACCACCGGATCAGAACCTAAATGTAATCTAACCTAGAAAATCTTAAATCTTGCCCTAATTTTAAATCTATCCTAATCTTAAACTCAACATAAACCTAAATCTAACATACGCCTAAATGTAATCTAACCTAATCTTAAATCTAATTTAAATCTTAACCTAAAGTCTAACCTAATTTTAAATATAAATTAAATGTAATCTAACTTAATCTTAGATCTTAATCTGACCTAATCTTAAATGTAATTTTAAATCTAACCTAACCCTAAATTTTAATATAACATTTCATTTCATATTTTCTCTACTTTTTTAATCTATCTGTCTCTCTCTTTGTTTTTTCCCCTTACATCTCTCTTTTTTTCTTCTCTCCCACTCGTTATGGAGGTCGCTATGAGCGTTGCTATAGGCGTCGCTATGCAGCAAAGAAAATAGAGAAGCCCATAGCGACACCGTGGATTTTCACTTTTGAGCGTCGCACTGCAAGCGTTGCTAATGTGAAGTACCTCTTGTAGTGAAGATCCATGTAGGTCAAAAGTACACATTTACGACAGTTTCTCTTGCATTTGTAAAGCTTCTAATGAGTTGTAGGTCAATTCCAGTATGTTGTAATGCCCAAAGCTCTATATAAGAGGATTTCCCAAAGCTCCCTTGGTGGTTATCTTGTAGTAGTTGTAAAACCCTAAACTTGCAAATAAACACAACATGTTGTAACTTCTTTTATTTTGGATCATTTTGAGTAGGGTAAACATGTCATCGCGTGTCTCAAGAGCTCTCTCACAAAATAGGATAGTTTCCATTGATTTGGATGAGTTTTCACGTGAGGAAACTCTCCGTTTTTACAAATTGTCATGATGGAACCGTGTGTACTTGTGGGGGATTAGAAATTAGCTCATTTGGTTCCTACTGAAAAGGCTCTTGCCTTGGCAAACACACATAAAATTCATAGAACTTTACATGGTCATATGAGAAGCCAAACTAGTGGGGCATTACCATATGTGCAAAGGGGAGAGAGAGATGTACAAGAGCCAATCATTGCTCTACATGAGACAAGGGAAGAAGAAAAGATTTCTGTTAAAGCTTCAAACCTGAAAATCCACTCACAAAACTAAAATTCAGTATCTCTTCTCATATTTGGGCACCCCCTCTTAAGATAGGAGCTTTATATGGTGTGTTGGCCTATAGGTGGTTCTCCTACTGACATGTGTCTAGTTTGTCCATTTGGTATAATTTCTTACTACCCACCAACTTATAAAGTCTTGCTAAGGGGCCTAAAAGGCTTTAACTGAGCATAGCCACTTCTTTACTACTCAAATTGCAGTAGCAATTGGACCATCTCATGGATGCTTGGCCTTAACTCCTATAGGTGAAACTCTTGATCAACAATCATTTCACACTAGCCATTTCACACTAGCCATGCAATGTTCAGGCATTTGTGATTTCAAAAAGAGGGTTCCAAAAATTAAATAAAAATCAAGAGAAGGAAACCAACAAATAAAGTTAGTGTTTGTCACAATCTCATGATAGGTATAAGCCATCCTTTTATTACCTATAAATTTTTAAGGTCCATATGGATCCCTGATTGGGAGATTGACCTATATTGGGAGATTGACCTATATATTGAAGCTCCTTCAAGAAAAATGAACTTTTATTTTGATCAATATAAAGCTTAGTATCTCTCAAAACTTGAAATATTACATGAAGGTGCTGCTTGAAACTTGGAATAGATAATAATATCATCAAAGATCACTCTCATGAAGCTTTGATGAGGTCTAGAGGGCCTCTCCGTTATTTAATTAAAGGTGTCTTGTGCATTGGTAAGCCCAAAATGAGTACTCGGAATTCATATAGGCCAAATGTTGTACAAAATGCCGTCTTTTGAATATCTTCAAGCACAATCCTTATTTGGTGATAACCACTTTTGAGATCTATTCTACTAAAGTACGTAGATTGGTGTAGCTTATCAAATAGATCTTCTATCATGGAATAGGAATTCTATTATTTGTGGTTATCCGATTATGATCCCATCTGATAGTCCACACACATCCTTCTTTTGTACTAGTAGAACTCGTGAAAAAAATGGAAATGAACTAGGCATGACCATCCCTTTTTCTACAAGCTCGTTCACTTGCCTCGTTGTTGGGGTGAAGGAACTATGTCTTTGCTTGAGGCCGGACGGCTGGTGTCTAAGCGCCCACTGACCATACCCCCTTATTAGTTGTACATATATACACTAATAAGGAGCTCCTCAATTTGAGGTGTGCTCCACCCACACATCAGTGCACTTCTTCTCTTCCCTCTCCTACACCGTATCATGCACACACACATCTGTACAGAGGCACTCTTTCATTTGGTATTAGAGCCATGGCGGAAATTTCAAGACGGAAAAAAATCCCCCCCCGGATGGGTTAGTAGATGCAAAAGCGTACTCCCTAATCGCCAATGGTTATCATGAGGCTATGGAAGGTGAAGCCTTAGATTAACCATGGTGTTATTGTTAGGGTTGGGGAGATGAATATTAGGGTTAGGTTACACCAATGGAAAGAGTAGAAAGGGAGAGAGTATAGACACATTGATAGAGTTTGAGGTGCACTTGATTCATTGGAAGTAGCCTCTAATATATAGGCTTGGTCCTTTACAATCATTGGCTAGAGAGGCCGCACCCTCTTGCTATTGGACCATGTCATCATTTATCTTCTTATGTGGCTCGAGGGCTTTCCCACATGGTCCCACAAGTTGGGCTTACCCTTACAATCACCTTATTAAGCCAAAATTGGGGTTGTACAAAGACTTCATGCACTCCTGTTCATGGACTTGTGTCTTGGTGTACGACTAGGCTAACGTGATTCATCTACTTGATACATCATGGCGGCTCAATTTGATTCATCACCATGGTTCAATGTCTCATGATACATCATATCAGTTCTCAATTGGATTCATCACTATGGTTCACAAGTGAGACTTAGTAGGTTCACTAGTAGCCCGAGGTAGTACAAAAATTTTTATTCATTCATTTTGTATAAAGGGGTAATCACGTGTATCCTTTCTAAATTTTGTCTTCATGTCTTTGTTGTTGTTTGTTGTTGCTGTAGTCATCTTCTTAATTGATGTTGTCATCTTCATGTCACCATTTTTTGTTATCTTCATCTAAATGTCTTGATCTTCATGTTGACATTGATTTTCATTGGTCCATTGTGTTGAAGGTGTAACCATCTTGGCTAATGTTGTAATGCAGACATACATATCCTTTTGTGCACTTGTGTGTTTGATCATGGCAAGGGGCGGTCTTACCATACACTCACTCTGTAGGCAATGTCTAAACCTGTTTACAAGTTGTGCATAACTGCCAAAGCGTGCATAAATTCTAATGTCAGCTTCATGCATACATAGTACATACATTTCAAAAAATGGGATGTCTTGAGAAGCTTGGAAAGGTCTTTGCTGAAGCTTTGATGCTCTACCTTGAGATCTTGAAGCTTCAAGTGTGCTTGGAGGCTTTGGAGAGCTAGGAGCTCATGGGAAATGGGGCTTGTGAAAAAGGTCTACCAACGAAAAACTATTTGTGACATCCTTCCAAAATGGGGAGGTTGATTTCCAATAGTTGTGTTTGATTAATAGTGTAACAATTGCATGTGACAACATGCTACAGACCCAAAAGTCTTCAATGAATCTCATTGCATTGCCTTTGGTATCTGATTCATAACTGTGCATTGTGGGATACCCCCCTTATGAACCCAACCGTGCTTTAAATTGTAGTTGAGCACCATCCCTGAGATCCATCCATGATCCATGCTGAAAATAGCACGAGAAATTTGAACACACAAATTGGTAGGCTTTAATTAGAAGTCAATTACCTATCCAATGGGGCCACGATCCTTTTGTGTGATGAGCCTTTCAAAATAATGCAATAAGAGCCGGTTTTCATAGGGATTTACACAAGCATACACATCTATCTTTAGCAAAAGAATCAAAGGGGCTAATGACCTTGTAACTTTTTCATTAAGCTCGTTAGAGGGTCTGTGAAGCAGGAAATTGACATGGATACACACACATTTGGTGTGAAAGTTCAACATTGTATCGATTATTATAAAAGAAACCAATTGAAAATGCTCTTATATATTCATCTAAATGAGTGACATTTTGATTAAGCAATTAATTGTTACCAAAAGGAGAAATCCCAGTTAATCTAGCATAAAAAGGATGCAAAACTTAATGGTACCTAAATACACATGCATTATCAAGGCCTATTGTTAATTAGCCACCTAACTAGCTAGGAGAGTAGTGGCTCACCGGACTCACACCCAAGTGTTGAGCTCATGAAGCGGATGGCATCTCTCACAGACATGACAAGGAGAGCCAGCAGACGAGAGAGAGAGAGAAGAAGATGAGATAACGCACTACTGAAGCACAAAAATAAGAGAGTTATCATCTTA
Organism: Adiantum capillus-veneris; assembly: GCF_014529385.1. Taxonomy (NCBI): domain Eukaryota; kingdom Viridiplantae; phylum Streptophyta; class Polypodiopsida; order Polypodiales; family Pteridaceae; genus Adiantum; species Adiantum capillus-veneris. Next base: position 88,638,455 of record NC_140958.1, on the reverse strand, counting down.
GGTTTTAGGCCTTAAATACCTTTTACAACATGTTCACATTCACATGGTCGCCCAAGTGCAAGTTGACCCTAACAATCGCCCCCTTCAGCCAAACTTGGTAGGCCTGTCACATACGCCCCCTAAAACTATCGACTTGTCACACTCATGATACATGGAGTTTTAGGTGTACTCCCAACTGTGAGTTTTAGGTTTTCTCACAACCAAGGGTTTTAGGATTCCCATAACCTGGCGCTTCAATGAGCTACCAATCACAAACGGGGTTTTTGGTTTACTCCCAAACCCTGGGTTTAAAGTTTACCCAGTAACCCATGAGGCGACAACATAATACAGATGCGGGCGTTCACAACTTATAGGGAAGGTCTTACCATCGGTGTATCATACTGGCCAAGGCAGTGTCTAGTCCCTTTACAAAACTCATCACAAATGCATTTACAATTATCATGTAATCAGGGGGGTTGTCAAATCGGACATACACTCATCACATGTTCGTGGGAACATCTTCTTAAAATGAATAAGGCCATTGCTTCTAAATTTTAAAAAAATAGAAAGTGAGCGTGAGGAGTGAGGATAGGATGCCCACATGCCCTGCAGCCTACTCCACACGCCTGTGTGTGTGTGTGCGCGCGCACGCCGTAGGCCTGAAGTCAGATGGTGCTCCATCTCAGCAACTACCGCCATAGCCAAGGCTTGCTCTACCCGGCCCTTCTCTGCAAGAAGCCCAAGCATCAGGCTTTTGGAATGAACTGCTTCCGCCTGGCTTGTTGTACTCCTTTGCCTTCGTCCAATGTGATGCTAGTTTCCTTGCTCGCTACAAAAGGACTTGGCTATGCCCCCCGCCCCTTTGAGGCTTGTCTTCTCACGAGATACGAGAGTTCTGCCGAGCACTGCTACAAGCCCTCCGGATCAAGTTTGATTGCTTTGGCGTTGTGTTTAATGTCCTGGTCCTTGAGCTGAGCTGCCCAATGGCCTGCTTGGAATGCTGTTCCAGCTGCTCGAAGCCTTTCTTACCACCACCGGCTGTGTGCCTCTTTCCAAGATTCACAAACAACTCCGTATGACCTTCTCTTGACCTCCTCAGCTGCACAAGCTCGCAAGACTAACCAAATGCTCTGATACCAGTTGTTGAGCTCACGAAGCGGATGGCATCTCTCACAGACATGACAAGGAGAGCCAGCAGACGAGAGAGAGAAGAAGATGAGATAACGCACTACTCGAGCACAAAAATAAGAGAGTTATCATCTTAGGTTTTAGGCCTTAAATACCTTTTACAACATGTTCACATTCACATGGTCGCCCCAGTGCAAGCTGACCCTAACACCAAGAACATGCTAGCACTAACCAATGGGGAGCTAATCAAACTGAGAGATACCCCTCCCGAGGTGTCTATGCATAGAATATACAATTTACACCTTACACAATTTTCAATATACATCAGAGTTGCGGAAGCATTTGCATAGGGGAGGAATTCTCAGCACCCGACCAAGCATGGAGTTTAGGCCATGAGCCGGACTGCATCCAGAGGTACCTAGCGACTATTGCTACCCGTGGATGGGTGTTATGAATGAAAGCGTAGTCAAGAAAAAATATAACATTGTGGAGGGAGAATATATGTGTACACTGCGTTGCCGGAAGAGAGAGAGAGAGAGAGAGAGAGAGAGAGAGAGAGAGAGAGAGAGAGAGAGAGAGAGAGAGAGAGAGAGAGAATATAGTGGAGGGTGAAATAGAGTGCACAGAGACATGAGAAATTGACACAAAGAATCTTTAAATGCCCATCTAAATGGAACAGGCAACCATGTATTAATGCAATGAGAAAATCTAGGTATACCATAACATCAAAAAATTTATGACAAAATAACTAGCAGAGCACTGGACCCTGTGTAGGGATCGACCGGTCTACCCATCCACTTCCTCTCTACTACAGACATAGAGAATTTCACTTCACCGGTAGCGAGCCAGAACACCTCCATCCTACCTGAGCCAGACATAGGTGAGGCCGCTTCGCCTCCCTCCATGAACCCGAGCTCTGAAAGGATCCCAAATTCCTGCACGTGGTAGGGTGGGTATCAACACCAACCATACCAGTTTAGGCGCCATGCCTCTTTGATGTCCATCATCGGGTGTTTAGGCCAAGCCAAGGCAAGATCCCAGACGCGTTATCCGTGTAGGTCATTTAACCCCCGATGCACTAACCGTGTAGATGAGCCTAACAAAAAGATGAAGACCTAGGAAACACCCCCGCCGATCCAGGAAAGCCCCAGGTCAGTGACCCTTTAGTCTAAGGCTAAGCGATGTAGGTGATCCTAGTCTTGTAGCAACGTTGTCATGAGAAACATAACACACGAGTCCAATCACCATAGCACTTCCCAGATGCACAAACAATTCCTTTTCTAAACAGTTAGACTGTACAAGGTCTCTACCCTTACACGTCTACCATAAACCATTTTGATCACTTCATGATCCAATCCAAAACCCATAAACCATAAACATAATCCAATCACATCACACGGGTGAGCTCTCCACCCTACTTGGGTGAGGCACGACCAATCCTACATAACCACTTTAGAACATAACATGGCTGCAAAAATTTCGATAGCATAACTCAATCCAAAAAAAAACCATAAGCCACACCGGCTTCCACCATAAAATATTAACCATAATCCATGAGGGAATCTCAGCCCTTAACCATAAATCATAATCACACTGAACCAACTCCCACACTTGGAGTTTGACATATCCCCTGTAATCAATCGGAGTCTACACACATGTGACCCTTAAGAGCTGATTTTTTCATGCATAAAAAGAGTCCGAATAGCGACTAATCATGGTTTAAAAGTCCAATTTTGACAACATCCAACCATGCAAAATTGATGCATCACATCCGCACTTCACCGCTCTAGCACATAGAGCTAGTTTTAACCTAGAAAGGTTAAAAACAATCATAACCATGCATATGAGGCATCCACATCAATCCATGAGTTCCCATACATCATATGATAACATTCCAACACCATAATCATGATGCAACACAACTCCGACCTTCAGGTCAACCATAAACCATAACTTCACACATATGCAAAAACAACTTTTTGACATTTTCGGGAGCATGCAAAACATGAAAATGAAAGTGTTTGACCTCAAACCAATGCATAAAATTCAGCTCTATAATGTAGAATATCACCCCATCATGTCACTTTGACCATATGATACTCACACAGCAAACGGTAACCTCCAAAGAAAGTCACTTTATTTATATTTGCCTATGCGATTCGGAATGTTTAACCATATACTTTCATGTAAGTTTAGGGAAATCTAATAATTGAAATTACCTCACCAAAACAAACCATAGAACTTATCAAAACGGCTCGGTTAACTCACGACGTCATATGGTATCCCCCTTTGATAGCACTCCTACGCGTGTAGGTAAAACTGATATTAGAGTGATTAATAATGCGCATTCCCGAAATGATAACGGAGACCTAAATTCATTTATCATCAATTTTTATCAAGATTTTCAATTGGTTAAGTGGGTTTGCCCATCCGGTGAATCTATATAGTAGTTCTTTAAGGAGTCTGGAGTCAAATTTTTTGGTTTAAGTGTAGTGGGCAGCAATATGTTTTTTGACCATATCTCTTAACTCGTGCGTGTTTTTGACATGACACATGAGAGAGAAAATGTTCTAAATGATGTGTTTTGTCTATGGTATAAAGGGTTCGGATTGATTCATAACAGTTTGTGATTTATGACCAAAACAGTATTCCTACCGCTTCTATGACATGAAACGAAAAGCGCTTCTTTATGTAGGTGCGTGACTATAACGCATCATGTGCATAAATCAACGTGTAAAACATGATGAAACAATCATGAAGAAATCTCGTATGTACTTGGTTAATCCATACATACACTCGTATACTAAAAAACAATCACTGAGAGGGTGACTACACAGAAAAAACGACATAGAGAGGGAGAGAGATGATGACTATGGAGTTTATGGTTTCTCATAGTACCTTCAAATTAATTTGGGATTGTTGAAAGGCTTCTTGATTTGACACAAGAGAGCGGTGATGAGAGCTACATAGAGGTATCCGCCACGAAAACTTCCGGAGAGTGCGTACACCATGAAACGAGAGAGAAGATAATAAGCAAATAGAGAGAGAATATCCTTCTTTTTCTTCTTCTTCTTCACGAGAGAGAAGAGTTTATGGAGATGGTGATGAAGAGTTTGCACCACTCTGTATAATAGATAAGTAATTTTGACGTCAAGGCGAGAAAGCTTCTGCGTCTGAGAGTGTATCTATCCTTTCAAAGTGAAAGAAAAGAGGTCTTTATAAAGGCTCTCAAGACCAAAAGCACTAGCTAAGAATAGAATGAGGAAGGAGAGACAAGTTTGCACACGTTCATAGCTTACTTAATTATTTTATTTTATTTTTTTGAGGACACGGATTTCGTTGCGCGATTTAGAGACTCTAAGAAAAAGCTTGGCTTCCAAGAAAAGAATCATAAACTAAGCTCCTTCTCTCTTTTTTAAAAAGGCTCTTTCTTTCTTAAAAACAAGCCTTTGCTTTTTGGTGGTCAACTCTCCCACTTACCATTCAATTTTTACATTAAATTTGACCATCCGAACAATATCTAACCAACTAATGAAAAACGTAGCTAGACTACACCATACCGTAACATTCGACATAATTATGACTTTCCAATACTATCAATCAAAATTCGACGAAATAGAGATTGAAAGTTAGTTTTGTTATTTTTAAAAGAGACCCAAAAATTGGGGATCTTACACAAACACATGCCTGCAAATGGGAAGATGGATAGATAGGCTTGGGTATGGAATTGTCGGCTCTAATACCACTTGATAGGTTAGTAGAAGTGTACTCCCTAATCACCACTGTTTAGCATGTGTTTGTGGAGGGTGAAGCCTTAGCTTAACCATGGTGTTAGGGCTAGGGATTGAGAGATGGAGATTATGGTTAGGTTACACCAATGAAAAGAGCATAAAGGGAGAGAGTATAGACACAATAATAGAGCTCAAAGTGCAATTGATTCATTGAAAGTAGCCTTTAATATAAGCTTGGTGCTTTATAATCATTGGCTAGAGAGGTTGCACTCTCTTGCTATTGGACCATGTCATCATTTATATTCCCTAGGTGGATAAAGGGCTTTTCCACATGGAGCCACAAGTTGGGCTTACCACCCCCCCCCCCTTTTCCCCCTTTTAGCGAGCTCTTGATAGTGGCAATCAATCTTGATGCTCGTCAATGGTAGATCCACTAAGGATCAAGGCGGATCTCGGAGCTTGGAGCTCCCAATGCGTGCATGCATCTCATCTTTCAAAGGAATCTTGAGAGAGAATTAAAGGTAGTAGATCTATGAGCTTGAATCAAGCAAAGAAAAGCAATACAAATCAAAGGGGGTAACTTCAAAAGCATCAAATTGAGCTTGACAAGGGGAATTGGGCATCCAATTTATAGTGGAGGAGCATTGGAAGTAATTCAAAACCCAAATAGGTGAAACAAAGTAAGTATGCATTGCCAAGTCAAGCAACAAGCAACAAGAATCCGGAAGCAGGAAAGATTATGCACACACATATGGGAAACGTGGAATTTCTCAAAGTTTGTAGCACTATTTTGTGTGTAATTAGGTAGATCTATTGAAATTTGAGCTCAATTGAGGATAGTGGGCAGCCACATTAGCGCAAATTTGTGAGAAAAATCAAGTAGCAAGCTGAATCAAGACAACTCGTTGTAGCAAACAATTGAGCGAGCACTTCTACAGAGCATCTAGCACATTTTGACGAGCTTTGTAATTAGCAACACTTGAGTTTTTTTGAAGATAGTGCTATTGAAGCAAAAGGTTTCATATAGGACTGCTAGCAATGTTGTGGGAGTATAGAGGGAGAGAGCAGAGCAGAGAAAATCCCAACAGCCTGAAGAGGGAAAGCGTGCTTGCGCTTCACACACACACACACACACACACACACACACACACACACACACACACACACACACACACACACATGTTGACAGAGAACAAAAAAACAAGCAATTTTTTTCTCTTTCTCTTAGCGTGTGTGTACACACACACACACACACACACACACACACACACACACACACACACACACACACACACACACACACACACACACACACACACACACTTTGGCCATCAAAAAGCCAAAGAGAATTTTTTTTTTCAACTTTTGGAAGAGAAGAAGTAAGAAAGATCGTGAGTGTGCACGCATACAAACATACACACACAGGTGCTATGTATGTGAGCATTAGTGAGTAAGCCCATGAATCACCCAAACATAGAGAGAGCAAGGGAGACAGATTGCATTGGCTCTCTTCTGGTGCACATATGGCTTTGACTACTATGTGTTTGACTTTTGTCATTCTTCTTGACTTCGCATCGACGGCTACGACATTGGATAGCACCTTTCATCTGATGGAGGAAGATGACATTGGCATGCTTGATGTCAACTTAGAAAGAGGAAGCAAGAGTAGTTTGGATCTCCTCCAACGTAACCTGGCCGTCAAATTTCCTTGCACGCCCATTCTAGTGTGGTCCCCAAACATCACATCTTCAACTCAACAGGAGATAGACGAGAGAGACGGGCAAGATAGGCATTGGATCTCCTCTAACCCACATTCAAAGCAATTTTTCTTTGTAGTGTCTCCTTGGTGATTCAGATTTGACGATTTCTTTTTCCTCCTTTGGACACACACAACTACACATACAACTCTGATGGACCATTCTAGAGTGGATTTCCCACGAGTGAGCTTTGATTTTGGACAATGTTTGTGTCTGGTTTTTTATCCACGATTTTCTCAAATGATGAGGTAGTGTGTGCCAAATTCTAGGCATGTTGCTCTTTACTTTGGTTTGTTCTTTGTAGTGCTTATGTATGACTATGTGGGTCATTCTAGAGAGTAGTTTTAGTACAATTTTTTGTAGTTTTATGTTATGTATTCATATGCAGATATAGGGTGAGCTAGTTATAGCACACAGGTGGTAGATTCACAGATTTATGGTATTTTGGACAAGTGGAGTCATCCATAGAGCCACTCATTTAGGAGTGAGCTATTTTGCTAAGCTTTTGGTAGGTTATGTGTACCATATGTGGATTTGTCTATTGAGACACTGAGTGTTTATTCATGCTTTATGCGGTTTTGGTGAGATTTTTCTCAAGATTCTAGGGAAACTTTATTGAATTTCTCTCAGATTCTTGTCATGCTTTGAGCGTACCTATAGTTTTCTCTCTGATCGTTTAGTGGTTGAGTCTGACTTCTAGGAAATTTTTTTTAGTTGCATATTCTCGTGTGGCTGTAGATTATATGCAAACACAAGCTTTATAGGTTCTACAGGTTTTTGCATTTTGAGCTTGTTTACACACTACGTGTGTATATGGTTATACACTTTATGCTTGGTTGAGCTATTTGTCCCAAATTGCCCTTACTTGGTTTAGTGACATTGTTTATGCCGCTAGATTTCAGAGCTATTTTATGAATATGTGAACATCGGTTTTGATGCAATTGATCATGGGTTTTATGATTGTGGAGTGGTCAAGATGATCTCTCAGTTTGACTTCACTTGTGGTAGATATAATATGTGTGACAGTTCTGAGTCAATACTAATGAATGACGAGATAGCGACGGTCTTGTAGTTATCAATATATGCGTTGTTGGCATTGTGGTCACACAAGGCACATTATGTGTGGTCATATAGGGCCCATTAGGTGTCATTTCTTCAAACATATGAGACAACAACAGAGATGTATGCATTATAGAGATGATGTTTTGTCACATGCTACAATGGTGGCTTCATATGCTAGTGAGGGTGATGGCACGTCTACCTTTAGCATTCATCCTGCTTACATGTCTTCAAGAGGAGGCACTTCTACCCATTGGTTGCTAGATAAGGATGCATTTTTCGATGTCACACACATCTTGAATGGTTCATCACACTGTCTAGTGGGAGCTTTGGTTGTGTGCATGTGGCTGATGGTTTGATGTTTGACATTGCAAGTATAGAAGATGCTTGCTTATCATTGCCCAGTGGTGCATCGCATATGCTATGATATGTGCTCTATGTTCCTCAAGTGAGATAGAGTTTTATCTCAATAATACAATTAGTAGATTGTGGGTATCAGATAGTTTTCTTATAAAGAAGTCTTTCCAAATGCATTGCAGATCATTAGTGATTGCCATGGGAGCCGGAGTGGCTTGGTATATCCTATGCATGTATCTGAGGTACAAGATGACATAGTCTAGATTTTGGTGCTGATATGCATTGAGTGAGAGACGAGACATGTCCACTTTGCAAGTGAGCTCCATCATGCTCATGAGAGAGAGAATCTAGATATGTAGGACATGCCAGAAGGCTCTGTAGAGATAGAGGTATAGCTGCAATCCCTTTGCTTGAGGTTGAATGTGTGATGTTTGGCCACCCACACTAACCATACCCCCTTATTAGTTATACATATATACACTGATAAGGAGATGAGAGAATCTAGATATGTAGGACATGCCAGAAGGCTCTGTAGAGACAGAGGTATAGCTACAATCCCTTTGCTCGAAGTTGAATGTCTGATGTTTGGCCACCCACACTAACCATACCCCCTTATTAGTTATACATATATCCACTGATAAGGAGCTGATCACTTTGAGGTGTTCTCCATCCACACAACATGTGCACTTCTCCTCTTCCCTCCCCACAGCACATTGTGCACACACGGACTGTTTCACTCATAATCTCCTCTTGTTAAGCTGATGAGACTTTATAAGGAGGCTTACTAGGAGGTAAACTATCAATAGCCGTTTTTTGGCTATCTAGAATTTCCATAAGGAGCTACCTCAGCCTATCAAAATCACTCAAACATTGTGGCTATCCTTACACTTTCACGCGTGTGTGAGTTAGGGGACTTTTCCCATATCTCCTTAAAACCCTCAACTAGCTAGTCATTGGACTAATTGAGCCAAAAAATAAAATAAAATAGGAAATAAAAACATATTATGGTCTATTTGTATGTAAATATTCCATTTCATGAAGGGCCTAAATATAGGAATTATTATTATTATTATTTTGGTATTTATTTAAATATTTTTACCTAAGTGTGCGTTATTTGCCTAAGTCTGCTATGTACATTAGCTCACCATTACCACAATTTTTCTTACTAGTATGCAGACTCTTTATTATATAAATAAATATTTTCATGCAAGCCTTCTCTAAATCTTGGTGTGAACCCACAGTGCGAAAAACTCACAAAAATGTCTTTTACCTTTTACTAAATTACCATTTTTCTAGATGCATGTTTTCTTATTTCTTGAAACTATTTCTACATTAATAAAAACAAAAGAGAGGACCCCCGCATTTGATTCCCTATATTTTTATATATTTTTGTTTTCCATTTTATATTTATATATAGCTGACACTATTTTAGATTCCATCAATTGCTTATATACTAACTTATTCTTTCCCACCATATCCATATATCATATTTGTGAATGATCTATATCCATACATGTTTTTAAACCCCTACGAATCTATTAGGTCATGCTCTTATACAAGGAGAGTCTCACTCTTGGAGAATTATGAAAATTCAACAAAAGAGGGGGCCAGTAAAGACTTTTTCATGGAGGAAAAATATGGTTTTTGGTGGAATTTTTAGAGTCCACTTCCATTTCAAATTTAAAAATTTCATCATTGGGTTTTGGTGGAATTTTTAGAGTCCACAAACTGAATTATTGTCCCAAATTTTTTCATTATTTTTTAAGCTACAACCGGTGCGATATGAATTTTTTTGGTGGACCCAATTTGCCCACTTTTTCTCACAAATCACCCTAGTCTTCTCTCACCTCCTTTCACACTACTACACACACAAACTCATTTGTGTGCAGCTGTTGCACATGTCAATGCAAGGAACTTGCCGATACATTGTGTGCGAGCCACAGATGGCTCCAAGCACGCAACTAGCCTAAACTAGTAAGCTCAAAGATGGCGATGGTGTGTCACTCACCGCTCTACGCTTCCTATCGTGGGGGATTCCTCACTGCAAAGAAGAGGGAGATGCCTCTACGCCACGCTCAACCGCCTCGCTGCCGTCGTACGCCACAATGCTTGATCACACACACCCTCTCTCTCTCTCTCTCTCTCTCTCTCTCTCTCTCTCTCTCTCTCTCTCTCTCAAGCACACACACACACACACACACACTCTAGTACACAAGGGAGACGGAGAAGGAGATGGAGCAAGAGCACTCTTCTTGCATTGCAAAAATGAGAGAATGAGGTATTTTAGGTTTAGATTGACTTCTATATGGGCTTGCCCGTTCACATTTGGGCGCCCACACTTAGCCAATCCTACCCAAACAATATAGGTTCCAGTTTTAGAGTTCGCCTCTCATCGGCGATCACTCTTAACTATTCCTATTGGACCGACAAGCCCAAAACCTGACTCTACCAAATAAATAATACGGCGTCTATCGTAGGTAATAGGGTGTCCGTGAGCCATGAGGGTTAACATGCCCCCTTCTTGATGTAAATTCTATCCTCGGAAGCTATTGAGCTGAAGCTTGTTCGTTGAGGTGGAAGAGCCTTTGAGATAAGTGTCCTTAGCCTTCTTTAGTCATTGTAAAATCAAACAAAATTGGCACAGTAATTGCTTTCTTATATACAATTAAAAAGCATATGCAATTGTAGGTAGAAAATTTGATTGGTAACAGAATTTTAAACCATTTGTCAGCAATAAACATTACATCGCAATATAATCAAACGCATAAACAATTATAAAAATAAAAATAAAACAAGTTTGGGGTCGCTAATTTAACGATCGAAAGGCACTAAAGATCGACTATTAATATTATGGGTAAGCTTCTCAATATTCTCTGGTCAATTAAGTTTTTTAATCGTGAGAGCCAAGTATTGCATGTCCGAGGGCTGACTAGAGGCTATACCTAGAAGACCTTGTAGTTAAGATACAATAAAAGAAATTGCTCATGAAATCATCACCTGACTGATTCTCTTTTCTTTGACACCCCAAAGTCTTTTCAAAGTGATTGATTTTGATGTGTGTGCTTATTTTGTATGCCTTGGGTTTTTTGCTTTTCAAGGAAAGGCGCCCACACTAGGAACCTTTAGGGCTCTAGTACCATAGGCGATACATGTGAGTGAAGTACCAAATCAAGCTAAGATTTCTCTTCCAGCTTAAGATTTTACATTGTGGCACTTTGATTTTTTTAAAAAATTTTGTTTGTTTGTTTTCAGCATTTTAATTTTGTAACTTTGGGTGGTCATATAACACTGTTACCCTCCCAGGCTCATCACATTAGTAAACTCCCTTTATAATACTTAAGCTAAAGGTCAATAGGGACTAAGCCCACTAGAAATCCCTAGTACATTTCACACAATGCTACCTAAAACGGATTAAGAACCTAAGTAGCCATTGATTATTAGGAAGGCATTCCCCATGGTATTAAGAGAAGATCTCTACTAACGCGTAACTTGGTCAAACTAGCTTAGTCGGACTGCTTGATTTTTAAACCTAGACAAGTGATTACGACAAAAAAATACATTGAATTTAATGTTTGATACTAAGCAAATGCGTTGAATGCTATGCTACCAATTACAATTAAAGCAGATAAACATGGATGCAAAAAAGATAAGGGGCAATGCTAATAGACAAGAAACACCTATTTGTGGAGATAATCGTGCTTGATTTGAAGAGTGAACGAGAGAAAGATCCTATGAAGGTCCAAATCCTAACCACAGCAACACATTCCTGTACACACGAGAAAACACAAAGAATACCTCTAGGAGGCACATGAGTGGGAAGAAAGAACTTTGCTAATCACTAAAGTCTAAAACAGAAACACTCCTATCGTACTAATCGTACCTACCCTCCATCACTCGAGTGATGAGGATCAAAGGTGTTTGATGAAATAGGTTTCTGTTTCAGTATACCGGATGTGAATGTGTAGATCTAGGTAAATGTTTTTCCTTTTATTGTGCTTTATATATACATTCCCTAAGATTGATGATTGAGAGGTCAAGGAAAGAAGGGTAAGAGGGAAATAATTCAATAGGCTGACGTGAATGAAGACTTTCCCCCTTCCTAGGGTAGGTCATACTGTTTGAAATGTGCTCGTCACCCTTTGAAACCAATTGTTCTAGTTGGTAATAGGTAAGGATTTTTGCCAGTAGTTTTCTATTACCTTAGGTGCCTCGTCGAGTTGCAAGGGTGGTAAGGTACTCTCCCAGGATCGAACTTGAAGTGGTTCATCAGGTGATTCTTGAACACTGGGAGGTGTGGATTCCTTTGTAGCTTCATGGAGGTCCACTATTGTAGGTGGAGGCTGTGAAGAATCTTTAATCTCTATGGATGCATTACATGAGGATCTAGAAGCTTCATGGGACTCCCCCCTTCCTGAGCTAGGTGGAACAAATCGTTCTTTCTTCGGTACCCAAACTAGCTTTGGAGTGAGTGTGTGGCATTTTGTGATTTTTTTCTTTCCGCGATTGTCAATTCATTTTGGAGCTACAGGATTGGGCTCACATGGGTCCGGTGATAGTTAAGAACACAATCTACATTTTGGCACTTAGATTTGATCATTTCCTTGATAGTAGCCTTGGGCTTCCAATAGTCGTTTAGGAATCCACCGCCACGTTTCCTTACATTTCTTGGAGCGAGTGGGACGTTTCTTAGAAGGCTTCTGTTTTTTAGCATCAACCATGGTTGCTAAAGAAGATTTAGGGACCCACTTGTATGTTTTCTTCGTTTTATTAGGATGAGTCTTGTCAGAAGCTATATGCATTGTTTCTAGCATATTTAAGGGTACGAGTGGTGGCATTTCATCCCCCTCAGGTGTTACCCAAGTCGTCCCCCTATTTCCCCAAGTATCTATGGTTGCTGCTAGGTGGACCCAATCCACATTGACCGACTCAGTCATCCCAGGTAGTACATCCATACAAGGAGAATATTCCCCAACATCAGTGTCCGCTTTACACGTGTAACAATATTGCAATGGGGCCGAGTGAACTGTGGTGTCAGATCTATGATGAATTATAAACCTGTTTCCTAGAGGATGTGCTCGACCAGTTACAAGATCCACTCAAATGACAGAATATGACAGAATCTTGGAACTGCAAGCAAACATGGTTTTTAGACTAGTCATGCACCATTTTTGCTTCTTTCATGAAAGGATGTCCTAAGATCATCTCAGATGCCATAGTGTGCTTGGAGAAATTCATAACAATGAAGGTAATTCTTATTTTATGTCCAAAGAACATGATCTTGAGATCTTCTAGCATCCCAATAGGCTTAACAATGGACCCATTGGCCATCTTTACTACTATGGTTGTGGTTGCAAGGTGAGGTCTTCCCATATTTTCCCAGCAATTTCTAGTCACAATGCTAACCCCAGCACCACCATCAAGGATTCCCTTCACAATTAACCCCTTGGTAGTGATTGGTATGGTTGCACTGGATTCATCTCCCTCAAAGTATTGTCCCAACTTGTTAACAGGTATTTCCACAACAAGATTCTCATGTAGGTTGGGTTGTGGATCTAAGTGTTCCTCCTCTATTGGCATCTCCCTAGCTCCATCCATCTGTGAAAATTGTGGTAGCTCGACCTTCAATTCTCCATTGAAGAAAGCTCAAAGAGCTAAGAATAGCACAGGGTCTCCATATAGTTTGGACAAGATGGTGGTTCTAACCTCTGAAGCCATGAGATCCATCAATTTGGAAATATTTAACGAAGCCTTTTGGGCTTGAGTACCTTGATGTGGGGAAGATGGGATCTCTATTTCTTTGATAGGGTCAGGTAGTCCCTCTGTAAACATTCTTTCCATAAAGAAGTGAGTACGTCCACTTTCCCATGACTTTAAGTCACTTTCTTGGATGACACTAGGTATGGCTAAGGGTCTAACTACTTGGTGAGGTTGTTGTTGCATAGGGAACACTGTGTCTGTAATCTGGATCTGCCTAGGTGCTGTCTCTAGATATCTTCTACCAAAATCCTTAATTGCTTGACTCGCTCGATCTCCTCTGTAGGGTTTGGGTAAGTTCCTATCTTCTTCTTGGATCCTGGCCATTGTGGCTCATGATGATCTTCCTTGCTGGTTTCTTTCCTAGTGGTCGTTTTGGTCTCCATGGTTTCCCCTGAATCAGAATCCTCTTTAGTCGTTCATATATACGGGGTCGTCATCAGTCTCTATGTTGGTCTTTGAACTGGGGTCTGACTGCACTGCATTTTGCGATCTCTTCCTTCAAGTTTTCTTCTTCTTCTGAGATTGACCAATTGATGCCGTGTCTCTTTCTTCAGTCTCTATGTTGGTCTTTGAACTGGGGTCTGACTGCACTGCATTTTGCGATCTCTTCCTTCAAGTTTTCTTCTTCTTCTGAGATTGGCCAATTGATGCCGTGTCTCTTTCTTCAAGATTATAATTTTGTTTTTGGAGCATGGATTGTGTGAGTACGTTTACTGGTACCACATGTGTACTTTGTGATGGCTCCTCAGTAACCTTAATCAAGTTTAATGGCGTGATCTTTGGTGCATTTGGATTATTTGGACATTGGGCAACCAAATGATCTATGCCACATTGATTACACATGAGTATCTGTATTGTAGACGTGCTATCTTGATTGGTTTGCATTAGTGCGGAATTATTTTGTAGCCTAATAGGACACTCAGCCACACGATGTGGACCTCCACACTCATAGCATTGAAGAGGTGGTCTCTTGGCAGTGTAATTGATATTTTGGCCTCTTGTAGCAGGAGCAACTACTTGATAAACAGGTTTGACTTGTCCCCAATAGTCCTCCATGTAGTATTGTGGACTTTCTTCAAGCGCATCCATCCCATAGGCAATATTAGGGTCTATATCTTCCTCACAGCCTTCCAAACAAGCAATAGATGACTCACAACCCACTTGATTCACAGAAGTGATTCTTGGATGTGGTGGTTGCGGTCCTAGCACTGGAGGTGGTAAGGGTGTTGTTTGAACAACATTTTGGGCCCTAGGGATCATGTGTTGTGACGTTTGTTCAAGAGGTGGGACCGGCATCAATGCAGGCACTCGAGGTGTGGCTGTACATGCTAAGGTAAGTCTATTGGCCATCGCGCGCTTAAATACTATGCATCCTTAGCTTGATGACCATAACTCCCACAAGCATTGCAATTACCATTGAATTTCACTCTAAAAGTAGGGCATTCACTGGTACTATGCGGACCATAGCATACTGAGCACCATTGTTGCTCCCTTCTTGGATACATATGATTGTTTTCCGGAGCACGATTGTCTCTAAGACTCTCTTGAATGGCCTTGGTGAGATCTGCTAAAATCATATCAGATATCTTTTTCTCTTTAGCAATAGGCTTTAGGGTCATTGGTTGATGCCCCGATGCTTGCGAGCTAATAGATTTAAGCTCAACAGACACTCTTTCTCCTTAAATCATTAAATTATCCTCTAATTGGATCTCATTGGTGGTGATTGCTTCCCAAGTGGTGATACCTCTAATGACTAGGGCATTGTAGATATCCTCATGTCGTAATCCCCTAATGAATCTATCGAGCAATTGGTTATTGTTGAATCGCTCTGGATTACAACGAGAATTCAAATGCTTTAAGCGACTAATAAAGTCTCTGGATTACAACGAGAATTCAAATGCTTTAAGCGACTAATAAAGTCTCTCACTGACTCTCCTTCCTCTCGTTGGGCTTTCTGGAGCTAAGAGGCTACACCCCAAAGAAATCCCTCTCGTATGTATTCTTTCAAGAACAATCTCCTAAGAGTAGGGTAAATCATTTTTTCTTCCACCCTTAGGGTTCTATACCAATCCCCTGCCTTTCCACTTAAGCTTAGGCTGCCTTTCCACTTAAGCTTAGGCTTAAAGCATTACTCTTATGTAGGTCATTGTGTTCTCCTAGAGAATCGCATATTTGTTCAAACACTTCTATATGCTTTCTCACATCCCCATCTCCACTAAATTTTTGTGTGAGCTTGGCTATTTGTACTGCCTTACTTCTAGGCTCTCTATCAGGCATGTTATGCATATTATCATCAATAGATCGACCGATAGCTTGAGCAAATGTTGCCAAGTCACATAAGTGAGCACGTGAGTGAAGGTGCTCCAGAGACTACATGTGGAGTAGGTATTGGCATTGGGCTTGGCGCATAGGAAGCCCTTGGGTTCCATGTTCGGTATGGTGTTGTGCCATGTGGTGGTGCAAAGTTAATATGTGTGGCCCTAGGGATAGCAGACGTCGAATGTGACATGCTAATGCCAGCTGGCATGGTACCATGGAAATAAGATCTTGGGTGTTGTGGTTGTGGAGCATAGGTTGTTGAAACAATGGGAGGGGTAGGGACTACATGAGTATGAGGACCCATGGGTGTATACGATTGGTACACACTTGTAGGTACTGTTGCAGGCATTGAGCTACCATGTAGTGGTGCTTTACTAACAAATGAGGTCCATGGCATGTTTCTTGGCATGCCCATCATTGGGGTAGGCATGGTAGCCGTAGTGTCATCAAGGGAAGGATGAGCTAGACTTGGAAAGATAAAGCTATCACTTCTGGGCTCAGATTGCATTGAGACCCCTAGCAAAACAACATATGGAGGATCCATCGGACTTATTGAGGGAGTCTCCATTTGTGATAAGGTTGGTTATTTAGCCTTCTCTGTATCCAAGAATCTCATGAGACCCGTTGAAGGCATGTTGATCCCCTTGTTCTGTCTCTCTAACTCAAACGATCTCACAAACTCTTTGTTGTTGATCCTCCACACTAGTAGCACCCGTTGTGGATTGTACGACATCTAACCAACCCACATGATAGGTATGACCTGTTTATAGGTCGATTAGTTTTTCCATTTGTAATTCCTACTCCCAGTTTTCATTTAAGAATGCTCCATCTAGGCTTGAGGTGCTAGGGGTGTCCTTTGAGCTAGATGCATTGTTGCTTTCTAGGGGTTAGCCCTTAGCGGTTGCTAAGTCAGGAGCACTCGATTGCTCTCCTAGCAAGGATATTGACATAGGGGCTTTCTCTTTTAACTCTCTTTGCTACTTTGTCTTGCGTAAGCTCTCGATTTTCTTTTACCTAGCCGCAATGATATATCACTCAACCTCTTGCACTTCGGGAAGGCTTCCACCATCATGTAATATGACCTCGGAGGGGAATAACTCTAAAGAGTCAGCGGGTGCAGTGAATGAAGTATTCACCTGCACACTCTCTAAGAGCATGGGGTCTATGTTGGTCATGAATGGAGAATTTACTTCCCCACCCCCCTCATTTACATCGTTAGCTCCATGTTCGGAGCGAGTGGCTCTATAAAGGTTTCCTTCAAGCGGCTATGCACGCTCGGCTCGGACCGTGGGTCCATGGCATGCATGTCTTGGCTTGAGCTATCAAAATTAGGCATTGGGTAACCCTCCATGACATCATAGTTAGAGGAAGAGTCACTAGCCGCTATGTTTGGGTCTTGGTTTGTACTACCTTGGGTCCCCCGTCGAGGGCTCGGAACCTAAGGTAGGTGGATATTGAGAACTCGCGTAAGTCAAAATTATCTCTAGTTGCTCGACCTCTAGCACATGACTAGAGCGTAGATGCATATGTCTTTGGCACCCTACAAGTGTCAGTGAATAACCTCAAAGGTTAACCGCTTACTTTTTTAGGCGTTTTACACCTCGTTTTCACTCTTTTTTGATGTTTTTTAGTGTTTTTTTTGGCCTGTTTTCAGATTAGAGTGTGTGATAGCTTGAAACAAGCGTATTGCTCAGGGGATTGTGGTGTGCTTTATAGCATAGTGCTTGGTTACCTGAAGCTTTGTTGGTCCTCAAAAAGGTTGATTTTTACCTACGTGTGAGGCTAAAATACATAATTTTAAAGGGGGACTGAGGCCTGAACCTGAGCGTGAGCTTGGGCTTGGTTTTGGGCTTGGGTCTGGGGGATATTCCCAATCCCAATCCTACCTTTAAATTTTTTATTAAAAAATTACATATTTTTTTTCTTCTAGCCTCGTTGCGGCCGCGCTGTGCACGAGAGCACACACACACACTTAACCTACCTACTTATCACTAATACAGCTATTGTTACACACTAACATACTACTACAACAACTCATTAGCTAACATAACTACTTAATGTACTTTACATAGAACTAACATTATGGATCTACAACCTTAATACTAACACTTTATCATAGAGAAAACACAGTACCTTTCAATTTCTTATTAACAAAATAATACACAACAGCAAAACAAACTCCTTCTTCTCAACACACACACCTTCCTTCTCTACCTTTCCTACAATTGAAATTGCACCACAAAACAACAGAGAGTGTCATTCAAGCTTAGTGTATGGCATTTCCTTGGCAACGACGCCAAAAATGTGTGCATCTGTCGTACGTGTCAATGCAAGGAACTTGCCGATACACTGTGTGCGAGCCATATATGGCTCCAAGCATGTAGCTAGCCTAAACTAGTAAGCTCAAAGATGGCGATGGTGTGTCACGCATCGCTCTACGCTTCCTGTCGTGGAGGATTCCTTGCTGCGAAGAAGAGTGAGACGTTGCTTCGCCGGCGCCGTGCCGCCGCAATGCTCGATCACACACACCCTCTCTCTCTCAAGAACACACAGACACACTCTAGTACACAAGGGAGATGGAGAAGGAGATGGAGCAAGAGCACTCTTCTTGCATTGCACAAATGAGAGAATGAGGTATTTTAGGTTTAGATTGACTTTTATATGGGCTTGCCCGTTCACATTTGGACGCCCACACTTAGCCAATCCTACCAAACAATATAGGTTCCAGTTTTAGAGTGCACCTCTCATCGATGATCACTCTTAACCATTCCTATTGAACCAACAAGCCCGGTACCTAACTCTACTAAATAAATAATACGGCGTCTATCGTAGGTGATAGGGTGTCCGTGAGCCATGAGTGTTAACATCATTCCTCTCCATCTCTGACTCAAACTTGCTCCTTCCATGGCTTCTCTCACCCTCTTCACCATTACCCTCCCCTCTCACCTCCATAGCTCTCATATGAACTCTACACCCTCTATATGTCTCTATCTAAGTACTTCCAAAGTACAATTCTATCTTACCCCTTATCTATATACATCAAATTCAGCATGTAAACCATGCTTAACCTTTGAAAATTGAGAGATGGGTGAAAGCATGTTAACCTGTCGCGCTTTTTGTGCTAGTTAGCAGTTTCAAGTTAGCACATCTTCGAAAAGTTGAGCGTCTGGTAAATTTTTTACAAATAATATCAAAATTTTTCGGAGGTTGTACATTTGGATTCCTTGTTTCAAGTGCTTTCTATTGATATCTCATATGTCATAGATCTTGGAGATGTAGCTCAAGTTATTGTACTAGTTAGCATATGTCAAAATTGTGTTAGTTAGCATTGTCTGGGACATGAAAAAGCATGACAAGTTAACATGCTTTCACCCAGATCTCATCAACAAAATTTCCATTTTCATCATGGTAATCAACCTTGGCGGCGGTGGCATAAAGAGAAGGAGGAAGAAGAAAAGACTGACGGTCATCTTTTATGGTCTACACAAGGGTGAGTCCAAACTTCTTTAATGCTTCATGATCACAAGAGTTCCCTCACTTCATTCACCCATCCTTTATCAACGACTCAACTCATTCTATCCATTGCAAATGTATCATTAACATTTTAGTGATTACTTACACTAACCATTAACCTATTAACATAAAATATCCATTGACCTAACCTTAAAAAGCACTTCACCTCAAGACATGTACATAATAAACTCTGTGTGTGTGTGTGTGTGTGTGTGTGTGTGTGTGTGTGTGTCTCCTTTCATAACACTCTAATTTCACTCTATCTACCATCAATAATGCCTTTCTATTGAGCCCAATTCCATGACTCAAGTAGACAAAGAAGGCTCACTATATTTTGATACTAAAAAAAAATCATAATCTTGAGTTGATTAGATTGTAAATTAAGATTTCCAATGATCTTAATGAAGGGTCTCCAGGCTATAAATAGGCCCTTCTCTCTCTCTTGTAAATCATCTCCAATAGCTCACAAATCCCCCAACACTCTATACCCGAGGAGAGATTTATATGTAGTCATCACCTTGCGAGATTCACACTTGGTGTGAGAGAAGCTTCGATGCCATGCATTGCAAAGTGAGAGAGTGTGAGTGCCAATCTCAAAAGACTATTGTATGCTCTTCCACTATCAACAATTGAGATTTTGGTGCTTCAAAAGAGTGCTTGGATTCATAATCTTTGTCCTTCGACTTGTGTTGGCGATGTTTAGCATTCACTAAGCATTGAGTTAGTTGTGTGCAACCTCTACAATAGCGTCATAACAAACCATCTCCATTTGCAAGTCACAAATGAGGTATTACACAAGTTCCCATTCCTCTCTTTGTTCCCTTTGCTCTAGCTCTCTCTTTCTCTATTTGGTGTGAGATTGTTTGTGTGTGCTTTGTTGCACCTCTACTTGGTCGTCTTGTGACAAAATATCTCTTGCGTTCTAGTTTGCATCCCATAACTAGGTGGTGCCCCTTCACTTGTTTATTGATTGTGGATTGGTTGTTGTTTTTTCTTGCTTGTGGTTGACCTAGCCCCAATTGAGTAGCATGGGAGCCTTGAGGGGTGCTTAGAGGTCACCTGCTCACCCCGAACCACCTTAATTTTGGTGCCCCTACTGAGGAGGGCTTGTGTATGTTGTTGTGAATACTCAGCCTTTAGAGTAATCAAGTAGCTTGCATGAATCACAAAAATTGGTATGACCCATTTTTTCCCATTACAAGGAAAAAGGTGCATATCATTGTAAGCACTAAATTACAATTTCAACAAGTAATTCATAGAATTTTGGGCCCTCTTAGGTTAGCCAAGATAAACGCTTCAGTAAATCCTTTTATTTTGTCTCTCATTAGGTATGACCTTAGTTTGGACGTCTATATTTTTGTTTTGTTTTAAATATTAGTTCATGCATACATTAGGAAGAGAAGGGGTCTAGGAGAGCCTCTGTATTGGCAGTTTAAGAAAGTTAAACCTTTAGTATTAAGAAAGTAACCAAAGGACAAATTTTGAATTCAAATAGGCAAAACGGCTAGTTTTGACGAATCCACATTGGTATGCACACAATTTGGATGCTTTACTGTGGGTTTTATAGCAACATTGTATTACTTCCAACCACATGCATATTGTTCACAAAAAGGTTACATGGTTGTGTGGTATTGCTTGCACGAGTTCTGAATCCTAGAAAATTCTTCTTTTTCCTTGGGACTTGTGAGGAGTCTTTCTTAAATGGATGAATTAACAATGGTATTATGCTATAAGTTTACTAACTTTTTAGGCTTGTTGAGTGCAAGTGGCATCATAATAGGATAGTTTAAGAGTGAGTGCCATATAGAGATATTGTCTATTTATCGATTGAGTCTAGAATATGCGCTAAACAAGGTGAGAAAAATAGGGCGTCTCATGTTTGGTGCCATCTTGATGGCTGTTCTTGTTAAGGTTTCTATGGTGTGTGTCACAGTAGTGCAACGGGTATGGAGTTATGCCATGAAAGGTAAAGCAAGCTTGGATTTGGGAGAAGATCATGGTAGTGCTATAGGGGATGATTCTCTATCTTCTTTGGCCGAGGATGAAGTGGAAGAGCAGGCGGATGCAGTTGACAAAGCGGTAGTGCTGATTGATCTTGAAGGGCCAATCGATGATGAAGGGCTTGATGACACTATATTGAGTTCTAAGAGGAGGTCCATTAGAGCATGGAGTCAATGGTGGTTCCAATGTAGCACGTGTGCTCTATGGCAAGTGAAGAAGATTCACAAGATGTGTCTAAGCTTTCTAAGGAGGTGTGCGCTCCTTGCCGCACTGTCGAAGCAAGGGCCTTGCCTAACACTGTGTGCGAGCCACAGACGGCTCCAAGCACACAACTAGCTTAACTAGTAAGCTCAAAAGAGGGCAATGGTGTGTCACTCACCGCTCTATGCTCCTGCCGTGGAGGATTCCTCGCCGCGAAGAAGAAGGAGATGCCGCTACGTCGCGCTCAACCACTTCACCGCCGTCGTGCCGCCGCAATGCTCGATCGCACTCTCTCTCTCTCTCTCTCTCTCACACACACACACACACACACACACACACACACACACACACACACACATACACACACACAAGGAGGTGAAGAAGAAGAAGATGGAGATGGAGATGGAGCAAGAGCACTCTTCTATTGCACAAATGAGAGAATGAGTGAATTTTAGGTTTAGTTGGCTTTTATATGAGCTCACCCCCATTCACACTTGGGCGCCCATGCTTAGCCAACTAATCCCTTGAATTTCCCAGTTAGAGTGCGCCTCTCATCCGCGATCACTCTTACCCTTTTCCTATTGGTCCGACAAGCCCGGTACCTGACTCTACCAAATACATAATACACGTCCGTCGTAGGTGATGGGGTGTCCATGAGCCGTGAGGGTTAACATGCCCCCCTTCCTGATGTAGATTCCGTCCTCGGAAGCTATTGAGTTGAAGCTCGTGCGTCGAGGTGGAAGAGCATTTGAGATGAATGTCCTTAGCCTTCTTTAGTCACTGCAAAATCAAACAACATTGGCACAGTAATTGCATTCTCATAAGTGATTAAAAAGCATATGCAGTTTTAGGTAGACAAATTGATTGGTAAAAGAATTTCAAACAATTTGTCAGCAATAAGCATTAAATTGCAATGTAATCAAATGCATAAACAGATGTAAAGGTAAAACATTAAACAAGTCTAGGGTCGCTAATTTAACGGTCGAAAGGCACTAGAGATCGACTATTAATACCATGGATAAGCTTCTTAATTTTCTCTGGTTAATTAAGTTGTTTAATCGCGAGAGCCAAGTATTTCATGTTTGAGGGCTGACTAGAGGCTATACCTAGAGGACCTTGTAGTTAAGCTACGATAAAAGGAATTTCTCATGAAATCATCGCCTGACTGATTACCTTTTCTTTGACCCCCCAAAGTCTTTTCACAATGATTCAATTTGATGTGTGTGCTTATTTTGTATGCCTTGGGTTTTTTGCTTTTCAAGGAAAAGCGCCCACATTGGGAACCTCTAGGGCTCTAGTACCATAGGCAATACATGTGAGTGAAGTACCGAATCAAGCTGAGATTTCTCTTCCAGCTCAAGATTTTACAATGTGGCACTTTGATTTTTTGTTTGTTCATTTTTGTAACTTTGGGGGGTCATATAACACTGATACACCTCCCCAGGCTCATCACACTAGTAAACTCCCTTTATAATACTTAAGCTAGAGGTCAATAGGGACTAAGCCCACTAGAAAGCCCTAGTACATTTCACACAATGCTGCCTAAATCGGATTAAGAACCTAACTAACCATTAATTATTAGGAAGGCATTCCCCATGGTATTAAGAGAAGATCTCTAACACCTAACTTGGTCAAACTAGCTTAGTCGGACTTGCTTGATGTTTAAACCTAGACAAGGGATTATGACAAAAAAGACATTGAATTAAATGTTTGATACTAAGAAAATGTGCTGGATATTATGCTACCAATCACAATCAAAGCAGACAATCATAGATGCAAAAAAGATAAGGGACAATGCTAATGGACAAGAAACACCTGTTTGTGTCGATGGTGGCGCTTGATCTGAAGTGTGAACGAGAGAAAGGTTGCATGAAGGTCCAAATCCTATCAATAGCAATACGCTTCTGTACACACTAGGAAACAAAAGGAATACCTCCAGGAGGCACATTAGTGGGAAAAGGTACCAACACTTATTGAACACAACAAAAAACATAAGGAACCCTAACCTAATTAGTTGCACTCCCCCTAGAGAGTCAAGGGAATAGGATATTGTAGAGGTTGGGGGGAAACCTTAAGGCAAAACCCCTATCCTCGTCGTCGAGATAAACAAAGTCATCATCCATGAGACCATATGTGCCATCCGTGGAGTCCTCTAAATTTTCTTCTTCATCATAGGTGCCCATGTTTACTAAGAAGGTCACTAGACGCCTATAGTCATCTTGGTCAAAAGGGTAGGCTTGTGCAATGGGAGAAACGCTCTCTACTAAGTATGGATCAGACGTGGTCAAGAGACGTACCAGCCATTCTAACTCCTCAAAATTCCCCTCACATGCTAACGTACCTATCAAATCCCATTCACATGCAAGCACTGGAAAGACCATGTGAAATATTTGTGAAAAGTAACGAGGGTACCTCTCACCCAAGGCAGGAGTGGATGACTCTAGCGTACTAGCCATATCTGTACATGCAAATAGATGATGGTTAGAGTGCAAATATTACAAGGGTCGTGTTCTTGTGCATAATTTGCTTTTATGATTTTGTGTTATGGCTCTTGCTCTTTTACTTTTTTATCTTGTTTTTGTGAGTATAAGGCTTTATATATACATTCCCTAAGATTGGAGATTAAGAGGTCAGGGAGAAAGCTTGAGAGGGAAGCAAGTGAATGATGACTGTCAGCAAACACTCCCCCCTTCCTTGGGTAGATCATACCGTTTGAAATGAGCTCGTCACCCTTTGAAACCAATTGTTCCAGTTGGTAATAGGTGAGGATTTTTGCCAGTAGTTTTCTATTACCCTAGGTGCCTCGTCAAGTTGCAAGGGTGGTAAGGTACTCTCCCAGGATCGAACTTGAAGTGGTTCATCAGGTGATTCTTGAACACTAGGAGGTGTGGATTCTTTTGTAGCTTCATGGAGGTCCACTACTATAGATGGAGGCTGTGTAGAAGCTTTTACCTCTATGGATGTATTACATGAGGAGCTAGAAGCTTCATGGAACTCCCCCCTTCCTGAGCTAGGTGGAATAAATTGGTTTTGCCTTGGAGCCCAAACTAGCTCTGGACTAGGTGTGTAGCATTCTGTGATCTTTCCCTTCCCACGGTCTGCCATTGGCTTTAGCGTTACACTGTTTGACTCATATGGGTTTGTTGTCGATAGGGAAGGACACATTTTACGTTTAGGTACCCAAATTTGCTCATTTCCATCATAGTAGCCTTGGGCTTCTAATAGTCGTTTTGGAATCCATCGTGATTTGGTCTTGAATCTCCTAGAGCGCGCTCTTGGTTCTCCAGGGAAATTTTTTCTTGGAATGGATGGGAGGGTTGAGGTAGTTGGAAGTAAGGCCTTGGGGACCCATTGATATGTACTCTTAGGTCGTGCAGGTTGAGTACTTGCAATATTACTGCTTGCTGCAACTACAAGTGTTGAAGTGCTAGGTTCATGGGTAGCCGGCAAAGACGAGTTAACCACCTTGGCTTGTGAATGTTGGCTATCCTTCAACTTTGCTAGAGTTTACAACGTAGGTGACTTTGCTTGAATGATAGGGGTAAGAGTCGGTGGTCGCGTCATGACACTACAAGTATCCCAATCAATAGTGCATTTGGTTTCCAACATCCACGTGCGTCCCAGGTTTATGTTGCCTTCCATAGCTCCCGCGTGAATGACTAGAAACCTCTGCAGTATGCTTCCATTGTCATAGACAACAGGGGTCTGAAGGACTCCAAGAATAGCAGTTTTCTTTTTATTAATGCCCTTGACTTGCATCGTACTTGGGGATAGGGTCGGTTTCCCTAATTGACACCAAACTCCATAGAATAACAAATTGTGTTTAGCTCCCGTATCTAATAAGGCATTGTATAGTACTTTCCCATAGGGGCTATTTAGCTCAATTGGGTATCGTAGGGGTGGCTCAGATTATAATGAGTCGTCATCTGTGTCCTCGAAAAATGCTTGCGTGATTCCCAGATTAGCCTCTCGTTGGTGTCTAAGATGTTGTTGTCGTTCTCGAGCCTCAACTCTTGCTTGGATTTTTTTAAGCTCTGCTTGTTCCTTGGCAGCCTTCTTTTGATGGATGGCTTGCAACTCTTCCTGGCTTAGAGGATCATAATATCTTTTGAATTTACTCCCATTAAGGAATCCAATGGTTTCAACTCCATCTAGAGTCTCCACACAAATGGTACCTTGCGGGGTAATTTCACACACTCGATATGGTCCCTTACCAGCGTATTTCAATTTCTTCTTTTCATTACGTACCCCGTACATAAGAACTTTATCACCAACCTTGATGTCTTTATCCTTTAAATGGCTATCAGACCACTTCTTTCTCCTATCCTTCTCCACTAGAGCATTTCGCACAGCTAATTGCCTCTCTTCATCTAACCTTTCCAGGATATATAATCGCTCCACTAAGGGGTTACCATCCCAACCTTCTTGAGAAGCTACTCGAAGACTAGGAATGACAAACTCCCATGGCATAACTACTTCTTGGCCATACACCATCTTAAACGGTGTGCAATTAATAGCAACTTTATACGCAGTACGATAAGCCCATAAAGTTGATGTAAGCTTTAGGTCCCAATCAGTGCGATGAGCCTCAACTGTCTTTGTCAAAATGGAGATGAGAGTTTTGTTGGTACTCTCAGCTTGGCCATTTGCTTGGGGATAATAGGGTGTAGACTTGTGGTGAGATATCATGAAGT
This sequence comes from Adiantum capillus-veneris, assembly GCF_014529385.1. Lineage (NCBI taxonomy): Eukaryota > Viridiplantae > Streptophyta > Polypodiopsida > Polypodiales > Pteridaceae > Adiantum > Adiantum capillus-veneris. The sequence goes on along the minus strand of NC_140958.1, from coordinate 88,611,959 downwards.
TTGATGTGAGTTCTTTTATTACTTCATTTATAAAATGAGTTCCATTGTCACTCACAAGTTCAAAGGGGCATCCAAAACGTGTGATAATGTTCTCAAAGAGGAACTTAGCTGTTGTTTTTGCATCCGCCTTCCGTGTTACTTTTGCTTCAGCCCAGTTGGTTACATAGTCGGTAGCCACAATGATATATCGTGATTGCGTGTTACGTGCAGCCGGACTAATCGGTCCTACAAAGTCTAAGCCCCACTTTTCAAATGGTTGGGTTACCTTGATGGGATGTAGAGGCATCCTATCACTTCTTTGTGGCTTCTTGAAGCGTTGGCATTCATCACATCCCTTTGCAAAAAGTGATGCATCCTTAAACAGAGTGGGCCACCAATAGCCTGACTGTAAGATCTTTCGGGCAGTCAACTTTCCTGAAAAGTGACCACCAGCTACGCCCATGTGTGCCTCTTGTAGAATATATAAATACTCATCCTCGCGGGCACAGCGTCTAAGAACATCATCTTTTCCTCTCTTATAGAGAGTTCCAGCCAGTAAGCAATAGGGTTTGCATTCCTTGATTAATTTTCGAGCTATATCTTTTCGCAGTTCTTTGGGTGGAAAACCATTAACTAAGAAGTTAACAATCTTTTCACTCCATTCAGGCATTGTCTCAACAATGAACAGAGGAGTATCAGGCAATTCATCATCAACCCCCGTAGGAGCTTCGCCATTAGGGATACGAGATAAATGATCTGCCATGACATGTTTCCTCCCAGGCCTCACAACAATGGTGAAGTCAAACTCGAGAAGAATTAACAACCATCGTGTAATTCGACCTGTGGAACACGGCTTGTTTATCAAATATAGCAATGCTTGATGATCAACATAAAACACAAACTTGGTAGCAAGAAGGTAATAGCGAAATTTCTTTACTGCGTAAATCATAGCTAGACCTTCACGCTTTGTAGTAGTGTAGTTCATCTCGGCATCATTTAATTGGCGACTTGCAAAGCTAATAGGGTAGTCCAATTTATGTTCTCCTGGTTGAGTTAGAACACACCCAATAGCAAAATTTGATGCATCAATATGCACATGAAAAGGTACATTCCAATCAGGTGTTCGCAGGATTGGAGCACTTGTTAGGGCCTTCTTTAATAACTCATAAGATTGATGACATTCTTCCGTCCATTGAAACTCGATAACAAGCTTGTACAATGGACGCGCTATCTCGGCAAAGTTTAAAATAAACCTTCGATAATAACCAACATGGCCCATAAATCTTTGAACTCCTTTATAGTCAGTAGGTGGTGGCGAATCGGCAATGGCTTTAATCTTACTCTCATTTGTGGATATCCCGTTCTTGGAAACTATATGCCCTAGAATGACTCCATGCTTAACCCAAAATTGGCATTTGAAAGGGTTCAATGAGATGCGATAAAATCTGCACCTTTCAAATATTTTTCGTAGATATAACAAATGCTTCTCCCAAGAAGAATAAACACAAAGGTCGTCTAGGAAATCTTCACAAAACTCCCTTAGAAATTATTTAAACGCAGTGTTTATTAATCGTTGGAATGTAGCAGGGGCATTTGTTAAGCCAAGAGCCATAACACAAAATGCAAACACTCCAAACTCTGTGATAAAAGCAGTTTTAGCTTGGTCCTCTAATGAAATTGTGATTTGATTGTAACTAGAGTACCCATCTAAAAAGCTATAAGCTTCCTTGCCTGCAACTCTCTCAAGCACATGTTCTGAATATGGCAAGGGATAATGATCTCTCCTAGTAGCTGCATTAACTTTCTTGAGGTCCACGCACACTCTTAGTTTTCCATTATTTTTTGGCACAATGACTATTGGAGAAACCCATTCTGAGTGCTCAATAGGGTATATGAATCCACATTGGATAAGTTTTTCAATCTCCTCTTGTACAATTTTGGCGTACTTAGGATTCATTGGATAGGGTCGTTGCTGGACGGGTTTAGCAATGTTGATCATGGGAATTGTATGTTGCACCACAGAAGGTGGAACGCCCTTCATGTCATGATATGTCCAAGCAAAGATATCCTTGTATTCCTTGAGGATCTCCTTAAGTACAGCCTCTTCAGTTTCGGTAAGGTCTTGAGCAATAAAGATTGGTTTAGACTCCTCACCTGGTTCTGCTAATTCTATCTCTTTAACTACCGCTGGACCATCATAGACTCCACTGCTTCCATTGGTAGGTATTCATTGGGCTTTGGCATACACAACCTTTCGCTCCCCCGTGGTATAAGATTTAAAATGTTCAGGAGCCGTATGTAAGTCAGCAGGCTCTTGTCATGACGGAGACCTTTCTTTTAGTTCTGCGTCCTTTTGTTGTTGTGCTAACTCTTGGTTTTGACGTCTTCTTATAGTTTGACTCAATTTTGGCTCTGTAACCTCCAATTGAGCGAGGTTAATGGGTCGCGGGCTGCACCACATGACACTCTGGAGATGTTCACCCTAATTGTCTACTAGCTTTCGATGAGCATCACATGCCCCTAGATAGCTAAGCCATTCTGCAGTAGATCTTTCCTTGTTTATCCTAGCTCTCACATTTGCTCGATATCGTCGTCTCTTATATGACCTTTGTTTCTTGTTAAGGTTTTGATTTTGGTAAATGTTTGAACTCGACTCGCCTGATAGGTCTTCGCTTGTATCTTCTTCACTCTCATATAAATTACCATAGATGGTCGTACTAGGCCTTGAGTGTTCAGTTTCTATACTTGTTTCACTCGATGTTTCCTCAGGTTCTGAATCCATTTCTCCCTGAGATTCCGTTTCTGATGTGTATTGGCCTGAAGCCTTTGAGGAATCATCGGTTTCACTCTCAGGTAGGTGTGCCTCTTTCTTATCATCGGATGTTACATGCGCTACACCTAACATGTTTACTGGTGCAATGTGTGGTATCTCTTCCCCATCTGGTGTTACCCAGGTTGTTCCTCTAGCTCCCCATGTATCTATAGTTACCGCTAGGTGTACCCAATCGACATTGTCTGACTCAGCCATTCCGGGTAGGATATCCATATAAGGAGAGTTCTCCCCAATATCCGTGTCTTCGTTACACGTGTAACAATACTGTAATAGAGCTGAGTGAATTGTTGTGTCTGATCGATTATCAATGATGAATTTATTTCCTAGAGGATGCGTTCGATCACTTAAAAGATCAACTCGAATGACAGAGTCTTGGAACTGTAAGTAGACGTGGCTTTTGGACCAGTCATGCACCATTTTTGCTTCCCTCATGAATGGACGCCCTAAGATCATCTCAAATGACATAGGATGCTTGGAAAAATCCATAACAATGAAAGTCTGCCTTACCTTGTGTCCCAAGACCTTGATTATGAGATCCTTTAGCATTCCAATAGGCGTAACAATAGATCCATTAGCCATTTTTACCACTACGCTTGTGGCTTCAAGGTGAGGTCGCCCCATAGACTCCCAACAACTCTTTGTCACCATGCTGACTTCCGCACCACCGTCAAGGACCCCCTTTATAGTTAATCCTTTAGTAGTGATTGGTAGCGTAGCATTAGATTCATCACCTTCAAAGTATTGCCCCAACTTGTTAACGGGTACTTCAATTACAGATTCATGTCCCGCTAGGTTAGATGGTGGTGCTAAATGTTCCTCATCATTCATTACCGAGTCAAGTTTGTTCATATGTGCAAACTGTGGTAATCTGGCCTGTAATTCTCCATTGAGAAGCGCTCGCAGTGATAGGAATAATTCTGGATCTCTGTATAACTTAGATATGATAGTCGTACGTGTTTCTGAGGACATGAAACCCATTAGCTTAGCAACATTTAATGGCATCTTGTGGGATGTAGGACCCTGACAAGAGAATGGTGAAGATGGAATCTCCACTTCCTCAAGGGGGTCGGGCATTCCCTCATTGAACATTCTGTCTAGTAGGAAAGGTGTGTGTCCACTTTCAGATGTCCTACCCTCACTCTCTTCCCGAATGTTACTGGGTATAGCTAACGGCCTGTAGTTCTTGTGAGGTTGAACTTTTGTGGAAAACACTGTGTCCGACATCTGGATATGTTTGGGTTCAAGTTCTAATTTTCGTTGACTTTCTTCCACCAAACCCCTCAGTTGTTGGACTCGTTCAATTTCCACTGTTGGGTTTGGATAGGTTCCAATCTTTCTCTTGCAATCCTCATTTTTTGTCTCTCGTGGCTTATCTTGGGGGTTCGCAACTGGGTGGTTTAACTTTGAATACTCTTTTGGTGTTCGTCGTTCCCTCTCGTGATCCTCCTCACTGACTTTTTCCTTTGTAGTAACAGTTTTGGTCTCCATGGTCTCTATCGAATCCGAGTCATCCTCAGGGTCATTCATATACACGGGATCCTCTCCTGTCCCTATGTTAATCTTTGAACTAGTTTTTGAGCTAGAAGCATTAAGGGATTTCTTTCTTCGTGTTTTCTTCTTTCTCACTCGGCCAATGGATGCAACATCTCTCTCTTCAAGGATGTAATTTTGCTTTTGGAACATCGACCGTGTGAGTGCATTCACTGGTGCTATGTTTATAGTTGGTGGTGTCCCATCAACAATCTCTATTATGTTCAATGGTGTGATTTTCGGTGCGTTTGGATTGTTAGGACACTGTGCGATCAAATGATCTATGCCACAACAATTACAAGTGAGTATTGGCATTGCCAATGCACTCCCTTGACTTGTTTGCATTAGTGCATCATTCTTTTGCATTCTAATGGGGCACTCAGCTACTCGATGTGGTCCACCACATTCGTAGCACTGAAGAGGTGGTCTCCGGGCAAAACTATTAATGTTTTGGCCTCTTGCTGCTAGCGCAGTAGCTTGATATACCGGTTTGATTTTTCCCCAATGGTCTTCCATATAGTACATGGGACACTCCTCAAGCATGTCGACTCCATAGGTGATACTAGAGTCTATGTCCTCTTTGCAATCTACATAAGTACTAGATGACTCGCAACCTATTTGGTTCATAGGTGTAACTCTTGGATGAGGGGGTTGTTGTCCTAGCACTGGAGGTGGCAACGGTGTGGTTTGGACCACATTTTGGGTTCTTGGGACCATGTGCTGTAATGGCAACTGTTGCTCCATGGGTGGGGTAGGCATCAATGCAAGAACTCGAGGTGAGTCTGCCCAAGCTATAGGCGGTCTATTTTCCATGATGCGTTTAAGCATTAGGCAATCCTTCGCTTGATGGCCATACCTACCACACGCGTTACAAGCCCCGTTAAACTTTACTATGAAAGTAGGGCATTCACTCGTAGTATGTGGGCCCAAGCAGATTGAGCACCATTGCTGCTCCCTTCTTGGATACATATGAGTGTTTTGTGGAGCACGATTACCCCTAAGGATTTCTTGGATGGCCTTGGTGAGATCTGCCAAAGTCATCTCAGATATCGTTTGCTCTTTCACGATTAGCTTTATCTTCATTGGCTCATGCCCTGACGCTTGCGAGCTACTAGACTTCGGCTCGGCGGACACTCTTTCTCCTACAATCATTAAATTATCCTCGGATTGGATTGCATTCATGGTGACTGCTTCCCAAGTAGTGATACCTCTAATGACTAGGCCATTATAGATACGTTCATGTTGTAGTCCCCTAATGAATCTATCGAGCAATTGGTTGTTGTTGAATCGCTCGTTTGGATTGCATCGAGAATTCAAATTCTTTAGGCGACTAATGAAGTCTCTCACGGATTCACCTTCTTCTCATTGGGCTTTCTGGAGCTGAGAAGCTACACCCCAAAGTACTCCCTCTCGTATGTATTCTTTTAAGAACAGTCTCCTAAGAGTAGAGTAGATCGTTTTCTCTTCTACTCTTAAGGTTCTATACCAATCTCCAGCCTTTCCGCTTAGGGTCAAACTCAAAGCCTTACACTTATGTAGCTCATTGTGCTCTTCCAAGGAATCGCACACATGTTCAAAGACTTCCATATGCTTTCTAGCATCTCTGTCTCCACTGAATTTCTGTGTGAGCTTAGCTACTTGAACTGCCTTGCTCCTAGGCTCTTTATCAGGTGCACTACGCATGTTTTCCGCAATAGAGCGACCGATAGTTTGAGCAAATGCTGCCAAATCTCCTATTTGAGCAGGTATAATGGGTGTATGTGCTCTTGGAACCACATGTGAGATGGGAGTTGGCCTTGGCCTTGGCCTTGGCATACGCGCGGCTCTTGGGTCCCATATTTCGTATGGTGGTGTACCAGACGGTGGTCCAAAGTTTACAGGCGTGGCCCTAGGCATAGGGGGTGCCTGAAATGGCATGTTATTATTAAATGGCATGGCTCCACTTGTATCAGAGCTTGGATAATGCCATTGTGGATTGTAAGCTCTTGGAATAATCGGAGGTGTAGGAGATACATGAGGCTGAGGTACGACAGGTGCACATGATTGATACATACATGTAGGTATAGCTGGGGGCACTGTGCTACTAGCCATCGGCGCAGTGTTAACAAATGAACTCCATGGTGTACTTCTTGTCATGCTCACCACTGGGATATGCATGGTAGCTGTAGTGTCATTAAGAGAAAGATGAGCTAGATCCGGGAAGGTAAAGATGCCACTTGTGGGCTCAGATTGTACTGAGGCTCCTGGCGAAACAACATATGGAGGATCAATGGGGCTCACTGAGGGAGTCTCCATTTGTGATAGGGTTGGTTGGTTGGCCTTTCCCGTATCCAAGAATCTCATTAGGCCTGTTGAAGGCATGTTGATCCCTGTGTTCTGTCTTTCTAACTCGACAATCCTATGGAGGACATCACAGACTTTCTGTTGTTGCTCATCTATGCTAGTAGCGCCCGATGTGGATTGTAGAACATCTAACCAACCCACATGATAGGTGTGTCCTGTGTACCGATCAGTTAAAGCTTCCGCTTGTAGGTCATACTCCCAATTTTCGTTTAGGAATATCCCATCTAGGCCTGGCGTGCTGGAGGTTTCCCTCAAGGTGGAAGCAATATTGCTCCCCATCGCTTGCCCCTCCGTGACTGCTACCTTGGGAGCACTCGGTTGCTCGGCGGGCATGATTGTTGTCATAGGAGCCTTTGCTTTCAGGGCTTGACTTTGTTCTAGCCTTCGTAGGTTCTCAATTTCCCTCTCCCTTGTTGCTTGCATATAGCGTTCGATCTCTTGCACTTCGGCAAGACTCCTACCATCGGGTAGTAGAACCTCAGAGGGAGATAGTCCTAAAGGATCAAGAGGTGCAGTGGATGGAACATTCACATGCACACTCTCAAGAAGCATAGGGTCTATTTTAGGCATGAATGATGAATTTACTTCCCCGATCCCTTCATTTATTTCATTAACCGCATGTTCGGAGCGAGCAGCTCTACTAAGGGTCTCTTTTAAGCAGCTAAACACGCTGGACCCGGGCCGTGGGCCCATGGCATGCATGTTTTGACTTGAACTATCAGGGTTTGGTGTAGGATACCCCTCCATGACTTCATAGTCAGAGAAAGAATCACTAGACGCGATATGAGGATCTCGGGTCGCGCTACCTTGAGTCCCGGTCGAAGGTCCAGAACCTAGGGTGGAGGAATAATGGGTGCCCGCGTAAATGGAGGCACTACCAATATGCTTGTGCTCTAACACTCGTCCAGAGCGTAGGTTCATATGACTTGGATCCCCTAGAAGTGTCAGTGAGTGCCCGTGAAGGTTGCTCACCTAGTAATTTTGGGTGTTTTGCAACCCAAGTCTTTTCTTATTTATTTATTTATTGATTTTTTGGTCCTTTTTTTCTAACCCAGCTATAGAATAGAATGTATGATAGCTCAAAACGAGCGTCTCGGTCAGAGGGACGTGCCGTGCTTTACAGCCCTTCGTTTGGTCACTTTATGTCCTCGGAATCCCTAAAACCGTCAATTTCTAGTAGGGAACTAGGCCCAAATTAGAAAGTCTAAGGGTGCAAGTGGGAAGAGAAGGGAGGAGAGTGGAGGACTTGCCCCACATGCTCTCATTCCCTCTTGAGGGGGTAGGGTATATATATAAGAGTGAGTCTAGTATTTATCAGAAGACTGAGACCTGGGCCTGGGCTTGGGCTTGGGCTTGGGCTTGGGGAAATGATCCCGATCCCGATCAAAATTTTAGTGTAGTCCCCTAGTCACTCACGCTTAAATATTTTCGGTTTTTTTTTTCATTTTTTTTTGAGGCGACGACCGCGCGCGGATTAGGTGACCCTTTCTTGGACACACACACTGTCAACACCTACCTAACCTCTCTGTCAATAGCTCACAGACAGCTCACTACCTTATCTACTTACTAACAGTGATGTTAACCACTGACTAATCTACTAACTAATCTGTTAACCACTCTACTAATTGCTTACTGACAGTGGGCTAACTGTCCACCTACTTCCTCTCTCACTACCTTACTGTGCAAAGACTGTGTGCATGCAAACCTTGACAGAAAATTGTGTACAAACTGTGTGCAAACAGAAATTGCTAACTGTCTACCTACTTATTCATTCACTTGAACAAGCTAACGACTACTAACTGTGCAAAGACTGTGTGCAAACAAAAAACACAACATTATGCAGAAATCACAGAACTTGCAGACAATACATAAATTAACGACTTGCAGAAAAATAACTCATTCCTCTTCCTCTTCCTCTTCTTTCCTACTACAAACAACTCATAGGAGAAGCACAAAGTGCCTCTTGGGCTTAGTGCAGGTCAATTCCCCGACAACGGCGCCAAAAATGTGCGCTCCTTGCCGCACTATCGAAGCAAGGGCCTTGCCTAACACTGTGTGCGAGCCACAGACGGCTCCAAGCACACAACTAGCTTAACTAGTAAGCTCAAAAGAGGGCAATGGTGTGTCACTCACCGCTCTATGCTCCTGCCGTGGAGGATTCCTCGCCGCGAAGAAGAAGGAGACGCCGCTACATCGCGCTCAACCGCTTCACCGCCGTCGTGCCACCGCAATGCTCGATCGCACTCTCTCTCTCTTTCTCTCTCTCTCTCTCTCACACATACACACACACACAAGGAGGTGAAGAAGAAGAAGATGGAGATGGAGATGGAGCAAGAGCACTCTTCTATTGCACAAATGAGAGAATGAGTGAATTTTAGGTTTAGTTGGATTTTATATGAGCTCACCCCATTCACACTTGGGCGCCCATGCTTAGCCAACTAATCCCTTGAATGTCCTAGTTAGAGTGCGCCTCTCATCGGCGATCATTCTTACCCTTTTCCTATTGGTCCGACAAGCCCGGTACCTGACTCTACCAAATACATAATACACGTCCGTCGTAGGTGATGGGGTTTCCGTGAGCCGTGAGGGTTAACAGGAGGTATGCAACTCATGGTCGAGAAGTTTGCTTGTAAGTGAAACATTGCGGTGTGTTATCCTTCAGATAGGGGTTCCCTTGAGAGGAGCTCTGCTTTACATGGTTGGGAGGGAGGGTCAAAAGTGTTTTTTGGTATATACGATGTGGTTGCAGAACCAGGTGCATTGGTTGGTTCGTATAATATGTTTGCAGAGCCATATGTGTGGATGAGGCAAGGTGATGTTCAAAGAGGTTGAAAAGTGTTGTGGGATTTTTGTGTGCATGGATGGCTACGTGTGTCATAATAACTAATATTTGATTCTCCTAAATGATTTTCTCATGTTAAATTGATCATTTAATATGGGGAAGGACCAAGGGAGAAAAAGTTAGAATATTGGTTAAGTTGGTAGACCAACCACAGTAGGGATCCAAAGGAGGGAGAATAGGGATGTGCAATGTGCAACAATGGGCTTCAAAGACCCTAAGGTTCATCCCATTAAGACTTCCAAAATGCTAAGGTTCCAAAATTCAAAGGTTATGTCCAATGGTCCAACCCTAGGGAAAATTGGATGCTTTGACTGTACACAAAAGTCTTTGCAAGCTCCTACATAGGAGGGGGCGAGCCCTTCTAGTAGGGGATGAGAGAGAAACACACACACACACACACACACACACACACACACACTCATGCAAGCCCCTTTATACAAAGGGCATAATGGACACATGTCAGCTCCCTAGGCCAATTGCCCACAAGGTGCACTCAAATCCTATTGGATGGCCATAGAGATGGACCAATGAGAATTAGGCTATAGTAAATCTAGTTTAATTCATTTAAAAACACTTGATGAAAGAACCAATAAGAATTAAGCTCTCTAGAAGACTATTGGACAATCTCCCAAGGGGTCCAATGAGCATCAGCAGCCCAATGGCTTGCCTGCCTCCTATTGTCTAGAAGACAAAGGGGTCCAATGAGAGTTTAGCTGCATTATTTAATTACCTAAATCTCTCACAAAAGGGGAAAGGGAGACACTTTTCACAAGGCTATCACTTACGCTTCTTAAACCCTATTGTCTAAGCTTGGAGAGGTCCAATGGGAAGCCAACAAGAGGATTTAGCAAGAGGGGTCGACCAAGACACAGAGTGGGATTGATTTTTCAAAGGCATTATCAAACACACACTCACACAATCTCATGTGTGGAGCAAGAAGACTCTCTCTCTCTCTCTCTCCTTCTCAAGCTTTAATGGAAAGCTCATCAACTACTCCAAGCTTGTGAGAAGACAGGCCTACACCAACAAATCTTGGATTTGTGATGCAAATCCAACCAAGAGTCAAGCTTCATTGCATGCTCATCTCCTCTACCATGCTAATTACTAAGCTATGCTAAGCTTTTATGAGTGATTATGTGAGGAGATATACTTCTTTCTCATAAGACTACTCCTGCTTCCTCTCAATCTACTCTCATATCCCACTAGCTCTCACCATCTTTAAAGGTGTGTGAGGTCTTGGGTCTGAGACCGTGAGGGAATTGATGTTGTGTTTTATAAGTGTTTGCTTAGTGCTTGAAGCTTCCATCTTCATTGCACTAGCTGAAAGAACACAAAGAATTGTATTGTAAATGTCTCCCTTGATGGGGGAAACCTATAATACAAATCCTTTTGGAGGGAGGACCGGCTCCATGTAAATCCGGTCCTCAACTGTTGTCAATAGCTTAATTTCTCTCTCTTTTGAATTATTTTTCATGCCTATCTAACTAGGTGTTATGCGTTTTTTTGCTCTCTCCATCCAAGCACTCTTGCTATGCTCATTAGGAATCTATTCTAATGGAATGCTCACTATGTTCATGTTATTTTCCGATATACACAAGTTAGTAGGCCATTAAATGCTACATTGGTATCAGAGCACAATCTTTTTTCTTGCTCAAGAAGGGAGGTACTCAAGGTAGCTATAAATGGTTGTTATTATTAATTGCAATTAAGTAAGTAGAATAGGGATTTTTCAGCCTTTGGATTCACCTCCTCATGGCTCTCCTCTTCAGAGCAGTAAAAAAAAGAAAAGACATCATTATCGAAGCCCTCGTTGACTCCGAACTATTCCTCTAGTGCTCTCTCTGAGCTTCTCCTCCTTCGGCTCCACAAAATACTCGCCTTCTTCCTACCTTGGGAGCTCGGGAACCCCCCTCCGACTCCTTCTCTTGTCGCCAAAAAAACCCTCCCTTGAGCAAAAAGGGGTCCTTTATCGGTGTGTGTGTGGGCCTCCTTCTATTCTCGTCACCAAGTCCCTCTATTTTTAGCCCTACATGGCACATGACAGGCCGCCCTTGCTATTCTCGGCACGGCTCTCTTGAGCCCCAAGTCTTCCATGTGAGCACCATCCCTTAACACCTGAGTCCTGTAATTGGACATTCAAGTGTCCTGAGACACTAAAGTGTCTTGTTTTCCTACCAAGTTTCAGCAATTTATTTGTCAAGCTAGAAATAATTTTTTTACACGTTGCTTCTACCATAGGTTGGTTATAAGGGAAAGAAAACCTTGGATTTTTCTCCATGCCAAGATACAATCCCTATGGAGAGAACTATGGTAAACTTCTAAGCTATAAATTTTAGAAAAATTTCAAGCTGTTTTGCCAAAAAAATCATAAAATTCTTATATCTTTTTATAGAAATGGCCTTTTTATGTTTATAAAAGTCAAATGTTAGTACTTAGTGCTACAAAACAATAGAATGATCTTCAAATACTAGTTTCCATGTCACATGCAAGTTATAGACATAATTTCATACTTGAACATTTGTTGAATAAGAGCATAATTTTGGTCTTCCAAAGGTCCCCTCATGGAATTGGGGCTATTATAGTGTAGTTTGACAACTACAAATGACTTTATATGTTAAAACCAAGAAAGTACGTATTTTTTTGGCTCCCTAACTCAATTTAATCTCATTGCTTGAACTCTATCTTAATTTTTTTATCGTGCAAAAACTCTAAAAAATCTTGAGTTCTCCATAATAACATTGAAACCAAGGTTTTAGGTACCCCAATTGTGTCTGTACCATGTACTTTGATACTTTTAGTGGATCTAGGTGGAAAGTTTGATATTATTTGAGGTTTTGAGCGCTTATGTCTCAAGCATGAAAATATCATAGTTTTCTCTTACGCAGTTTTGAATATTTGAAATAATCCAATAATTGTTGCATACCAAAGCCCTTCTCCTTGCAACCTTGAGTCCTCAATGGAGAGGGTAAGCAACATATCACTTTTTAAAACTCACAAACACATCAAAAACATAGTTTTCTTTGTAATCGACGATATGCTTGAGATGGCCATATCAAACACGTTGAAATTTTCATTATTTATATACTCGAAAGTAGATTTTTTTCACATGAAACTTTCAATTATCTATAGGACAATTGTGAAAAAGTCATGTAAAAGTTTCTACAAGGTCGCTTCATTTTTTCTTGAGCTTATAAAGTCGATTTCTTCAAAGCATCAATCACAATCTTATGAGGGTCAACTTGATGAGTATAGTTAATGATCTTGGTAGCTTCTAAAATGCAAGGTTATATTTTTAAAAGACCCTCTAACTAACATATTTAATGATATCAAGAGGGTTTTCTTAGATATATCGTCTAATGCAAGTAGCATTTAATTTAAATTTATGAAAAAAGGACACTTGAGTGTCCTGTTTTGGTACCAAACTAGTGTTAAGTGAGAGAGCAGTGCCTTCTCCCCTTGCTCTCAAAATAGCTTGCCCCTTACAGGCACGGGGCCACACCCCACTTGAATGACACCTCATCAACAATTGAGTGCTAACTGCACCGCCTACAATCGCCTATGTGCCTCAACTCAAAACCATCATGCAACCATTGCATTCAAAACCTCCGCAAGAGCTCGACCCCATAGCCTCAGAGATCAACAAGCTCTCCACTTTGATACATTGTTGGGGGTCCCATAATTGCATAGCTCCAATGACCAACAAAACTATCAATCCGGAGGGATGAGCTACCCAGCTAGGGCATGGAAACACTCACACTATTCGTGAGCTAATCCATGGCAACACAAATGGTGACTCTACAAGGTGAGCTTCTCATCCTATGGAGGAGCTAAGCCACAATGATGGGCAATCTCCACGTCCACTTCTCTTCACCTCTAATCAACCCAATCACACACACTAACGATTGCAAGATGCACACAACATTAATCCTATCATGCAGCACACTAATCGCAAGCACACACACATAGATCTATTGAGCACCACACTCCAATCAAACCTACATGCACACACAAGCAAGAGAGGGCAATCACCCATGATTAGAGAGGGATTAACCACTAATTAGTTAAGATCTAGCTAATCAAATCACCATAGGAAATCATAAGAAGCATGAGAGAAGCATAGTGGAAGAGAATTAAGCACTGATTAGTGTTAACCAAGTCACATGAGCAAGGAGAAGCTCAAGGACTCCATAGACACACACCTCAAGAGCTCTCACCAAAGAGTGCTCTCAACAAATGAGCTTGAGAACCCTAATTTCTTTTACACACTGCCTTATATACCTAGGGTAAAAATATGCAATGTCCGGGCGCCCAAGGCCTCTAGGGCTCCACCACTTACTGAATCTGTCACCTAGGCATACTAAGTAACCTATTATTTATAGCTTGGAACTCCCATTGAGCCCGTAAGACATTAAAATATTACATGGCTTGAAATAAATTGGGAATGTACAATACATGACCATTTTTCGAGAATGTGAAAAATGTGTAACTCCAATCTTTACTGCTTCTTTATATTCATCCTTGATGTGCATTCGTATGTGTTCGGTCTTTAGCAACTCCTATTAAGTGGCGTTGACTTAGTTAACATTCTCTTCTTTCGATTTTAGTGTCCATCCTGAGGCATTGTTGAAAAGTGTCTGTGGAGGCAAGGGAAGGCATTTGATTGGTTTTTGATGGCGTAATTGTCTTCATTTGTCATTGGATTTGTTGATGAGGTTCAATTTGTTGCAACATCTTCATTGGTCCGAATATGTCTATTGTGAGAGATGATGTTCCATTTTTCCGTTGTAATAGCATAATGATGAGGCTACATTTATTTATGAAAAGTATGACAAGGGAAGTAGAATGATGAGATTTCTAAATTAGGGTCTAATACCTGGATGACCAAAGGGAAAAAACCCAGTGGGAAAAAAGTGCCTTTGGGATACACGCATTATCAGAGTACTAATTAGCATGGGAAATATTAATAAAGTACTCAAAGGATTATTTGCTGATAGATATGGAATTAAGAAGACAACAAATATGAAAGGGTAGCATGATGGAGCATTGGTTTTCCTATTGTAGTCCACTCAAGGTGCATAGGTGGAAGCAAAAAAGAGTGTCTAATGCATATGTCCAATGATGGGACATCCTATTTATGCATACACAAAAATGCATGGGAAACAATATTTTGTGCAAGAAATAATTTGAGGGGTTCTTCAAAAAGATGGTGTAGCTATAAAAGCATATGACATGGCTTTGCAAGATGTCACCCCGTTAAGAATGGTTTTTGTTGTCGAGGATATGTGCTCTCATCTTGCTGTGCAATGTGCGTGTGTGTTGGACTCTACGACACTCCACCAATTATAAGTTAATATACGTTGACTCTTATGCTCATCTCATCCAGCATGAGCAACACAACTTAGATATGCTCAACTCTTCTAGCTTGAGCATAAGCCTAATAACTATGACTCTTAGCACAAAGTTTATTACGACTTGAAGCTTTGGGACTAATGCTTTGCTCATTCTATGGCTTAGCAGCTCGGACTCTGACTATGCCAAAGAGTGTCTTTTGCACCTTGGAGACTTCACTTTTTACAGTCTTGTGCTTACAACAAACATTTCTTCAGGTAAGAGTAAGCTTGAATCCTCCGAAAGAGGATTAGTGAAGGACCAAGTTGGCATTGTAGGTTTCTTTTGCCATATCTGTTTATCATCTTTGAATTTGCATTCTTGTTGGTTGGGTGGTCCTTCTTTAACTGTGGGGACTCCATTATCTATTTGATTCTCCAATTGGGCCTGTTGTAAGAATTCTTTGATGTTGTTGTAGGCCTCTGTTCATTGTCGGCATTCAAATTTTGACTTGGTTTATTGGAATACTTAGGAATCCAAATCTCTTGATGACCTTTGTATCTCCATTGTTGACTTTGCTTCTCTTTAGGTCTTGTTGAGATCTTGAGATTTTCATGCAGGCCTGGTGTAGTTGAAGTTGGCTTGTGGTTGATTGGTAGCCAAATCTTTGCATAACCTATGTACAATCCCGGTCTTTGTTTTGTATCCTCTTGAGAGTTGTCATAGACTTTGCTATCCATCCCATGTGTTTGTCTTTTTGTGTTGATTTCCTGTCCTTAATCCAAACTGGATCATTGACTTTGACTAAATTTCTTGAAACAAACACTTGCTTGACTTTCCTTTGTTTTCTTGAGTACTTTGGCTGATATACCTTTGATTTGTTGGGTGGATCCTTAGAGGTTTTAGTTGGGTCAGCAATTGACTTGAAGTTTTGAAAGCTTGACTTGCTTGAAGAAGCTGATCCATGAGGGTTCTTTGATATAGAGGCATATGCTGTCACACCTTCTTTGCTAGTCGGTGGAAGTTCCACTTTAGCTTTACCTTTTTCTGCAAGATTTTTCTTTGATTCTTGTGACTTATGCAACTCTGAATATAGAATTAACAATACTTGTAAATTGCTACCTCTTGGAAAAGAGAGTATTAGCATTTTATCTTCTTTGTAGGCCTTGTGTTGATCTAACCACTGATGTCCAAGGATGAAATCTGCAAGCATTTACTTTGAAGGATTTACCTGAAACTTTACTTTCTCTTCATGATTTTGGATGCTAAGGGTAGCAACCATTTCTTTTTTACTTGTAGCCTTACCCATGATTTCTTTGTTACCTGGCTTGTCTAGAGTAATCTCTAGAATGCTATGAATGTTGTCTGCAATCATAATGCAATTTGCTTCTTTATCTAGTAGAGCATTGCCTTTGACACTTGCTCCTTTTGTACTATTGAGAACTATAGCTATTCTCATTGGAGGTTCTATTGAAGATTTATGTCCTCCTTTTGCCATGGTCTCATCTTGATCTAGCTGTGTCTTTATGGAGGGTGACTTGAGACTCTGTGTTCCACTATGATTTACATCAGGCTGATTCAAGTAGAAATGTCTGGATGTTTGGACTTCCTATTGTTTCTTCTTGGTTGTTTGAAACTCCGTTCTTCTTAACTTTTGTCTTTGATGGAATTCTCTGCTTAATAGCTATCGTGGTTGTTCTTTGTTCTGTTTGATCTGCACTTGCTATTGCTTGATTTTCTTTAAGCTCTTCTAAAATTTTGTTTGATGGAGATGAATCATCTTCAATAAGATCTTCCGTTTGAATTGTGCTTGAGAACTTTGTGCTGTCATCTGCGAGTGACCAGTGTTGGTCTTCATTCTTTTTTGTCTCTGAAGATTGAATCTTGTTTACATTCAGTATCTCTAACATCTTTTGGGCCATTGGCATTTCCATTATGATGTTGTTTGGCATATCTTTTCTATGATCACATGAAATGAGCTATGATGATTTGTGGACCTATCTGAATGGCGATGGAGATGATTCCCAGACATTCTGCTCGTTTGTCTCCAGATATACACACAAATTTGTGAGCATCTTCTTTGGTCATATTTTTTTCAAGTGCGAAAAGACATGAGGTTCTTATCTAGTTGAAAATCTAGCTTTACTTCGCTTGAGATTTTTTCTTCATTGTCACCAACAATGTTGCACTTGATAGTCTCAAGAGTGGTTGTGTCCTTTGGTTGAGCTTTATCTACAGTTTCTTTGCTTTGATCACCTGCTTCAATTGATGTTGACTTCATTGGCTGTAATATTGCACTTTTTTTGCAATTGTTGAGCATTATCAACCTGCATCTGAGTAACCTTTGATCTTAGAAGATCCACTATACTTTCTAGCAGAATCTGTCTCTTTGGAGGAGATTTTGGTGGTGACCTTTGTGTATCCTTCAGGATTTTAGGTTTCATTGATTTTGAATTTACTATCACCTGTTTTGGCAGCTTGAGGCTTTGCACCATCTTCAGATAGACTTTGACTTCAATTGTACCATCCATAGGGGTTTGTACAAGGTCGTGATCTTGCTGATATTTGTTACCATGTGCATCTTGATATGCATATGTGAGCTTGGTCACGTGTAACTACTTGAACACTATTGGATTTGTCAGTTTTTGACTTTGACTTGTGGAGATCAACTGAAACTTCTGTCTGTGATGATCTTCATATAGGCATTTTTCTACAGATTCTTAGGGAACCTGGGTCAACTAGAAGCTTTCAACAACCATATGATCTTCCAATGGTTTCTTCTTTGAAGAGGTATGTTGGTTAGAGTATCTAGGGCTTCTTACTGACATTGTGGTTCTTGGTACATAAGATGAGCTGATGGATTTACCGCTCCCCTTCCTAGGGTGATCACTATAGCCTGCTTCATTGTAAGAGTTCCAAAATGTTTGGCTTTGATTTAGTCTCACCTTTTGAGACTGTGAAGGTACACTTTGGGTAGCACCGTTGATGTTTGGAATCTGTGAACCTTCTGCATAGTTTTCTATGTATCTCCTTGAAACATGACAAATTATTCCCCAAGTCAAGTTGTAGATAGAATTATCTTTGACGTGATATTTTCTATCCCATGGGTCTCCTATGATATAAGCGTCTGTGGTTTTAGGACCCAAGGAATCATAGATGCTAGACTCTCATCTATATCCATGACTCTTTTGGTCAAAGTATGTGCTCGTTTGGTCACAACATCGAAGCTTGATTTTTGATGGAGAGAGTTTGACTCTGAACAGATTTTTGGGTTCACTCGGGTAATATCCTTCAACTCTAGAGAGGATGGACTATAATAAATTCTTTCCTCTGAAATGAACCATCCTTTTTTTCTATCATTGGACGCACTTCTATGAGTTGGTATGTGGGACGTTCAAACTTTGGTTGATCCTTTTTGTACAATTGCCCTTTTTGGTCCACATAGTGCATATGAATTATGTGTACCATACAATGCTAGCAGCATTCTGTTTGATGTTTCCCTTAAACTCGTGAATGATTGCACACTTGTGGAAGTGGATGCAGAATCATTTGCAAACCTAATAGTCTTTTCAATATTTGGTGATATCTGGATACCTTGACCAAATTCATGCAAGAATTTGTTGTTCAAATAATCAATTTTAAGCTTTTAAGTGCCTGTGCATCTTTATGCTCATTTTGAGCTTGCAATGTTTTTATTGGTGCTTCTAATGGTAATGCAGAGTCATTTGATTGCATTAAAAGTGACGAGTTAGATGCACTTACATTGAGATTCGCATTTCCAATTTGCTATGTGCCTTGCTTGGCGATTGATGTGTCCTTGTTGTCTGGATTTCTTGGACAATCTTTTTTAGAAAAATGTCCACTTTTTTGTCCACAATCTGAGCAATATGTTATGACTGATGGTATTTCAACTGGTTTTGTCATGTCAAGCTCTAGCTGAGAAGTTTCTACTTTTGTACTTGCCAAGTTGTCGGCATCTTCTTTTAAAACACCGAGCATCAAGCTGTAGATTGCTCCATCTTGACCTTTGTACCATCTTTGACTCGGTTCTCCAATTAGATTTGCTTCTATTGGTTGATCTGTTGGATCTTACAATTCTAGTTCTTGATTATAGATCTGACCACTATAATCCATGTACAATGACTCGGATTGCATATGCACCAACTGTATGTTTTTCCGGCTTGTGCAGATTTCTAGATAAACACTTGGGTTGATTTTTTGCACTTCTATCTGTACTTCATCTTTGAGCTTGCAATACGTGGCTCCACTAAAATCTGTGAACATCTAGGAGTTTTTTGAATCTAGCTTTACTCTGATCAATAGGATCGTGGCTCCTGAACTGCTTTTACTGCTCATCAAGTATCTATGGCCTTTTGAATCTGCATTTGAGACTTTATCTCCATTGTAGCCATATAGCTATAAAATTTGCTCTGTTGCAGCTGTGCATGTGTTGCCACTGTTACTGGCTTGCTCGGTTGTACTTGAATCCTCGTCTCGATTTGAGTCCATGTCGGCTTGTTCTTTAAAAAACTGTCTCTTAGCAGATTTATATGATTAGCAGAATTTTTTCTACTCGTACTAGCCTAATCTGCAATTATATGTGAGTTGTGTCCATGTTCGTCCGAGTAGAAGCTAACTTGCAATGCAATTATTGCACTAGCCAATTTTTAGAGTGCATGTTCACTTCTATCTTCTTGACTGAATCGTGGCTGCACTTTTCGAAACTGAGCACGAATTTTTTTTCTATTGTTCTTCTTGATTTTTGCTCGCTTTTTCCGGCTGATCTCTGGCTCGCTTTTGCGGTCCAGTTCCCAGCTTTGCTTTTTGGCTTTTGATTTTTTTTGTTTTTTCCTTGGCATTGCCTTTTTTGCTTTTCTACCTCTTTCTTGCACCTTCGATGACTTTCTTTTTATTTTTATTAATTTTTTGTAAAATTTTGAATTTTTTATATTTTTTAGTATTTTTATGATTTTTTGGAAAAGTTTTGATAGTTAATGAATTTTTTTGATAATTTTCTAAATTTTTTGTGATTTTTTGAAGGTTTTATTAATCTTTTGAACTTTTTGTGTTACTGATCAATTTATCATTTTGATGGATTTTTATGAGTTTCTATGAATTTTTAATCTTTTTTTTGGTGAATTATTTGTGTATTTTTTGAAAATTTTATGGGTTTTTGTGAAGTTTTTATTTATTTAATTTTTAATGAGTTTTTGGTGAGTTTTTTTAAAATTTTATTGGATTTTTGATTTTTTAAATGTTTTGATGGTTTTTTAAAGTTTTTTTGTAATTTTTAAAAGCTCTTTTTTTATTTCTTAAATGGCTTTTTTGATGTTTTAATACTGTTTTAAAAAAACTAAATTGAATAAAAAACAAAAAAATAAAATAAAATAAATAAAAATTTTATTTACCTAGACTTAACTCGCTGCACGTGTTAACCTTGGTGGTTGACAGCGGTGGTGACGGGAGTTGACAGCCAGCATTGATGGCGGAGCGTACGGTGGTTATGCGCAGAGCAGGACGCTAGCGTGGCGGGTTTGAACTGCGGGGCCGAGAGAGAGAGAGAGAGAGAGAGAGAGAGAGAGAGAGAGAGAGAGAGAGAGAGAGAGAGAGAGAGAGAGAGAGAGAGAGAGAGAGAGAGAGAGAGAGAGAGAGAGAGAGAGAGAGAGAGAGAGAGAGAGAGAGAGAGAGAGAGAGAGAGAGACTCGGGTACGCGCTGGTGACATGGCACAGGGTGTGTGTGAGTGTGCGCGTGCATGGGGCGAGGTGTTGACCTGCGTTGACAGTGGGCAGGAGAAGAGCACGCAAGAGAGAAGAGAGAGATGACGGTTGGTGACCTGAGAAAATAAGGGAGCGAGCGAGAGAGAGAATGAGTTAGAGAGAGAGTGAGGGGAGAGGGGAGTGTGAAGTTGATAATCGCGCTTTTAGTGAGAGGGGGAGGTGAGAGAGGGAAAATAGTCGAACCTTTGGGGAGAGGGGAGAGAGAGGGAGGTAGAGAGAGAGTTTGAGAGAGAGTGAGGGTGTGGGGTGGGTTCACACGGAGAGATTAAGAGAACGGCCAATAGAAGAAAATGAAGAAGAGAATTATTTTAACGTCATAGGAAACTATCCCAAGAGACCGTAAAGATCTATTCGACGCAGAAATCTTGTGCGCCGCAAGGTACAGTGTCGAGCTCGAAAATCATCTTTTTATTTCCAAGCGTCCAAAAATGCCAAAAATAGTCCGAAATTTACCCGAGAACACCGAAAATCATTTGAAAATCCCAAAAATTACCAAAAATATCCAAAAAAATCATGGAAAATTCTAGAAATCTCTAAAAATCATCAACAATCATAATCGAGTTCTTTCAACACATAAAAACACACCAAAAATAGCAATTTTTACCAAAAATATCAAATTTGACAAAATCATTGGCTCGGTCTCCGAAAATAGCGATACGCTCAAAATTTGACAAATGAATGTCCGAATGTGCTCAAAATGATGCTATAAACACGCACTCAAAACAACTTGTAAGGATCGTAAAATATCAAATTTTTATGGAATTAAGCAAAAATTAGCAAATTAATGCCAAAAATCTGTAAAAATTATCCAAAAAATACCCAAAAAATTTCTTAAATTTCTCCACAGATTGTGGATTAGTGCAGTCAAATAAAATCACAAAAATAACATCAATTCTATTGACAAACAATTTCATCAATAAAATCAAAACTAGGCAATTAAACCGGCAAAATTAGGTCAAAATTCGATGCAATTGAAGTGTGCAAATCCTTATTTTGAGCTAAAAAACACAGCAATTAATCATTACAAACATTAATTATGCAATCAAAACATTGAATTAATCATACACATTAAACACTTTTTAGGCAGACACAAACTAATAAAATTGACAATTTTTACCAATCTTTAGGTGCGCACACAAAAGGGTTAATCTTGTCGAAATTGCAGTGTGATTTCACAAATCTCTAGTTTGGCATGAGCACAACACGAACCAATCATCACAATTGAAAAATCATTGAGCACACATTGATTTTTAGGTGCACAAACAAGGGCAAAATAGTACACTCACACCTAAAATTAGGCATACATACACTTAATTAGAATGCACACACACTTGATTTTTGTAATGGAGTTGGCCTATTTAACTTGAGAGTAGCAGAAATTAATGAGAGTACTTTTGAGAAATGACTTTGTGAGCATAGCGGGTGAACATAATTGAAGATAGCAACCTAATCATAGCAATTAGTTAACTTGGCATGAACAATACTTTTGCAAGAGAGAGAATTTAGAGAACATGACAACAATTGAGGACCGGATTTATGTGGAGCCGGTCCCCCCTCCAATCTTGGCATTTGTATTATGATTTCTCCCATTAAGAGAGACTTGTTACAATACAATCTTTGTGTTCCTTGTGACCTAGGCGATGCAATGAAGATGGAAAGCTTTATGCATCACAAACATAGCATAAACTTGAAGAAAGCTTTAACTATCCCAAGTCTCAGTCCCAAGACCTCAAACACCTTCGAAGGTGGAGAGAGCTAGCAGGGAATGAGGGTAGGGAAGAGGAAGAAGAAACATTTCATAGGAGAAAGAATTAGTCCCTCACTTATCGTAACTCTTCTTGCTAGCATACATAATAGCATAGTAATGAAGAAGAAGGAGATGGCAAGCTTAAGCATTGAAGCATGGCTCTTGGTTGGATTTGCACTCCGTAGCCAAGAGTGTTGGTGTAGGCTCTCAACCTCTACTTGCTTGGAGAAGGAGAGGGAGCTCTTGCACTTTGCATAGCACACAATGAGAGTGTTTGTGAGTGTGTGTGGGTGAGTATACCCCCTAAGCAACCCCCTAGCTTGCTTGGGTCGACCCCCGCTTGTAGCTCATGCTTGAAGCTCATTGGACCCCTCCAGGCCTAGCCAATCACAAGCAGGAGGCATTACAAGCAACAAGGGTAGCCTTGGGACAAGTGTCCCCCTTTTCCCTTTGAGAGAGAGAGGGCTTGATAAATGAAAAATCAATTAATTAAATCTCCGAAATTATCATTGGACCCCTTGGGTGGCCAACCAATAGGCTTCAGGCACACCATGAGGGCAACATGAGGAGCAACTTGACAAGTGTCCCTTTTGCTTTCTTTGTACCATGCATGCCTTGTGTGAGTGTGTGGGTGTTCTCTGTCATCCCCCCTCCTTGTAGGGATTGAATATTTGACTTTTTGACACCTCAAACCCCTCATGCATAGGCACAGTTCCCACCACAAGCTTGGTCCTTAATCACTATAAGCTTGGGTTGGGTTCTCACCTCAAGTGCAACCCTAGCATCTCAAGCATGTCAAGCACCTCAAGCATCTCAAGCATCTCAGGCACCTCAAGCACCTTATTCATCAAGCATGACAAGCAGGACAAGCATCTCGAGCTGGGTCAGGTTCCCGCGCCTCAAGCTCAGCCCTAGTTTACCTAAGGTCAAAGGACTTTTACACACATTATTGGAGGGCTTCAATGAAGCTAACCCTAAGGTCTGATGCTCCATTGGTTAGCCTTGCTCTTTGATAGACCATCTCTCATTTGGGCCCCTTTACCATTGGCCCCGTGTTGAGACAGATCTATAAGCACATGTCTATATCTTAACCCTTGTTCTCGTTTATTCTCCCATATTAAGTGATCAGTTTAATATGAGAAAATCATTTGGGTTGGTTAGATATTAGATATTAGATTTTATGACATTACCTCTGTCTTGAAATCATAGTCATCCTCGACTATGAGGTAGAAGAGATAAAGGCTTACTCATTAGTCAAGATGGAGATGGATGACTAATCCATTTGGTGCTTGGGAGACATAGCTGCCGCAAGCATGTCTGCTCTTTAGTCCATTTCATTCTCCCAAAGTAGAGTGACAAATTATACTTGGTGTTTGAGAGACGTGGTCATCACAAACATGATTTTAAGTATGCATACTAGTTAAATTTGTGCACAATTAAAAAGAGGACTAGTATTATAAGACAAAAACATCAGACATTTAAAAGAAATTTGTACATTTGCTTACTCTAACGTAACATTGTAAGCATTGACAAGGTTCATACTATCCTTAAGCTGTATTTCTTGCATCCATCTAGCATCTTCAAAAGGATAATTTTTGAACTTAATAAGATACCGTCAGATAATCTTACCATGTCATAGTACCTTGTCTTCATGCCAATGGATAGCTTCGGGTTGTAGCACCTTCTTCTTGGTCTTCAACTTTGGGAGGGTCTTCAATAATTGGTTCAGTAGTTGGTGGCTCTCCTTTGTAGGGCTTAAGTAGGCTTACATGAAAGGCATTGTGTATGAGCCAATGGTTGGGCAACTTGAGTTGATAAGCCGTCTCATTGGTGGGCTTCAAGATTTGGAAAGGACCATAGTATCTTTTTGCTAGTTTAGCATAATACTTTTGATGGCCCGTAGGATTTTTGCCCATCGTTTGCCTTAATTGAGCCTTAGGAAACTTGAGTAAGACCCAATCATTTTCTTTGAACATTAAGGCTCTTCTGTGCTTATCAGCAACAGCTTTTTGCCTTTGTTGAGAGATGGATATAGCCTCCTTAGTCTTTTGAAAAGATTCTTGTAGGTCACGGCTATACTCATCAGCGGCGAAGATCTTCCCATGTACTTTGAGTAGCAAGGGACGTTTAGGTCTTCCCTCAATGATCCCAAAAGGTGCTTTTTCTGTAGAAGTATGTACAGTATTATTGTAGGCATACTCTACAAGAGGTAAGTAACTTTCCCATTGTGAGTGTTGATCTACTTCGGTAACATAAGTCTTGAGTAGATCGAGTATCGTAAGATGGGCTATCTCACTTTGGCCATCCGTTTGTGGGTGATAAGCCAAAGAGAAATTCAATCTTGTTCCTAGATTTTTAAAGAGACCTCCAAAAATTATTGGTCATTCTAGGATCTCTATCTGACACGATGGATGTGGTTAATCCATGGTGCTTGGAAATCTGAGATATGAAGAGAGTTGCCATTGATGTGCCTTAATAGTCTTTTTGACAGGAATAAAATGTGCTTGCTTGCTAAACCTGTCGACTATTGTCCATATTCCTGTATTCCCATGGATAGACTTGGGTAATTCAAAGATGAAATCCATGGATATAATCTCCCATGGTGAATTTGGGATAGACAATGGTTGGAGTAATTCAGGTTTCTTCCCTCTATCATACTTGGTCTTTTGGCATACTACACATTTTGAAACATACTCTTGTATGTCCACTTTCATGGTAGGCCAATAGAAGTACGTCTCTACTCATCGGAGAGTAGGTTGAATACCTCTATGCCTTGCATATGGAGGAGCATGGGATTCATACATAACTTAATCACGAAGGGAATGGGTAACACATAGCCTATTGCTGTGGAGAAGATAACCATCCTGCAAGGTGAATGGTTCCTCTTTATTCCCTAAAGCAAGGGCTGACATTATGTCTCTAAAGTCAGGGTCAGTAGCATACTCATCTATCATAGAGGACAGATCATTGTGAGTAGCCATAGACACTGCATTAACTTTTGGTCATCGTGAAAGTGCATCAGCCACTTGAGCTATGTGAGCAATATGGAAATTAAATTGCAAAAGAAAATTTTCCCACCTCATTTGTTTGTCGGAAAGCTTGGTTTGCGTCATGAAATACTTGAGACTTTGGTGGTCAGTTCGTAGGATAAATGGAGTCCCCAATAGATAGTGCTTCCATGTGTCTAGGGCATGTAGAACAGCTAAAAGCTCTTTCTCATAAATGCCCAAGACTCATTCATCAGTATTGAGCCTTTGGCTCTCATATGCTATGGCATGCCCTTCTTGAAGCAAAACTGCTCCAAGGAAATCCTTTTAGAAAATTAGACAAGTCTAAATCTTCTTGATTCTTACCATTTACATTTGATGAAACATTAGTATCTTTTAGAGACTCTTTGACAAAAATCATGTACGCAGAAACTGAGCTCTTCATTGACTTATCAAAAGCAAGAGGATTTACAAGTGGAATAGTGCGACCACGCTCACTAGCATCTATATACATGTTCTTTCCCCTATAGGTGAAGTAGATTCTCCTTTTAGAGAACTTCATGTTGGAAGCCATGCAATCAAACCATGGCACCCTCATGTTGGAGAGGAGAGATGAAGAAGGCTTCTTTGTCGACATAGCTTTGGACATGAAGCCTCAACTTCCCAATCAAGGGAGTAACGGAGGCTTGCTGTCCCTTGAAAGTTGTGTCAGCCATTACCATATCTCCCATCTCAAAAGCTTGAATGCCCAACTTGGTGGCCAACTCCGTTGATATGAAGTTGTGAGTAGAGCCAGGGTCAAACAAGATGAAGGCATCATGCTCTCTTACCTTTCCCCAAACATAGGAAAGTGATGATCCTTTGCAATGAGCATCCTCTTTTGGAGCTTCGATGGTGGAAGTCCTAGGAGTCTCATTGCGAGTATTCTTCCTGGGGCAAGAACGATAGCCATTTCCTTGCTCCCCACACTTGAAACACTTATGGTCCTTGCAAAAAGCTTTAAGCTCTTTAGGAGAGAGTTTGTTTTTACCTTTGGAAACTCCCTTCTTCTTGGACCGATTGTTGTTGTTGTTGGAAGTGACTTGGGAAGAATTTTGAACACCGGTTTTCCCCTTTGCATTATTTTTGTCTTTGTTTTCCATGGGCTTGACATTACGTCTAGCCCCTTGATGGAAATTGATGCGTGAAGCAACCATGGTGTGATGGATTACTTCGCTAATAGTACTAGGCCGTTGAGAGTTGATGTATTTGGCCATCTCTTCAGGTAATCCCGCACAGAATTGTTGCCTTTGCTCGGCAAAGTCTATCTTTTGAAATACAGTAGCCTTGAGATGTAAATCCCAAAACTTGTCTACGTACTTGTGGATAGACTCATGAGGGAGAAGCTTCAAGCTGCGCCATTCGGTAAACACTTTGTCCTTTGCATCGCTTGCAAGGAATTGCTTCGTGATGAAAACTCGTAGAGTTTTTCATGTCTTTTGGGCTTCACCATTGCCACAAAGGCTAGCCCACCATTGACGAGCTGATTTTTGGAAGTGCATAGCTACATGGCTTAGCTTGGAGGACTTTGTTAAGACCTCGTCTCCAAAGGCCGCATCAAATTGCTGGATGAAGGCCAACACTTTGTTCGTAGCACCAAAGGTGCCATCATAGGTGAGAAAAGAGATACTCTTTCCTCCCTCCTTGAACTTCTTTAGCTTTTGTGACCTTGGCCATGCAGGAAATGATTTGCGATGTCCTCCCCTCTTGTATTCTCTAGGAGAATAGCCATAGCTTTCGTCAGAAGAGGAGGAAGGTGAAGAAGAAGGAGAAGAGGGTGACCTCTTCCTAACCCTTTTCTTCCTTTGTTTCCTCTCTTCCCTTTTGGAGTGCTGATCTTTTCCTCTTGGGAGGCGTGGGTGATCGTCTAGACCGCCGTCTTCGTGGATCCACATCTTCAGAGGAACTTAAACTTTCATTGCTTTCTTGCTCTTTGGATTCCTCCTCTTGAATGGGAGAGACTCTTCTTTTGGGGGTCTCTTCAAGAGGCCTCCTAAGCTCTCTCTCCTCTTGGAGAGGAAGGTAAACTCCATAAGCACGAAGTTGTTGAGTAAATTCGGCTTGCAAAGCAGGGTTGCCCATAGCTTGTTGCAACCTAGTGACGAGATAATTCACAAACATGGGAGCATCATCATTAGCACCTTCATCTGCAAAATCAATGTTATCAATGTTCATTCTACTCTCTTGATTATTGTCAGCCATGTTAACAAAATTTATGTATATACTTAGTGTATGCTTTGGAAATTCAAAACCTTAGTTGCCACTCCTCTTAGCCTTTGAAAATTGGGTCTTAAGTATCTACACCCACGGCTCGAAGTAGTTAATTATAGAGAATAGTGGAGTAGGTCTAACATATCAGAGTTGCCGAGGGCTAGCTCCTTTCGGTTTTTTTATGGCTCAATAATGGTAAAGCCGTAGGAAAGTCTAAAAAGACTCCATTATAAAGTCCAAAGCTTCCGAGGTGTGCACCATATCTCACATAGTGGTCTCAACAAAACCGATAATAGATCCCAGTTCCACTTACCCTAATATAATTAACAACATCAACCATTTGTAGGCTACTTAAGGAACTCTCTTCTTAATCAAGAAAAGAGAAACCAAATGCTCTGATACCAATGTAATGTAATTGGCCTATTTAACTTGAGAGTGGTAAGAATTAATGAGAGTACTTTTGCGAAATGACTTTGTGAGCATAGCAGGTGAACATAATTGAAGATAACAACATAATCATAGCAATTAGCTAACTTGGCATGAACAATATTTTTGCAAGAGAGAGAATTTAGAGAACATGACAACAATTGAGGACCGGATTTATGTGGAGCCGGTCCCTTCTCCAATAGGCATTTGTATTATGAGTTTCTCCCATTAAGAGAGACTTGTTGCAATACAATCTTTGTGTTCCTTGTGACCTAGGTGATGCAATGAAGATGGAAAGCTTCATGTATCACAAACATAACATAAACTTGAAGAAAGCTTTAACTATCCCAAGCCTCAGTCCCAAGACCTCAAACACCTTCGAAGGTGGAGAGAGCTAGTAGGGAATGAGGGTAGGGAAGAGAAAGAAGAAACATTTCATGGGAGAAAGAATTAGTTCCTCACTTATCATAACTCTTCTTGCTAGCATACATAATAGCATAGTAATGAATAAGAAAAAGATGGCAAGCTTAAGCATTGAAGCATGGCTCTTGGTTGGATTTTCACTCCATAGCCAAGAGTGTTGGTGTAGGCTCTCAACCTCTACTTGCTTGGAGAAGGAGAGGGAGCTCTTGCACTTTTCATAGCACACAATGAGAGTGTTTGTGAGTGTGTGCGGGTGAGTATACCCCCTAAGCAACCCCCTAGCTTGCTTGGGTCGACCCCCGCTTGTAGCTCATGCTTGAAGCTCATTGGACCCCTCCAGGCCTAGCCAATCACAAGCAGGAGGCATTACAAGCAACAAGGGTAGCCTTGGGACAAGTGTCCCCCTTTCCCCTTTGAGAGAGAGAGGGCTTGATAAATGCAAAATCAATTATTAAATCTCCGAAATTATCATTGGACCCCTTGGGTGGCCAACCAATAAGCTTCAGGCACACCATGAGGGCAACATGAGGAGCAACTTGACAAGTGTCCCTTTTGCTTTCTTTGTACCATGCATGCCTTGTGTGAGTGTGTGGGTGTTCTCTGTCATCCCCCCTCATGTAGGGATCGCCCCCTCCTTGTAGGGATTGAATATTTGACTTTTTGACACCTCAAACCCCTCATGCATAGGCACAGTTCCCACCACAAGCTTGGTCCTTAATCACTATAAGCTTGGGTTGGGTTCTCACCTCAAGTGCAACCCTAGCATCTCAAGCATGTCAAGCACCTCAAGCATCTCAAGCACCTCAATAATCAAGTACCTTAGTCATCAAGCATGACAAGCACGACAAGCACCTCGAGCTAGGTCGGGTTCCCGTGCCTCAAGCTTACCTAAGGTCAAAGGACTTTTACACACATTATTGGAGGTCTTCAATGAATCTAACCCTAAGGTCTTATGCTCCATTGGTTAGCCTTGCTCTTTGCTAGACCGTCTCTCATTTGGGCCCCTTTACCATTGGCCCCGTGTTGAGATAGATCTATAAGCACATGTCTATATCTTAACCCTTGTTCCCGTTTATTCTCCCACATTAAGTGATCAATTTAATATGAGAAAATCATTTGAGTTGGTTAGATATTAGATATTAGATTTTATGACAATTTTAGTGCACACACACTTGAAATTGACCATTCAAGCATGCAATTACCTCAATTAGGCACACAATTAGCAATGTACAATCACCAATTAGAAATTGAAACTTGTCAAATTCATATGCCACCAAATTTGGAAAAGTTTAGCATTACAACGGCATGAAAACGAACAATTAAAAAATTTTCAAAGCAAAATAGCATCAACATTGCATTGCAATAAGATAGCATCAACATTACATTGCATCATCATGGTGGGATCTCTACACAATTCTACACATCTTTAGATTCTAGGGAGGTTGAGAATACCACCTTTGATTACCTTTCCATTGAAGATCGATTAAACGGTTGAAAGCTTCAATCCTTGGTAGAAAATAATTGTGTAAGTTAGCAAAATTAGTGAAATCAGCAAGGGGTTAGTGTTAAATTACAGTATGTAAACACATAATTGGCAAGATATGATAACAAATTAGGGAATAATGAACACATTGCTTCATGCACACACATCCAAAATCCACAAAAACATAAACACACAAGTGAAATTAGTGAGGAAACACACCCGATTATGCCACAATTACACTAATGTAGGCCATCATCCCCGGCAATGGTGCCAAATGTTGGGGCCCCATCTTTGCATAGCTCCAATGACCAACAAAATTACCAATCCGGAGGGATGGGCTACCCGGCTAGGGCATGGAAACACTCACACGATTAGTGAGCTAATCATGGAAACACGAATGGTGACTCTACGAGGTGAGCTTCTCGTCCTATGGAGGAGCTAAGCCACAATGATGGGCAATCTCCACATCCACTTCTCTTTACCTCTAATCAACCCAATCACACACACTAACGATTGCAAGACGCACACAACACTAATCCTATCATTCAACACACTAATCGCAAGCACACACACATAGATCTATCGAGCACCACACTCCAATCAAACCTACATGCACACACAAGCAAGGGAGAGCAATCACAAAGATTAGAGAGGGATTAATCACTAATTAGTTAAGATCTAGCTAATCAAAGCATCATAGGGAATTATAAGAAGCATGAGAGAGGCATAGTGAAAGAGAATTAAGCATTGATTAGTGTTAACCAAGTCACATGAGCAAGGAGAAGCTCAAGGACTCCATAGCCACACACCTCAAGAGATCTCACCAAAGAGTGCTCTCAACAAATGAGCTTGAGAACCCTAATTTCTTTTACACACTGCCTTATATACCTAGGGTAAAAATACGCAATGTCCGTGCACCCAAGGCCTTTAGGGATCCACCACTTACTGAATTTGCCACCTAGGCACACTAATTGACCTGTTCTTTACATCTTGGAATTCCCATTGAGCCTGTAACACATGAAAATATTACAATGTCTTGAAATAAATCGGGAATTTACAATGCATGACCATTTTGGGAAAATGTGAAAAATGTGTAGCTCCAATCTTTACTACTTCTTTGTATTCATCCTCAATGTGCATTTGTACGTCTTTAGTCTTTAGCAGCTCCTATTAAATGACATTGACTCAGTTAACATACACAATGGGACTACCATCCCAGTACATATACCCCTTAATTTCCTTGCTCACGTGCCCATATGGGACCACCTGACGCCACGTTGCAGCCTCCCAAATTCCCCTCGAATGCTCTAAAACAAACCCGCTGAACAAAACTTCAACTACAAATAACTTGACATCCAAAGCTCCAATTGCCGATTTGAAAAGACGAGCAGGCTCCATAGTTCCAAACTATCTCGGACTATCTGGCATCACGTGGCCTATCCGTCTCAAATCTGCAATCACTCCCAGCTTCAAAGCCTTGTATCTTGCACACCGTTGCTCCGTTTGACAAACTATCTAGACATGCTCCTTCAACACTTCAAGCTCTACATATCTGAGCCAAAAACTAGTACCTTGGACATTCTTCACCTGCTACCCTGCCCTCCATTCCCTGGTACCTTGGTTGCTTAACAGTTGCTGCCACCATGATGACCAACACTTTTTTCTCAACATATGTAACTGCTTGTTGTACAAGTAAATTAACATATTCATTCTATTTCCTAGGATTATGATACAATTGCACTTCTTCAAACCGATTAAATAATCTATGGATGGCATGAAATTTTGGACTAATGTCGGTGAAGAAAATTTTTACCTGCCGGTTTACCGTAGCTCTGATTGATCTTGGATTCTGCAAGTTTTAATTTTCTACATCGATCTTTCCCTGCTTTGTTAGTACTCAAGAGATCTCTTTTCCTACTACCTCAATTACCAACAATATCTCTATGTGGCATTCTTTGCTTGTCTAATCTCGTCCTGATAGCTCTCCTTGAGATCCTTCCTTCTTGCCTTGTGCTGCCAAAATTTGAGCTCTGATTGCTCTTTGCCCAAAAAATTTATCTATTCTTGCCCACCAAAGTTGAGAGATAGAGAGAGAGTCTTCAAGCCCTCACTATAGAGAAAATTTGAGTCCTCTTCTCCTCTTAGTGGAGAGCGAGAGAGATACTTCCTTTTTCCCCTTCAACATGAGAGCGAGAGAGAGCCCTTTGCTTTGCCTCGGTTCTTCTTGAAAGAGAGACCCGCTTTGGCTTTCTTTCTGATTTCCCTCTTTGCGAAAGCCTCCCCTCTTTGCTAGCGGAGGACGAGAGAGAGAGAGAGAGAGAGAGAGAGAGAGAGAGAGAGAGAGAGAGAGAGAGAGAGAGAGAGAGAGAGAGAGAGAGAGAGAGAGAGAGAGAGAGAGAGAGAGAGAGAGAGAGAGAGAGAGAGAGAGAGAGAGAGGGCGAGCCCTCGAAACCGTGCTCCCTTCTGCTCCCCTCTTGCCTTCTCTTCACGCTTGCTATATCCTCCTTCTTGCAATTGTCTAGGCTCTGCCTCTTCCAAGCTCTTCTCCTTGAGTGCTCTTTGCCTTCAAGCAACGGCTCCAAGTTCCTCTTCCTCTCCTCTCAATACCCTCACAAATACTACTCCCTTCTCGTAACCTCCTCTTCTTCTTTATGCACTCCT
Organism: Adiantum capillus-veneris; assembly: GCF_014529385.1. Classification (NCBI taxonomy): domain Eukaryota; kingdom Viridiplantae; phylum Streptophyta; class Polypodiopsida; order Polypodiales; family Pteridaceae; genus Adiantum; species Adiantum capillus-veneris. The sequence goes on along the minus strand of NC_140958.1, from coordinate 88,579,349 downwards.
CACTTCGTTAAAAGTAGCCCCCCCCCCCCCCCCACAACGACGACGGCATCGTTGTGGGAATAGGGGCAATGATGTGGTAGTCCCGAGCATGCGGTAGCACCAAATGTGGCGGGAGCTGGGCCAAAATGGAGTGCCTAGGCAAGCCGATGATTTTCCCTCTCTGCGGTGCCCTCATCCGCTGCTTGTATAGGTCGGCGCTAAATCACCTTCCCCTGCGCACTGGTTGTTCGCAGCAGCGGCCCACCATGCCTTCGTTTTTCTTTTTTCTCTCCACACAGAAACCCCTCTTGAATTAATGGGCGGTCAAAATTTCCATAGTGGGCACCCATTTGGGTTCATTGGCGGACTATATTTCATAGTGGGTGGCCTTCAGTTTATGGGCCCTTGGGCACCACACATGGTATACACATCGGGCAAAGCATTGCCAACCACATCATCTTTTTCCAACAGTCCTTGACTCCTTTACCTTCGGTGGTCTCCCCTCCTTGCCGTAGCCCTGTTGGCATTTCCCCGCAATCATTGCATTCCAAGAGACGACATTTCGAACATGAAGCTCTTCAAAAGCCTTATGTGCTTCTGTACGGCACCACATTTGGTCCAAATCCAGTGCTGCCAAGCACAGTGATGACACACATTCTGACTAAAGTAGTGCCAAGTTCAAACCCTCTCGCATATATAATTATGAGTGAACCACAAAAGATAACATTCCAAAACTTGGTCGAAGTCAAAAATTCCTAGATGGCACACTGATCAAGCTAACCAGGCTGGTATGGAATCGGTCCTCGATGAATCTTTAATGGCCAATATCTTGGCAACCAGAATTCCAATCACTTATCTGAAAAGAGCGATGCACTCCACAAAATGAGCACTTCAGGCCCGTGCATTCACTTCATCTCTGTCCCCTTAGTTGCAATTGCCCAATCTGGTACGGATCTACAATCAACTTAAAATTCAAACTGCCATAACTTTTGCATCGTAGCTCCAATCGACGAGCTGTGAAGACAAACCGGTAGCGCACTTCAAGAAATATAGTTCTAGATCATAATCTCCCATTTGTGATCACTTCAAGCATACTCATTTTTAGCATCATTAAGAAATCTGTTGGCCCTTTGAAGCCGCATCTGTCATACATTAATCGTAAAAATAGCTTGTTACCAAGCCCTGAACATTGATCATTAATCAGATAAGCCTCAAATAAGCTGGATGTACATTTTTTTGGTATCTTTCTTAGTATGGGAGCGGAGCTGCATGACATCTACCCCCTCTGAACGTGCACAGCCTCTGGTCTATGCCAATTGCACTTCAATGTGCATTTGCTTTAGGTACCTTAAGCTCTTTGCCATCATCAGACTCACGTAATTGGTAAATATATGAAAAATAAAATAAGTATTATACCCTATCATCAATTTTCTAGCTTAATCATTAGGTAGCTACCCATCAAAAATCTTTGAACTGTATCTGCCGTATCTCCAAAGCATGCAATTATGAAAAACCTGTTTAGTGAACCCCGCGAGACTCAAGTGCTCCAGTTAATTATGCATACGGCTTGACCATTAAGCTTGCTTTAAGGAACCTGTTCAAGCTCAAGTATGCCTTACTCTGTCTACACACGGAATGGCCGTCAAGTCCTTTACTTCAAGTTCTGGTAGTAGAACCAACTTAAATGATGTGAAGATACTTTATCAATTGTCCAAAGAAGTCAACTGGAAGCCAGCCATGTAGTCTTATTGATCGCATAACCAAAAACTCTTTTGACTTAGTATAATCTAGAAATCAAAACCTTGTACCATGCAACCTGCTACAACAGATAACTGGTTCTCTACAACTTGCACTTCAGTAGTCCCCAAGATCAAATGGGAAACCAATCATTTGCCCCACTATGAGCATTCCTTTAAAAAATTTGCACCATCCTCCAGGATCATAGGGAAAATACAAGAATTTCTAATCAATAGAGAATAAACATAAATTAACCCAGAAGTCTTCATGAAAATCGCATGGATCATATGGCATATAATTCAATTTCCTAGGACCATGTATATATTTGTCACCTCTTGGGTCAAAAGCTAGCTCAAAATCCCCTACATCATAGAGTAACACCATATCCCATATAGCATCAGGTATCACTAGATACTGCCATATCCCCTATGCAACTGGCTCATCCAATTGCTGATCATGAATCACAGGTAAAAGCATTCTTAGTGCATCTTCACTCTCACTAGTATTGGAATCCCAAGCATGCATATCTGAATACATCAAGTCTCTGGAAAAACTCTCTTCATTAGACTCGTAAGATGCATCAGAAAACAATTCTCTATTTTATAGAGGCTCAAAATCAAGTAGAGCATCATCCAACAACTGCATAAGGTCATCATCAATTGCATCTGAACAAACTTGCTCATGCATGAATCTAGATTGATTGACATCCTTAGCATTTGTGTTTGAGAACCCTTCTAAAGCTTCATCCAATTAGCACATAAGGTCTAGGTCCACCGCTTTAGAAGGTTCCTCCTTCTTGCACATCTCAGGCTGCTGTAAACTAAGATTTCCACATATATCATGCATACTAAATACATCTACTATAAACTGCTCTTCAAGTCTGACACCCTCATCGAAATAGCTTTGCACTTCTATAGCACAAAGTTCAGCATGCACATTGAAACCTTGTCTGTATCATCAGCACAATGAAACCAATCATATTCAACAGCAAGAGATTGCACTTCACTATGCGCCCCCTCTGAATCAGCACCATCATCATTCTGCCATAGTGTGAGCTCTGTGTCACGAATTCTTGATAGAGAAGAGCTTTTCTCCCCTTCTAAATCATCAGCAAATTCAGGATCAATTTTCCACATCATTAGATCTGGGTCATAGAAACTTGTCAAAGAAGGAGTCTGCACCCCCTCTGATTCATCATCATCACATTCAAGACCAATCACAACTTCTAACTTTGATCGTACTTGTCCTTGAATATCTGCATAGTTTGGTAGACTTGGACTTTGTACTTGATAGCTTTCATAATGCTCATAACTTACTTGTACAATAGCTTCTTTGAACTATTTCCAGTCGTCGTTGTAGGCTTTGGTAACCTCTTGAATCTGCTCCTTCAAATTTGAACTCATTAACTGCTCAAAAGATCTGATCATTAACTTTTATGGTATCCCTCTAACCTTGGTTTCCAACTCATAGCATTCGAGGTAACCTTCTAGATCATATCCATTGAAGACTCGTCTCTCGTCGTATACTGCATCCAAAGCATCATCCATATGCTTTTTCTTCTTTACGGTCTCCATTTCAAGCAAAGATCCTTGAACCAATTGAAGCATATTTGAAACATCTGGAACTATTGACTTATCATCAAAACCGGTTTCACTTAACTCTCCAATCATCTTCATCATCTACTCTAAATTCTCCATCTTTACCTACTGACCCCGGCTCGTTTTGCGTCGGGTTCACCAAAAATGTCGAGGGATATGTGTTCGAAATGCTAGTCGGGCAAGCGTCAGGCTTGTGGCTGTAGGGTGTGAGATAGAACAAGAAAAACAGATACATATGGCTTTGGCAATCACTGTAGTGTTCAATTAATCAATTCAAGCTTTCTATACAATTTGATCGGTAGCCAAGGCGGGCTATTAGCAGCACCGTGACTTGGATCAGCTAAAAATTAGGAGCTTAAGCTCCCTTTTTACAAAATTAACCGGGCCATTAATGATGTCGAAGCTTAAGATGATGCTTAATCAACCTTTGGACTGATGTCCGTGAAGAAAATTTTTGCCTGCCGCTTTACCGTAGCTCCGACTGCTCTTGGATTCTGCAAATTTTAATTTTCTATGTCAATCTTTCACTACTTCATTAGTACTCAAGAGATCTCTTTTGCCTACTGCCTCAATTACCAACAATATCTCTATGTGGCATTCTCTGCTTGTCAAATCTTGTCCTGATAGCTCTCCTTGAGATCCTTCCTTCTTGCCTTGCATTGCCAAAATTTGAGCTTTGATTGCTCTTCGCTCAAAAATTTATGTGTTCTTGACCACCAAAGTCGACAGAGAGAGAGATAAGAGAGTCTTAAAGCCCTCACTATAGAGAAAGATTGAGTCCTCTTCTCCTCTTAGTGGAGAGCGAGAGAAATACTTCCTTTTCCCCCTTCAACACGAGAGCGAGAGAGAGCCCTTTGCTTTGCCTTGGTTCTTCTCGAAAGAGAGAGACTTGCTTTGGATTTCCTTCTGCTTTCCCTCTTTGCCTTGTTGAGGAAGAGAGGAAGCAAGAGAAAGCCTCCCCTCTTTGCCCCGGGGCGGTCATTTTTTAGAATGTGTATGATATCACGTGAGTTAACCGGAGAGGATTATTAAAAGATCAAAATGTATAAAAATGTATACATACAGAGGGGGGTGGGGGTTTTTCAAATAGGCTCACAATGTAAGTATAGTAGGTATATTGGGGTATTATTAATTACCTCTTGAACGCACGTGATATAGGGGTCTTTTGATAAGTGACTGCCCCGGGCTCTTTGCTAGCCGAGGACGAGAGAGAGAGAGAGAGAGAGAGAGAGAGAGAGAGAGAGAGAGAGAGAGAGAGAGAGAGAGAGAGAGAGAGCGGGTGATCCCTCAAATCCGTGCTCCCTCTTGCTCCCCCCTTGCCTTCTCTTCACGCTGTCGTGCAGCTCCGCTGCCATGATGAGAAAAAGAGCAGAGAAATGCAAGCTAAAATTCTTTGAATCCTACACATTAAGTGAGCAGTGATCAGGGCTTGTTAACAGGCCAAGCTTAATGATTAATGTATGCCAGATGCGGCTTAAAAGGGCCAACAGATGCCTCAATGATGCCAAAAATGAGTATGCTTGTAGTAACCACAGATGAGAGATTGTGATCTAGAACTGTAGTGCTTGAAGTGCTCTACCGGCCTATCTTTACGGCTCGTCCATTGGAGCTACGGTGAAGAAGTTATGGCAGTTTAAAGTTCAAGTCAATTGCAGATCCGTGCCGGATTGGGCAATTGCAGCTAAGGTGACATAATTGAAATGAATGCATGGGCTTGAAGTGCTCACTTTGTGGAGCGCATCGGTCTTTTCAGATTAGCGATCGGAGTTACAGTTGCCAAGGTATGGGCCGTTAAAGATTCACCGGGGGCCGGTTCCGTACCAGTCCGGTCCACTCGGTTGGAGTGCCGGACCATATCTCTCTCTATTGGCCATGGTGACAAAAATGAAGCAAGGGCATGATGCATTAAGGGGGAACAAGGCTCGTAAGCAAGGGGAAAGTCATTGCATAGGAGAGGAACTCAAAGGCAAGAAGAGGTGAGGGAAGCTCGAAGCAGAGCAAAGGAGCGGGGGGAGCTTGGAAGGGAGGAAAAGCTCTCCTTCTTCTCTTGTCAAAGGAAGTGAAGGTTTTCTCTCTCTCGCACTCTCTCCTCGAACTCCGAACTTAGTTCAACAGAAGGAAGGGAGGAAGCAAGGCATCGAGGTTCTCGGCAAGCAAGCACGGGGAGAAGAAGAAGGCCGGTATGCAAAGGGAAGAAAGAGGGCAAGAAGGGTTTTGGAAGGGAGCTCGACAAGAGGAAGTAATCAAATCTCTCTCTTCCTCTCTCGTCCTCGGCAAGTCAAAAGAAAGCTCTCTCTTCCTCTTTCGCTCTCGGCCTTGCTTACCAAGGAACAAGTCTCTCTCTCTCTCTCTCTCTCTCTCTCTCTCTCTCTCTCTCTCTCTCTCTCTCTCTCTCTCTCTCGCTAGTTCTCGAAGCTTCGGAAGGCAACGAGGGCCAAAGGAGAGAGCAACCAAGGCTCGCAAGCAGTCGTAGGAGAAGAAAGGCAAGCTCGAAACCAAGATTCGGCATTGATTTAGATGCAGTATACGACGAAAGACGACTCTTTGATGGCTACGATCGAGAGGGCTACCTAGAGTGCTATGAACTGGAGACCAAGGTAAGAGGGATACCAGAAGAGTTGATGGTCAAATATTTTGAGCAGTTAGTGAGTTCAGATGTGAAGGAGCAGATTCAAGAAGTTACCAAAGCTTGCAACAATGACTGGGAGTATTTCAAAGAGGCTATTGTGCAAGTATGTTATGAGTAGTATGAATGCTATCAAGAACAGAGTTCAAGTCCACCAGATTACGCAGATATTCGAGGACAAGTACGATCAAAGTTAGAAGCTGTGATTGATGAGTTTATTATGCAGGATGCTACTTTTTTACAGGCTAATGATGAAGACATAGTTGAAGCTGTGTATGCAAAGTTGGGTTTTGCAGATGTTATGCATGAAGTAGAAGGCTTTGAGGGTGAGGCTTTACAGCTTCAGGGTACGCATGGTGAATTTTTCAAAGAATCTACACATGAAGTTCAGAATACACAGAATGAATTTTGCAAAGAACCTATGCATGCAGTACATGAAGAAAAGAAAGCAGGGGATAAAAACAGTGAAGTGGCTAAATCTCAAGAAGAAATTTTGCAGGTAAATGAGTGCAGCCAACTTTAGGTAGACATGCACGAAGATTCAGTTACAACTGATACTTTTGCTACTGAACCAGAATTAGAGCAAAATTTTTCTAGTGCAGATTCTACCATAAAGGTAATTGAAGATACTAGTACAGGTTTTGCCAAACAGTTGGTTAATGATATAGATTTTATAGGTCAAAGCAAGGCTGCTGTTGAGAGCAACAGGACCATGGATTTTGGTATACCAGATTTATCAAATTTGGATGTACCAGATTTTGAGGGCTTGGTTAAGCAAGAGTATGTGCTTGATTCAGAGGGGGTGAAGACTCCTTCATTGAGAAGTTTTAGTGAAGCACAGGTATCAAATTGGACAACTGAACCTGAATGTGATGATGATGAATTAGAGGGGGTGCAGACTCCTTTGAAAAGTTTCTGTGACCTAGAGCTACCGATCTGGCAGACTGATCCTGAATTTGCTGATGATTGAGAAGGGGAGCAAACCTCTTCTCTATCGAGAATCTACGACACACAGCTAACACTAAGGCTAAATGATCATGAACTTGAGGATGCTAATTCAGAGGGGATGCATAGTCAAGTGCAATCTCTTGATGTCGAATATGATTGGTTTCATTGTGCAGATGATACAGACACGGCAGTAGATGAAATTTTCAATGTGCATGCTGAACTTTGTGCTACAGAAGTGCAAAGATATCTGGATGAGGGTGAAAGACTTAAAGAGAAATTTACTACAGATGCGTTTAGTATGCATGTCATATATGAAAATCCTTGTTTATTACAGCAACCTGAGATGTACAGGATTGAGAAACCTTCTCAAGCGGTGGACCTAGACCTTATGTGCTTACTGGACGAAGCTTTAGAAGGGTTCTCAAACGCAGATGCTAAGGATATCAATCAATCCAGAATCATGCATGAGCCAGTTTGTTCAGATTCAGCTGATGATGAACTTATGCAGCTGTTGGATGATGCTCTGCTTGATTTTGAGCCTCTACAAGATAGAGGATTGTTTTCAGATGCATCTTTTGAGCCTAATGAAGAGGATTTTATCAGAGACTTGATGTGTTCAGATATGCATGATTGGGATTCCAATACTAGTGAGAGTGAAGGTGAACTGCCAATGCTTTTACCTGTGATTGATGATCGACAATTGGATGAGCCAGTTGCACATGGGATATGGCAGTATCTGATGCTACCTGATGCTATATGAAATCTGATGTTACCCTATGATGTAGGGGATTTTGAGCTAGCTTTTGACCCAGGAGGTGACAGATATATGCATGATCCTGGGCAATTGACTTATATGCCGTATGATCCAGGCGGTTTGTATAAAGATTTGTGGGCTAATTTATGTTTATGCTTTATTGAGTGGAAGTTCTTGTACTTTCCCTATGATCCTGGAGGATGGTGCAAATTTTTTAAGGGAATGCTCACACTGGGGCAAATGATTGGTTTTCCATTTGATCCTGGGGGCTACTGAGGTGCAAGTTGCAGATGTAGAGGATACCAAATGTTTGTTGTAGCAGGTTGCACGATACAAATTTTTTTTTTCTAGATTATGCTAAGTCAGAATAGCTTTGGTTATGCATTCAATAAGATTACATGGCTGGCTTCCAGCTGACTTCTTTGGACAATTGATGAAGTGTCTTCACATCTTTTGAGTTGGTTCTACTGCCAGAACTTGAGGTGAAGGACTTGACGGCCATTCCGTGTGCAAACAGAGTAAGGCATACTTGAGCTTGACAGGGTTCCTTAAAGAGAGCTTAATGGTCAAGCCGTGTGCATAAGTAACTGGAGCACTTGAGTCTGGCGGGGTTCACTAAACAAGTTATCCATAATTGAATGCTTTGAAGATACGGCTACAGCCTAATGCTTAAGCTAGAACATTGATGATAGGGTATAAGCCTTATTTCATTTTTCATATGTTTAACAGTTAAGTGAGTCTGATGATGGTAAGGAGCTTAAGGTACCTGTAGCAGATGCATATTGAAGTGCTGTTGGCACAGACCGAAGGCTGTGCAGGTTCAGAGGGGGTGGATATCGTGCAGCTCCGTTGCCATGATGAGAAAAAGAGTAGAGAAAAGCAAGCTAAGATTCTTTGAAGCCTACACATTAAGTGAGCAGTGATCAGGGCTTGTTAACAAGCCAAGCTTAATGATTAATGTATGCCAGATGCGGCTTAAAAGGGCCAACAGATGCCTCAATCATGCCCAAAATGAATATGCTTGCAGTAACCACAGATGAGAGATTATGATCTAGAACTGTAGTGCTTGAAGTGCTCTACCGGCCTGTCTTTACGGCTCGTCAATTGGAGCTACGGTGAAGAAGTTATGGCAGTTTAAAGTTCAAGTCGATTGCAGATCCGTACCGGATTGGGCAACTGCAGCTAAGGTGACAGAATTGAAACGAATGCATGGGCTTGAAGTGCTCACTTTGTGGAGCGCATCGGTCTTTTCAGATTAGCGATCGGAGTTCCGGTTGCCAAGATATGGGCCGTTAAATATTCACCGGGGGTCGGTTCCGTACCAGTCCGGTCCACTCGGTTGGAGTGCCATTTGGGAGATTTTGGCTCTCGATCGTGTTCCGAATGTCGTCACTTGGACGGGCTATTTATCCCAAAGATCTTTTCGTTTCAGCACACAAAAGTGTATCATCAAAGAGGACATGCATAGATTGACCTAGATAAGGGAGCATGTTGATTGCGGATTTACTTCAGTGCTGCTGGAGAAAAATGATGTGCTTGGCATTGCCTTGGGCGGGGTCTAAGATTTATACCTAATACGGTGCCCTAACAAAGCCCGGATGCCCACTAACAAACCCCGGCCGCCCAATCGAGAAGCTTAGCAAAGCCTTAGCTGATATGTATGCCAAATGTGGTGCCCTTCATAACCTAAGGGCTGCCCACTAACAAACCCCGGCCACCCAAGCAACATAACAAAGGCCGCCCAAATAAATTAAGGGCTTTTGTGTGTGAAGAAAAAGCCTAATGGCAAGCAAACAGCGAGCAGGGAAGGCGCAGGCAAAAGGCAAACGCGAGCTCGCGCAGGGCGAGGAAGTTCTCGGCTGAAGTCCGCCATGTGACGAAAAATTCTCACCTCGCCAGGGCGCAAATATTCGGCACCATTTTTGCTGGATTCCGTGCAGGTCTGACTCCGCCATGCCACTTCATTAGGAGGTGTTTTTTACGCCTCCCTAGCAACGACGGCGCCGTCGTTGCTAAGGGAGGTAGGGAGTTATAATTAGACGGCTTTTTTGCATGAGAGGAGGGCGTTAGATGCGAGAGGGGCTGTAGATGAAAGGGAAGAAGGTTGAGGTCGAAGCAAGCTAAGTCAGACAAGCAAAGAAAGCGAGGAACGGGGGAAGATAGCGAGGAGGCAAGGGAAGAGCTTGGTCGGAGGAGGAAGGAGGCGCTCTCTCTCTCTCTCTCTCTCTCTCTCTCTCATGCTTGATTGCAAGCCAACGGAGGCATCAACGAAGAGAAGGGAGCGAAGCAGGAGGCAAGGAGGGGGAGAGGGAGCCGGAGCCCTTGAGGAGGAAAACAAGGTCGGGAGAGCAAGGAGGTCCGAAGCAAAGCTCCCTTTCTCTCGTTCTCTTTCTGGGCAAGGTAAAGGAGGCAAACCTTCTCTCTTTCTCTCTCTCGCGCTCGATCTCGTCCTTTGACGCAAGGTTTAAGCCACTCTCTCTATCGGCCATGGTGACAAAAAGGAAGCAAGGGCATAATGCATTAAGGGGGAACAAGGCTCGTAAGCAAGGGGAAAGTCATTGCATAGGAGAGGAACTCAAAGGCAAGAAGAGGTGAGGGAAGCTCGAAGCAAAGCAAAGGAGCGGGGGGAGCTTGGAAGGGAGGAAAATCTCTCCTTCTTCTCTTGTCAAAGGAAGTGAAGGTTTTCTCTCTCTCGCACTCTCTCCTCGAACTCCGGACTTAGTTCAACAGAAGGAAGGGAGGAAGCAAGGCATCGAGGTTCTCGGCAAGCAAGCACGGGGAGAAGAAGAAGGCCGGTATCCAAAGGGAAGAAAGAGGGCAAGAAGGGTTTTGGAAGGGAGCTCGACAAGAGGAAGGAATCAAATCTCTCTCTTCCTCTCTCGTCCTCGGCAAGACAAAGGAAAGCTCTCTCTTCCTCTTTCGCTCTCGGCCTTGCTAACCAAGGAACGAGTCTCTCTCTCTCGAGCTAGTTCTTGAAGCTTCGGAAGGCAACGAGGGCCAAAGGAGAGAGCAACCAAGGCTCGCAAGCAGTCGTAGGAGAAGAAAGGCAAGCTCAAAACCAAGATTCGGCATAACAAGCAGGGCAAGCTTTGAGAGCTCGGAGCAAGCCGAGCATGAAGGAAAAACCGGAAGTCTAGAGCAACCAACGGCATGAAACTCGAGTCGAGGTCAAGGAGGGACATATCTCTCTCTTTGTCCTCTGAGCTTGGGCAAGAGAATCGCTCGGTCTTGAGCTAAAGAAAAGGCAAGAAAGAATTCAAAGATAGTGATTGAAGACAAATCAAACAGATGGAACTGGCACAATAGGATTTTGTTTGTCACAGGCAACTTAGATTAGTTAATTCTTTTTGATGCATCGTGGAGCCGTTAACGGCCCGGGTAATTGTAACGGGAGCCTAAACTCCTTGATTTCAGTGAACCTAAATGTCGGTGCTGTTAACAGCCCGACTTGGCTATTGCCAGCAGAATGTACTCAAAGCTTAAATTGATTAATTGAAGGTTGCGGTGATTGGCAGAGTTGTCATTGTCTCTTGTTCTCTCTCTTTCACACCTCCCACAGCCAGAGGCCCGGCCCCTACCCGGCTCACGTAGCGAACACATATCCCCCGACAACGCTTGTTATATCCTCCTTCTTACAATCCTCTAGGCTCTGCCTCTTCCAAGCTCTTCTCCTCAAGTGCTCTTTGCCTTCAGGGGATGGGTCCAATTTCCTCTTTCTCTCCTCTCAATACCCTACTACTCCCTTCTCGTAAACTCCTCTTCTTCTTTATGCACTCCTCACTTCGTTAAAAATAGCCCCCCCCCCCCCCCCCCCCCCCCCAATTATCACAACAACGTCGCCGTCGTTGTGAGAGTAGGGTCAATGATGTGGAAGTCCCGAGCATGCACTAGCACCAAATGTGGCGGGAGCTAGGCCAAAATTGAGCACCTAGGCAAGCCGATGATTTTCCATCTCTGCGGCGCCCCCATCCGCTGCTTGTACAGGTCGACGTGACATCACCTTCCCCTGTGCACTCGCTTTTCGCAGCCCTGCCCGCCATGCTTCGTTTTTCTTTTTTGTCTCCACACACAAACCCCTCTTGAATTAATGGGCGGCCAAAATTTCCATAGTGGGCAGCCTTTGGGTTCATTGGGTGGCGTATATTTCATAGTGGGCGGCCTTTAGTTTATGGGCCCTTGGGCACCACACATGGTATACACATCGGGCAAAGCATTGCCAAGCACATCATTTTTCTCCAGCAGTCCTTGACTCCTTTACCTTGGGCGGTCTCCCCTCCTTGTTGCAGCCATGTTGGCATTTCCCCGCAATCAGTGCATGCCAGGAGATGACATCCCGAACACGAAGCTCTTCAAAAGCCTTATGTGCTTCTGGACGACACCACATTTGGTCCGTATCCGGTGCTGCTAAGCACAGTGATGACACAGATTTTGACTAAAGTAGTGCCAAGTTCAATTCCTCTCGCATATATAATTATCAGTGCACCACAAACGATAACGATCCAAAACTTGGTCAAAGTAAAAAATTCCTAGATGGTACACCGATCGAGCCGACCAGACTGGTATGGAACCGACCTCCGGTGAATCTTTAACGGCCAATATCTTGGCAACCAGAACTCCAATCATTGATCTAAAAAGACCGACACGCTCCACAAAGTGAGCACTTCAGGCCCGTGCATTCATTTCATCTCTGTCCCCCTCAGTTGCAGTTGCCCAATCCGGTATGGATCTGCAATTTTGACTTAAACTTCAAACTGCCATAACTTTTGCATCGTAGCTCTAATGGACGAGCCGTAAGACAGGCCGGTAGAGCACTTCAAGCAATACAATTCTAGATCATAATATTCCATCTGTGATCACTTCAAGAATACTCCTATTTAGCATCATTAAGGCATCTGTTTGGTCCTTTAAAGCCGCATGTGGCATACATTAACCGTAAAAATAGCTTGTTACCAAGCCCTGAACACTGATCATTAATCAGATAAGCTTCAAATAAGTTGGATGTGCATTTTTCTGGCATCTTTCTTAGCATGGGAGCGGAGCTGTATGACACCACAGCCTGAAAAATAGCAGTTTACAAAAATTGAAATATCTTTCAAACGGTGCAGAATTAGCCTACGTGCGTGAGATGTAGAAACGTCCGAAATGGCATTTTCTTGAACATTCAAATGGGCCGTTTTTTTTTTAAAATGCGTTTTGCAAAAAAATTATAGAATAGGACTTTTTGGCTATTCTCATGCAAAAAAACTGGGCCACACATCCACTTTCTCTTTTATCAGTAACCACATGCCCTTCACTCCTCCACTTTATCTTCATGTCCCAAGATGTTTTTCACATAGAAAACCCTCTTTGAAGCATTGAACTTCTACCTTAGTCCATATAGCCACGTAAATCATACACATCACAAACTTCTTCATCGGCATTGGACCTTCACATATGCTTTGACATCTCGACCCACATATGTAAGCACCTTTAATACTGCTTTTCATGCTTTCTGGCATCGACACCTTTTGGTTGCACACAATGTGTGTGAACAAATTGTTGAAGTACTCCCAGAGACCAGAGATTTGCAAATTACTGAATAATCACCCAATTTATGAGTTTCACTTAAGATGGCATGAAGCCACTGATTCTCCTCTCAGATCAGGAAGAAATTGAAAGGACAAACGAGTACAAAAAAGTAGAAGTTATACTCGCAAAAAGAGCTGGCAAGAAATCTTGACAAGAAGATGAATTAGATAATGAAAGGCTTGAAGCACTCTTGGAAGAAGAGGAAATTAGTGGATATCCTCCATATTCGGACCAGAAGCCGACTTTAAAGGTGGCAAGCAAATTCAAGAAGCATGCTCATTTTAAGATGACTCGGATTTTTCTTCGTACTCGGAGAGTTTCAATAGTTTATCATCCTCTAGCTATAGTAAGGATGAAAAAAGGTGGAAGAAGCGGAGAAAAAGCAAGGAAGCAGATTTCTCAAAAAGTCTAGCAGACAAGGAAGGCCATCTAGCACTTTAGAGGAGGAGAGATCGTCATCTTATGAAAGTGTCCAGATGAGCAAGAAAACGATGGAGTTCAAGGAAAGGGGGTAGGCCATCAGGTTTTAGATTTTTTCAGGCTACCAAGACATCCATCAAGCCCTTGAGTTTATAGAGCAGTTTGACATTGCCTTCTCTAGAGGTTGGTGCATGAAACACTTTAAGGTGTGAAAGGCGGCATCTTACTTGAAAGGAACTACACAGACATGATGGTCTACTCTAATGTTATGTAGAGAAGAGCACCTGCAACAAAATTTAAGAAAATTTTCACGTCAACTTGGATATCATATATGAAAGAGATTTCATCACGGCTTGGCATCGTTTGAGAATGACTAAGAATGGTACATTGGATGACTATTGCTAGAGGTTTTGGGATACATATCTTCCAGTATCCTCGTTTCAAAAGATTATTTTCAGGGACCAAATTGAGCAATTTTTTTGTGGTTTGCCAAAAGGTATTTGAGAGTATTGTTTGAAATATAAGTCTGACTCTATTCAAAGACTTATGGTACATGCTAAGCAAGGATTTGGGGTGCATGCCAAATCATTGACTTATCCTACAGACATGATAGTATCCACCTCACACTAGGGCAGAGTCTTCTAGTGAGTAGAATGAATCAATGGAACCAGATGAAATTTCATCAGAGGAATTTGGAGAAGAACAAGGATTAGATGATAATGTATGTCAGGGTTTTGATGATTGGGACTAACGTGCCAGAGGATAGGGCATAGGTCCCATGGCACAAGGAAAGAAAGTAAAGGCAATCAACTCGTAGATCAGAGAATTGCCTAGATCTAGATTGAGGGGCCAAGGACAAGGAAGCCAAAAAATGTCAAAGGCACAAGACAATAACAAAAAGGTAAGCTAGGTCCACCAGATAATTGGGTCAGGGGTACTTTTTGGACCTCAATGCAAAGTGGATGGAAAACCTCACAAATTCTCTTTAGAGAGAGTTTTACCTTGAAGCTTTTGGACTTTTAGCATGTCCATGCCAAAAATTACCAATGAATTAGCAGGTTTAATCTAATGTAGTGAGTACTGCATAAGAGGGGAGCCACTCCACTCCTTCGTTATAGATTGCCTAGAAGTTGAATAAACTCACTAATTTAGCTTTGAGATTTTAGGGTATAGAGGAGCTGATAGTATTTTGTGGAATGACTTCATGAATTGTGCATTGAATTGGAAATTTCCTTGCTTGAACAGAAAACATGTGCTCTTTTATGTGTGTATTGTTAAAGACATGTAGAGAAAGATAAAATGTTTGCAAGAGTTTTTTTTATGAATGATTTGAACTTAGTGCATATATACATCTGTTAGATATCAACCCGATCTAGATGTGATGGCTAAGAGAATGAGAATTGAATGTGAATTCAATGATATTCTAGTGCATCAAGATGTCTATCTAGATGTGATGACTAGATACTAGTGTACGTGAGATGGTTGCACAAACAATGATCTAGGTGCATCAAGAGTTCTAGATGGAACTAGATGACTAGATTGAACGATTGAAACACAATGTTCAGTGAAATAAGTGTATGATTTGTGAACTGCATGTTGCATGGATGTACTATCTTGTGGGGATGGTCATGGGCATGGTTTGCTTGATTGAAATGTGAAACGTATGTCATTTTAGAAATGCTATATCTCTTCAGATTTCCAATAGCCTATCAAAATATTTTGTTACACAATCCACTTGCATCATTGCATCCTTATACATTTACAAGTTTTCCAAGAACTATGATGATACCCTGGTAGTTTCTAGAGGCAACACAGTTACAATGGAAGATACCTCAAACCATGGAACCTCTTCATAAAATTTTAAGCATTTCCCACAATCTATAGCTTTAAGTCAACACTCAAAACCTCCATGGAAGAATTTAAAGGAATTTGCTGATGGCAAGACCTCTTTGACTGATGACCAAAAGAATAATCAATGCTATGATTTCCATCATGTTGGCCACTTCTACAGCAACAAGGATTGTCTAAAATGAAAGAGGAATCAAATTACCTCTGCAATGGGGAAGACTTTGGTATATGCCATCCATGAATGATATATTTTGTCTATTTTTTATTGAAATATTTGTCATGTTAATGCACATAAATGCCAAGGTTCTCACGTTGATAAGACTATGATTAGCCTGCACAATCTCTTCCATCTAAAATGATAGATCAGTGGCCAAACCATAACAATTTTATTTGACAATGGCTCCACTCATAATTTTATTTCTTCTCATGTGGTACATGAGAAGATCTTAAACTCAAGATCATTTCCATAGATTGTCCATACTCGGACCGCTATCCAGAAGGTCAAGCTTTAGATCGATAGATTGAGGTGGTGCCACATGTTGAGCTTTGCATTCAGCACTACCATGAAGTCTTGGACTTTCATATTATGAGTTTACTGCATGTAGACATCATTCTAGGCATGCTATGGTTCTATAGCAAGACAACTTCTCTATCAGTAGATTATGCATCTTAATCTTTTCTCAAGCTTTTTGGTATGTATCATGTGGTCGAGCGATTTTCCTCCTTTGAGACCACCAATTTTTTGACGTAAACCTTATTTTAGCAAAAGAGTTTGATACATGGTGTCATGATCCTAATGTTGTAGTCCCAACCTATTTTGACAAGGATTCCTAAGTTCAAATGTTGACATGCTTTCCTATGAGCATGATGTGCTTTCTCTTGCACAGAGGAATGTTGTAAGACCATTCTTGTGACCTCATAACACAATCGTCCATACTAATCTCCTCTTGCTCGTCTCTCACAAGCTTCTATGCATGCTCTATAGTCGACTCGGACAACATCTTCACTTTAGTTGGATCATCCTATTCAAAAGAAAAACATAAAATTTGTTATAAAGGGCACCTTAGAAGTTGAACTCTTTTAATTTTGAAGATAGTTTCCAAGCAAACCTGCTTAGGTGTCCCAGTGAGTGGTAAGCTAGCATAAGCTTCATGTTCACATGGTAATATACCATCTTTTTTAGTTATGTAGTGCTGAGCCAATTGCGGGTCTTCATATGAATGAGTAAATAAGCGATCCAGTTATGCTCACATGCACCAACAAAGAAATATTGTGTCACATGAGCACAATGCAAATTTCCATCAGGTAACTTCATATAGTCATTGCTTATTGATATGAAATTTGAATAATGAATCACAATAGATAATGGCACTAGAAATTTACGTACGAGAGTAGGATAGTGCAATGTATGTGCCCACTGCTCTTGCAAAGGATGGCCCAATAGAACTCTTGAAGCTCGTCATCTCTTGACCAATCTCCAATTGCTCATCCTCGTCAAATGTTTAATCGATGTACTTTTCCTTTAGGTTCAAAATAGGCCTCTCATTGAACAAAGCTCGCATCTTATAGAAAGGATAGAGTAATGTAGCCATCCCATGAATGGGACAACTCATGAACTTCCATCCTCTATGTATGTTAGTAGGTCACCACGATCAAACATTTGTAGCATAGCTACTGGATCTATTAACATAATTTCAATACTAAGGGAAGTGACATGGACGGGGCACGGAGGCTCTTTGAGGTGTCAACCTCAAGAAGTGAACCTGTTGAACTAACCTATTGAGGCGGTCCGGGGCGAGCAGCAAGAAGAGTGGCCTCCAAGCACCCTTCTAGGATCCCATGCTGCTCAATTGGGTTGGGATTGGTAAAAAAAAACAAACACAGACACAAACCCACTACTTAACCCTACACAAATTTGGGGCACCACCTAGTTTTGGATGCGAACTAGGATGCGTAAAGAGAGAGAGAGAGAGAGAGAGAGAGAGAGAGAGAGAGAGAGAGAGAGAGAGAGAGGATGCTTTGAAACGTATCAATTGTGATCAAGAAAACACCGATATATACATGAGGGAGAGAGAGAAGGAGGAAGGGGGTGCTTGTTACACTAATACCTTCTTACAAATTAGTCATGACCAATCAAAGTGAGATAGTATTTGTTCAATATAGCTTGATCAATTTACACCACAACACATCACAAGACAAGCCACCCCAATCACTGTCTTAAGGCCAGGGGAGTCCTCTCAAACCTGTCACCCTTTTACAACATGTGGGATTTATGGCTAAATTGATAACAGCACCCGGAGAAGACAAGCTATCAAGAAGTTAAATAAAACACCAAGACACTTACACATCATTGTTTTCCATGACTTCGCGTTGGAAGTGAGACAAAGTAGCCATGCTGCTTAGTCCAAATCCACCCTTTTTGATTCAATAAATGTTGAGCTTACACTTGTAGGAGAAATATAGGCTTCCTACTCTCAATTAAATGATCACTCTCTTTTACAATGGCATAGTGCTCTGTTGGAAGATACACTGCGATGGACATCAACACAGCGAGAACTCACCTAACAAGATTTGTCAGCTAAGGACAAGCTCCACCCGCAGGCGTGTGGAAGCAAACATAGGGTGTCAATCTACACTCGAACGACTCTCGACTAATTCCTACAGAGGTCTCTATCCAATGTCTCAGCTACAGCCTTCAGGAGTGCATAAGAGGATATTTCTTACAACGCTTCCAAGAGCCAAATACCCATCAAATAGTCTCGAAATGCCATAGAACTTGAAGGAGACCCTACTAACACCAATAGGTCGCTCTCCCTAAGGTCCATGAACCAAAATCTCAACCCTAAACACCCGGTGCAAAATCACGTAGGATGTCTTACTGAAATTTGTAGGTCATCGTTTCCGAAAACTAAAGTGCCTAATGTGTAGCTCTACTCAATGTGAACGCGTGGACAAAAGCTGAAATGCGAAAACGGATAACGTATGCTCACCGAATCACCTGATGAAGCTCGTAGGTCGAGCTCGCAAAACCAAATCGTACGCGCGTAATGTAGGTATCGGTGCGTAGCTCTCATCGGGGGCAACACGCTGTACTTCTCTGCACTCGATTCCGACCACCAGTGCGTGCATAGCGTTAAGATGAAGCTCTCACTCTCTCTCGTACATAGTACGCTCACTCACAGACAGTACTCTTTTTAAAATGACAAAGGTTTTTTTCATTAAGGTCAAAAAGTGGTATAAATAGCTTACAATCTCAAACCCTAATGTTCCAATTTAACTATCTACTCAATCTAAGTGTCAAAACTGGGATACAATCTGGAAACTTATGTAAGCCCCAATATTTACAAAGGTGAAATGTCGGGTTTTCTCAATAAATTAATAATTACAAAAAATAATAATCCGCCGAGCAGTCATTTTTCGTAGGGTGTGTCCAGCTTCTAACACTCCCCCCCTCCTTGTTCATGTCGGCCCCGACATGGCTGTTGAGCTGCTTCTTCAGTGTAGGATTTGTCTCATCTTGAGAAGTGACTCATATCTTGCATGCTGAGCTAGTAGCATCGGGCCAAATATATCTGTGCTGATTGTGAAGAAGCCGATGTAGAAGGCTTCTTCAAAGGCCTGGAGGTGATAAGATGGCAAAAACATGATTTGTTGATATAATGCATGTATCACCTCGTGAGAAGGCTGACCAGACAGATCGTATGCACATCTGTATGTATCTTGAAAGAACAAGATAATGTATGTCGCCTAGCCTGGTTTGAATGTCTCGAAGACTGCCAAAAGGGTTTTACAAATCTTTCGCATCATGATGCAAGATAGGTCAGGCGAGCCAGTGAACAATTTGATGGCGCCCTTTAGGGTTTTCACCATGTATTGCTCACTTATTCTCTCGCCTGCCTTCGAGCCTGGCAGCTTCGGGTAATTTAGCCAAGTAGGTTGGCTTCTCTACAGCAACTCATGGGCTTTCCACATCCTCATCCTTGGTAGGGGGCAATAATTGAGGTTGTCTCTGATCACTTTAGGTGCCTCTACCAGATGGATTAGATACTTTGGATACTTTGTCAGCCATGCATTTCTCCACCTAGGTTGAGAGTCGACAATCAACTTGACCCCTTCACGCTTGGAGATGTCTGCTTTGTACAATGGCACTGTTGGCTCCTCTCTGATTCGCTTATTGATAGTGGCAGCTTCATATTTCAGTAGAGGATATGGGAGAGGGCTATAGCCATTCACGCCGAAGGTTACTGGCATTTATCTTCTGAATAGTCATTGATTTAAAGACCCTCTGCTCCCATTCCAAGGCTTCTTTGGTTATGTCTCTGACTGCCGCTTCTCCATCTTCTCTTCTTCTTCTTGTGTCAGATCTTGTGGCTCTTGTGAGGGTCCCACAAGGATTTCCTCTTGCATGGTGGTGCCCACTGGATTTGCCACATTCTCTATGTCTATTCCCTCCATGGCTGCTGGCCCAGTGCTAAAATGCTGCTCTTATGTTTGCCTCTTAGTTCTTCTATCTGTTTCTATAGTGTTTTCTTTTCTTCCTCTGCTTGCTCTCCCATGTTCACAAGGAGGTCATTCAAATCGGCATTTATCTTTTCCGCCTCCTCAAGCTTTCTCTTGATTGCTTCTAGCTCATTCTTCATTGCCTGATTTTCTTCTTCTAGGCGGTTTTGCATGACCAATGACCCCTCGGCTAGCAGCAGCCTTTGCCGCTTCTCCAATGTTAACTGCTTTTGAAGCTCTTTCATTTGTTCTTCATATAAATCAGTCTCTGAAGTAGTGTGAGTCGAGCTAGGAGCTCTGACTCTGGCAGGAGATGCCCGCAGCCTTTGGATGGTTTGATCTTTGACTTTAATCTGATCTTTAAGCTCTATTAACTCATCATGGCTTGCCTCATGCTCTATCTTTGCCTTTTCCTTGGCATTTCTGAGTGTTTCCACTTCTTTGGATTCTTCAGTAAGTTGCAGGGTTAGGTTGTCCCTTTCCCTCTCTGCATCTGTCAATGACTTGCTGATTTTCTTGTATACTTCTTCAACTCTTTGAAGTCTTTGATTTGCTGCCTGATTTTCTCGTTCCATCTCCTGGCATCTTTGTAGTGTCGTGGCCAGACTGGCTTGCAGCTCTGCGTTTTTCTCTATATGCTCTTGGCTTTGTTTTTGTAGTGTGTCAACTTCAGATTTGATAAGAACTTCATTGGCTTTGAGATTATCAATCTCACTTTCCGTGGCCATTGATTTTTCCCTGAGCCCGGTTAGCTTGTGCATCACCACATCCCAGTCATTGGTAGGTGGTTGTAGGTCCACTGTATCAGTGACCATCTCTTTTAGTTCTACTATTCGCAGGGTCTGCATCTGTTCCTTTGGCCGTGTGCTTGCCAACTCAAATGCTACTGTAGCTGCCTCTTCTCTTGCGTAACCCACAGCTAGTAGATCAAGAAATGTGCTAAAATTTCTTTCCTCTGGCTTTGGCTGCTCATTTTTGGGCTTAACTTCTTCTTTCTGCTCTTCCCCTTGGCTCTTTTCTTGTTTAGAATCTTCGTGTTCATCAGATGTGTCAAGCTCCTCCTTTTGCTGGGTTTGTGGAGGGCTAAGAGGAGGTGGTGATGGCGGTGGGCTGGACTTCGGGCTTGACGGTGGAGTTGGTGGCTTCTTCTTGAAGTCCCGGTCCACCTTAGTCTTTCTCTCCCTTTCTTGGCCTTCCAACAGTTGCCGTCGTACTTCATCCACTTCTTCTTCTGTGAAAGGAACATTCAAAATATTTTCTGTTGTAGCATCTAGGATCTCAAAATTCTTGATGTAGTCTTCAAATCTATCTCTGTGCACCCTTCGGGATGATCCTCACATGGCTTCTAGTGAGGGCTTCCACAGCTCGCTCAAACCTCCTTTCAGTGCTCTCGCGGCTCTGAAGCTTTCCATCAATCTTTTGAGCCGTGCCGCTTTCTGTGACTTTGTTTCATTGACCGGCACTTGTACACTTTCTTTCTTTCCCTTCTTCGGCTCTGGCGGCTCTTCTAGCACGGTTTCTAACCGGCGCTTCAACCTTGTGGCTACTCTTGGTGCCTTGGGCGGTTCTTCTTCTTTATCTTCTTTCAGCCTTAGCCAGTCATTCTGTGAAGGAGGTTCATGCCAGTTTCCTTTGGCGTGCAATGCCCCATAAACCACTTTTGTTATCGGTTCACCTGGCACAATGTAGGTGGGAATTTTGTTGCCCATCTTCACCAAGTTGTCATGGATATAAGCATCATAATTTATCACCTTTGGCTTGCTCTTCTGCATTACCCAGGTGAAGGTGGTGGCAATGGCTCTAGGCGGAATTCTATACTTTTGTGGCCACTTTGTACACATGTGGAAGTACTGGTTGTAGAGCTGGCTCATGACAGCCACTTTAGGGTTTGCAATGTCTTCAAAGGTGTAGTTGTTCTTCTTTTCAGAGTACACCTTTACTTCATCTCTTCTCTTGGTCACACTATCTCCCTTGTTGGAGATGTCTAGTACGGCTGCCACCACTCTCTGTGTGATTACAATCACAGTGTCTGGCTTGCCCTGCAGATCAGTGACTCTGGCCACTCCATCTTCTTTGATAGTAGTTACAAACTCCCACACTCGTTTGATGTCGATTCCCGCTGGCAGAGCTTCAAAGTAGTTATGGAGATCTATCTTCTCTAGGTATTCTCCCATCTTGCTTCTGACAAACTCATTGAGCTCCCAAGGTAGCATGGGTAGCTCTATTGCATTTTCCTTCGGGATCTTTGAACACGCCTTGGTAGATCTTTAAGTCATTGGATTCTAGCAAATCCTCCTGAATCCACGTGTTGGTTGGCTTCAGAGTTCCATCTGGGATGACAAACGGCTCCACTTCTTCTAAATAGTCTTTTATTGTCATCCTCTTCTTCTTTGCCAGTGATTTTGCAGCTGCCATAGATCCTGTTGCACTCAGTAGTCCGAAGTTAGCGTTTTTTCCATATTAGCTGAGAAACTGAGTTTTAACTATCCAAATGACTTGAAAATTGAAAATAAAACTTAAAAGGAACTTGGGAAACCCTGCATGTGCTCACAGTATCATTCTGGCCAAAATTTATCATTTAGACATCCTACACATAGGATGTCTATTTTATCAGTTTTTGGTGAAACTTGGCAAGCTGGTGGCCCTTGACCTGTGCAACATGGCCATGTGATTGGAATTGGGTTTGGGCATCAAAAAATGCATTTTTGGGCAGATTCAGGCTTTACGCTCACAAATTGGTAGGATGTCCACTACAGGTGGCAAATGATTTCAAATGGGTTGAAATTTGATATATGAGCTCCTTGCACCATGGTAATGGCTCCCATGATGTCATTTTTTGCACAGGAGTTCAAAATCATGCTGGAGACATCCTACGCCTGGGATGTCTATTCATCAAAATGGCTTGAGATTTGTTATGTGGGTAGCTCTTGGCCTGTGGATCATGGCCCTGCTCTTGGATTTTGATTTGGACAAGAATTGGTGTTGGTAAGAGCATCTGTAGTGTTTTCGGGCTCAAAAAGTGCATCTTGGAGGTGTTGGGGGCCAAATGTGATGGGAATGGCTTGAAACTTGATATATGAGCTCTTGAAGGTGTTATAGAGGGATCTGGAGTTGAAAAATACCATCTGGGGGCCAAAAATGTCATTTAGACATCCTACGTGTAGGATGTCTATTTCATCATTTTTTACTTGTGACCACACAGATAGGTTGGCAATGTGCTCATGAGGGTATTGTGCAAGTTTCATGTGATTTGGACAAGTTTTGGTAGGTCCATGGCCCATTATTGCCTCTATGCCCTGACTTTGCGTTTTTTGGTGCACATGAGGTCAATTTTTGTCCAAATGTGATGAAACTTGGTGGCTAAGCTTGTACAGGCTATTCAGAAACATTGTGTGATGAGAGATGTTGGGGTTGGTGCCCAGAGATGGCCTTGAGACATCCTACACGTAGGATGTCTCCTGATGAAATTTTTGTTGGAGGTGCTACTGGTGCCTGCCCTGAGCCCCCCTGAGTTCCTTTTAAGCATTATTTCAACAAAAAAGTCAAATTGATAGAAAGAAACTCCCTTTGTGGATTTCAGAGCCTCCGAGCCATTTTCTGACTCTTGGAGTGCTTTTCAGCGATGAAATTTCTCGATGTTGGTCTCCATAGCTTCTTGGTCCTTTGGGGATCCTTGCCATATGGTTTTTGTTGACTTTGGCTTCAATAGAGCCCCGTTTGGCAATTTGTCGCTCTAGAAGCTCCCGTGGTTGCGTTTACATGTCGTCGATGACTTGCGGTGGTCTACCACCATAGGATTTGGTTGTTGATGGTCTAGGAAAGCCCCTCGTGAAGTTTGGTGGCAAACGGACATGCGGTTTGGCCGCTACAGCTGTAAGGTCTATGACCTCGACAAAAAAGAGCACCATTGTACCATGGAATGAACATAATGGAAAAAGTTACTATTTTTAGCAGTTTTTCAAATTTTGTCAGTGCCATGATGTTTAGAATGTTATAAAGCTTCAAAATGTGAATTAAAATAACTTTTGTGAAAATTTTCCAAAAATAATAAGTTTTTGGTGACCCGACCGGTCTAGTTTTGACCGTCTCGAAAAACTGCACCCGTACCCCGAATTTGGAAAAAATGCATTTTCGAACCCCAAGGGCTGCTAAATATGGCAGGTACTCGGACAGATACCCCTTAGTTAGAGCTTAGTATAGCAATTTACGGCATTAAATTTTGACTCGTACGGTCCGCTTTAGCCTAAAACCAAAATTTCATAAGGTTGTGCGGGAGGCACCGGGGCTCGAGGCTGTGTGGGAACAGATCCCACGCCACTCAGAGCTTGCTTTAGCAGCTAGGGGGCGCCCTCTCTTCTTTTGGGAGTTGTGGTTTCGTTTCCATGCTTGAGAGAGAGTGTGAGAATCAGTTACACTAGCTAACTGGACACTTGGTAGGCATGTAACTGGACTTGCCATGGTTAAGTGGAGTAGCTCTCAGATGCAAATAGCAAGCAAGGTTGATTTTCAGCATGGAGAGGCCTATTTAAGAGTGTGCTCACACACACACACACACACACACATATATGCTCACACACCCACTCAGTACACACACACACACCTTGGGGAGGTGCTGCCGGCACACATAGTTTTTGGAGAAGAAGAAAAGGAAGTGCTACCCAATTCTCGTCTTGAGAACTCCATTGGATCAGAATTTTGAGTAGAATTCAGCCCCTTATCACAGTAATATCAATCCATTTTATGTTTTGCTACAAATCTCTTTACCATTCTCCTAATCTCGTATCTATTATGCTTAATTACTCAATAGCTACTCTCTAATTCTCCATATCATTAGTCTATTACATAATCATCATCCAATTGTTAATCATGCAAGCAATTAACCTCTCCTAATCATAGATTAATGCATGATTAGTAAGAAGAAATCTTTCGCTAGTCATCATAGTAAATAATTGTCAAGGTGGTAATGATGTGGGATTGGTCATTTTCATCCTATTACCACACAATGTTTGAGTAGCTAAATTAGATTCAATTTGTTCATGGATTTGGAAATAATTAAGGGAAATTAATCCGTCATTAATCCACTAGTAAGGGAATTTTCTCTCACCTATGCATATGGTAATTCTGCATCTACTTACACTAGGAAGGTGATTGAGCACGTCTAATTCACTCCTTTAGTAAATTGATCAAGTAAAATATGATAATTCTAATTACCTATACCAAGTGCTTAACTTTAGAGCCAATTCCAATAGAACAAGTAAGGTACTATCCATAAATTACTATGACATGAAGGAAATATAACCCCTCGTACAGAATGAATTGTTCAGTGATTCTAATCTGTCATCTTGATTGTTATGGTACTCTTAGACATTAGTTCTTTTTCTCCGAGTTTGTCAATTAAGTAGTGAGTATAAAATGGCCCCGGTAAAGAGAACTTCGCTTCGGTGGTGCCCACGACCGCGAGGCGGGAATAAGCAACGTCAATGGGAAAGGAAAAGCTCCCATGGACGACCAAGTACCGGCCATCTCACGGGCCAATGACGAGGAAATGGAGGAGGTAGGTTACATTTTAAATTCAAGTCGTTTAATTTAACATTGCATACGATAAGTTAGGAAAGAACATATCCCTAAACATGTTGGAGAAATCCGATGAAAACCTCAGCATTTGAATTCAATTGTATATTAAATTCTAAGTAGGAAAGAATGGTTGATGGATATACTGTTTGAAATAGGAAAGAAGGTCTGCTAGGGAAAATTTAGCTCGGCCAATTCATTTCTATTTCCAATGTTGATACTAGTCCGAACCCCCTCCTGATCACAGGGGGCAAAGTTCCTGGTTAAGGGCTCTTGAATCCACGTCTACTGGTTAAGCGGTGGATACCCATGTCTGTTGGTTAAGCGGTGGGAACCCACGTCTTGCTTTCTATGCGGTGGGAATGTCCATGTCGTGCTTTCTATGCGGTGGACATACCTAGTTGTATGGGCAGCTAGGCGACAACGAGAGGAGTAAACTCTCGCTAGAGGGGGGATGTTGTACCTCCAGAATATTGGAATTTAAATGAATAAGTTTGAGTAGAATTTTTACTAGAGTTACTGTCTTGGTGCCGCTTTGCAATACTGATTGAAGGACTGTCGTAAAGAACCTTGTGATTCGAAGTCTAATCAAGGAACTTTTATGTTGAACAACCATTGTGGTAGTAGTTAGGACACACAAGGAAGTGTGAGTGTGGGGGTGGAGAGTGGGGGCTTGGCTCAGGTTGCCAATGCCTATGAGAAGGGTGGTCCCAATTGGTTGGGAACTCTCCGTCCTCATAGTGTTTTAAATCGACGCTAGTAATACTCATTGCTCCTAGAGTGGCAAAGTCTCAAGTGTACGTGCCTCTGAAACATGGGGAAAAAGGCACTCGGTATTTCTCTCCTCTTGGAAGGTGGGTCTTATGATCGCTAGATAAGTTAATCACGCTTCTCCTGCGAGGTGGAACTAGATCTTGATGCTAGTAGGCTCGAACTCGATTCACTTTGTGATGAGAGATCGTCTGCTAGATGAACCATAAACCACTTTGTTTGCTTCTGTTGTAGATCTAGTGGCCACCAGGTTTACCATCAGATCCGTCGTTTGAGACGACGGGGTGGGGACCTCACGCCTGGTATCAGAGCTATAGGTTTACGAACTGGAAAATGATGTTGTTTGAAATTTTAAAAAAATAAGGGATAGTAGGATAGCTCATACTCAAAGCTTGAGCATGATGTTTCCCAGAATAATGACATTGGATTCGTCTAGTGGATTGTCTCCTGAGTGATGTTAAATATTTTTACTCGTTGAGCTTGTTGGGATTCAGTGGGTTCCACATGATGTTTTTTGAGAAGTCGTTGGTGCGACTAGTGCTGCGGGCACATAGCCTGTTGATGCACATAAAGTTATAAGTATGGATCAAAGTTCTCGAGTAAAGTTATTTATCGGAAAATTTTGGATGTATTCAATGGAATTTAAACTAATGGTGGAATGGTTAAATACTTTGTGACAGCTGTACAAATTAAGTAGGTTGGTTAAGCCCAAAAAGTTAAATTTCTTCTTGATTATGGAAAATCCTAGGTTCATGTGAGAAGAGTGCTATAGTAATGAGTTTTATACCATTGGATAGGTACCGTCTACTGCACTATATACCGCCATTCAGGAGAAAAAGCTTCTCCTTAAGCAAGCTCAGCCTCCAACCTTTAAAGGCGAAGGGGTTAATGTGGAGAGAGATGCGGAAGTATGGATGGAAGCAATGGACGACTATTTCGAAGCTGCGGAAACCCAACCCGAGAACCAAACCATGCTTGCGATGTTCCGCTTGTTTGGTGATGCCAAGATATGGTGGAAGCAACATTGCAGGGACTTGGATATCAAGGGATCTTCCCAGTCATGGGAAGACATCAAGGCTGCTGTGATGGAGCAATACTTACCACCCGCTCACAAAGCCTTGAAGATGAATGAGTTTTTATCACTTCAATAGCTGACTTCTTTCGTCGAAGAATAGTACTCGAAGTTCGTCACACTTCGGAGATATGCTCCTAGGATGACATTGGAACAGCAAGTAGCACGGTTCTGTCAAGGACTCATCGACCCCTTGAACAACCGACTAGAAGCTCTCAGGCCAGCAGCTCTGCAAGATTCCTTGCTAAGGGCCAAACCGTTAGCTAAAGAGATTCAGAGTACTACCCAAGATAGTCAATACTATTTTTCAAAGAGGGCCAGGACAGACAATTGGAGTAACAGACCAATCAACCCTGCATACGACCATCGTCCTGTAGTAGCTACTGCAGCAACTACCGAGTTTCACAATATAAGATGCTTTGAGTGCCAGGAATATGGACATTACAAAAGCCGATGTCCAAAAAAGATTTCCCAAACATCCGGTGCTAACAATGTACCTCTGAACGTCAATGGGCGAGGTCAATCAAATGGAAGAGGAGGCCGAGGAAGAGGAAACGTAGGACAAGGAAGCAGAGCTTTCGCTAATGCCGCAGTGAAACAACCAACTGTGGGTGACAAAGTTGATGAGAGAGCAGCTCTGTATGCTGCAACTGCTAATCCTATTGAGCAATAATTCAAGCACCAGGATCTCATCAAAGTTCAACACAATAAGACGCATAAAGCTAAAGACTATTATATTATCAAAGGATGTCTTTATTTTAGACAAAGGATATATGTACCTAAGTAGTTAGCATAGAGTGTTATCCAGATGTATTCTTGAGATGAGGACATCTCAAATTTTTCACATTGGGGAGGTTGTAAGGTCTCTGACCCCGACCAAAAAGAGCACCATTGTACCATGGAATGAACATAATGGAAAAAGTTACTATTTTTAGCAGTTTTTCAAATTCTGTCAGTGCCATGATGTTTAGAATGTTATAAAGCTTCAAATAAGAATTAAAATAATTTTTGTGAAAATTTTCCAAAAATAATAAGTTTTTGGTCACCCGTCCCGTCTAGTTTTGACCGTCTCGAAAAACTGCACCCGTACCCAGAATTTGAAAAAAATTGCATTTTTGGATCCTGGAGGCTGCTAAATATGGCAGGTACTCGGACAGATACCCCTTAGTTAGAGCTTAGTATAGCAATTTACGGCATTAAATTCCGACTCGTACGACCCGCTTTAGCCTAAAACCAAAATTTCCTAAGGTTGTGCGGGGAGGCACCAGGGCTCGAGGCTGTGTGGGAACATGTCCCAGGCCACTCAAAGCTTGCTTTAGCAGCTAGGGGGTTCCCTCTCTTCTTTTGGGAGTTGTGGGATATTTTCCATGCTTGAGAGAGAGTGTGAGAGTCAGTTTCACTAGCTAACTGGACACTTGGTAGGCATGTAACTGGACTTGCCATGCTTAAGTGGAGTAGCTCTCAGATGCAAATAGCAAGCAAGGTCGATTTTCAGCATGGAGAGGCCTATTTAAGAGTGTGCTCACACACACATATATGCTCACACACCCACTTAGTACACACACACACACACCTTGGGGAGGTGGTGCCGGCACACATAGTTTTTGGAGAAGAAGCAAAAGAGGGAAGTGCTGCCCGATTCTTGTCCTGAGAACTCCATTGGATCATAATTTCAAGTAGAATCCAGCCCCTAATCATGGTAATATCAATCTATTTTATGTTTTGCTGTAAATCTCTTTACCATTCTCCTAATCTCGTATCTATTATGCTTAATTACTCAATAGCTACTCTCTAATTCTCCATATCATTAGTCTATTACATAATCATCATCCAATTGTTAATCATGCAAGCAATTAACCTCTCCTAATTATAGATTAATACATGATTAGTAAGAAGAAATATTTCGCTGTCATCATAGTAAATAATTGTCAAGCCGGTAATGATGTGGGATTGGTCATTTTCATCCTATTACCACACAATGTTTGAGTACTTAATTAGATTCAATATGTTCACAGATTTGGAAGTAATTAAGGAAAATTAATCCGTCATTAATCCACTAGGAAGGGAATTTTCTCTCACCTATGCATACGGTAATTTTGCATCTACTTACACTAGGAAGGTGATTAAGCACGTCTAATTCACCCCTTTAGTAAATTGATCAAGTAAAATATGATAATTCTAATTACCTAGGCCAAGTGCTTAACTTTAGAGCCAATTCCCATAGAACAAGTAAGGCACTATCCATAAATTACTATGCCATGAAGGAAATCTAACCCCTCGTATAGAATGAATTGTTCAGTGATTCTAATCTCTCATCTTGATTGTTATGGTACTCTCGGACATTAGTTCTTTTTCTCCGAGTTTGTCAATTAAGTAGTGAGTATAAAATGGCCCCGGTAAAGAGAACTCGCTTCGGTGGTGCCCACGACCGCGAGGCGGGAACAAGCAACGTGAATGGGAAAGGAAAAGCTCCCATGGACGACCAAGTACCGGCCATCTCACGGGCCAATGACGAGGAAATGGAGGAGGTAGGTCACATTTTAAATTCAAGTCGTTTAATTTAACATTGCATACGATAAGTTAGGAAAGAACATATCCCTAAACATGTTGGAGAAATCCGACGAAAACCTCGGCATTTGAATTCAATTGTATATTAAATTCTACGTAGGAAAGAACGGTTGATGGATATACTGTTTGAAATAGGAAAGAATGTTTGCTAGGGAAAATTTAGCTCGGCCAATTCATTTCTATTTCCAATGTTGATACTAGTCCGAACCCCCTCCTGATCACAGGGGGCAAAGTTCCTGGTTAAGGGCTCTTGAATCCACGTCTACTGGTTAAGCGGTGGATACCCATGTCTGCTGGTTAAGCGGTGGGAACCCATGTCTTGCTTTCTATGCGGTGGACATACCTAGTTGTATGGGCAAATAGGCAACAACAGGAGGAGTAAACTCTCGCTGGAGGGGGTATGTTGTACCTCCAGAACATTGGAATTTAAATGCATAAGTTTGAGTAGAATTTTTACTAGAGTTACTGTCTTGGTGCCGCTTTGCAATACTGATTGAAGGGCTGTCGTAACGAACCTTGTGATTCGAAATCTAATCAAGGAACTTTTATGTTGAACAACCATTATGGTAGTAATTAGGACACGCAAGGAAGTGTGGGGATGGAAAGTGGGGGCTGGAAAGTGGAGATGGAAAGTGGGGGCTTGGCTCAGGTTTCCAATGCCTATGAGAAGGGTGGTCCCGATTGGTTGGGAACTCTCCGTCCCCATAGTGTTATAAATCCACGCTAGTAATACTCATTGCCCCTAGAGAGGAGAAGTCTCAAGTGTACGTGCCTCTGAAACATGGGGAAAAAGGCACTCGGGATTTCTCTCCTCTTGGAAGGTGGGTCTTATGATCGCTAGATAAGTTAATCACGCTTCTCCTGCGAGGTGAAACTAGATCTTGATGCTAGTAGGGTCGAACTCGATTCACTTTGTGATGAGAGATCGTCCGCTAGATAAACCATAAACCACTTTGTTTGCTTTCGCTGTAGATCTAGTGGCCACCAGGTTTACCATCAGATCCGTCGTTTGAGACGACGCTGTGGGGACCTCGCAAGAGCTATTTGACGCTTTGTGTGTCTGATGCCGTTTCTGAAGTTTAGTGCCGCTTCAGGTCACCGTATGGTCATGTGGGCTATATAGACTTGTCGAGCATGTCGAGATGCTCTTACCCATGAATTTTGGTAGCATTTGGGCGCCTTTCCGCCGATTTCCCATTTGGTGGCCTCTTGCGGGGCTCTAGGAATTATGGTTTTTCCCGATGGTTTTCTACTACCTTTGGTCATCCAAAAGTGGTCTCCTATGCTAGGGTAAGCCGCCGATGAAGCCTCATTGC
The DNA here is from genome assembly GCF_014529385.1 of Adiantum capillus-veneris. Taxonomy (NCBI): domain Eukaryota; kingdom Viridiplantae; phylum Streptophyta; class Polypodiopsida; order Polypodiales; family Pteridaceae; genus Adiantum; species Adiantum capillus-veneris. The sequence goes on along the minus strand of NC_140958.1, from coordinate 88,548,073 downwards.
TTTTGGGTTAGCCGTTAGGTGGTCACTTCTACCTGTAGGTCTCTACCGCTCGCTTTCTGTGTGAACCCTACGCTAGTTTTCGCGACAAAACAACAAACATGCACGAAAAGCTCAAGGTGGTGAGTCTACCTCTCATGTCTGGAGCCTGTCGGGTGGTCGTACGCATCGTAGAAGCTGCTGGAAGTCCCGTTCACTCTAGGTGGCAGAAGCTCTCTCTCAAAAGTCAATAGTAGAAATGAGCTTAAAATGAAGTGAAAATTTCTTATAATGGGGGTCCCCGAATCACTTTCCATGAAATTTGATAAGTGCTCCCAACTTCTTGCGAGATGCAGTCTAGACTCAAAAATTTCCTGATTTGGACTCCATTTGCTTGTTAACCCTCACGGCTCACGGACACCCATCACCTACGACGGACGTGTATTATGTATTTGGTAGAGTCAGGTACCGGGCTTGTCGGACCAATAGGGAAAGGTAGAGTGATCGCCGATGAGAGGCGCACTCTAACTGGGACATTCAAGGGATTAGTTGGCTAAGCATGGGCGCCCAAGTGTGAATGGGGTGAGCTCCTATAAAAGCCAACTAAACCTAATTTTTACTCATTCTCTCATTTGTGCAATAGAAGAGTGCTCTTGCTCCATCTCCATCTTCTTCTTCTTCACCTCCTTGTGTGTGTGTGTGTGTGAGAGAGAGAGAGAGAGGGAGAGTGTGTGTGCGATCGAGCATTACGAAGGCACGACGACGGCGAAGCGGTTGAGCGCGGCACGACTGCAGCTTCTTCTTCATCGCGGCGAGGAATCCACCACGAAGGCGAGCGTAGAGCGGTGAGTGACACACCCTTTGCTCTCTTGAGCTTGCTAGTTTAGGCTTGTTGTGTGCTTGGAGCCGTTTGTGGCTCGCACACGGTGTATTGGCAAGTCCCTTGCTTCGACAGTGCGGCAAGAGCGCACATTTTTGGCGCCGCTGCCGGAGATATGCCCTACACTAAGCTCGGTTAGCACTTTACGCTTTTTTGTGGTGCAATCTCTATCATAGGAAAGGCAGGGAATGAGGGTGTGTAGTTGTGTGGAGATTTTTGTTTTTTGCGTTTTCTACGTTTTCTGGTTTGCACTGCACAGTTAGCATTTCTTGCGTTTTTGCATTTTCTGTCAAGTTTCAATTTCTGCAATTTTTTGCGTTTTCTGTGTTAAATTTTCTGTCAAGTTCCAATTTCTGCAATTTCTGCATTTTCTGTGTTTTTTCAATTTTCTGCATTTCTTGCGTTTTTTCAATTTCTGCAATTTCTATGCAATTTCTGGAAAAAAAAATCTGAAAAAAAAAAGAAAAATAAAAACGCGAGTGAGCGGGCGGTGAAATTTTTCGAAAATAAAAAACGTGACTCTTAAAACGAACGGGTTGGTTTGTATAAAAGATAGATCGGGATCGGTTCCCCAAGCCCAAGCCCAAGCCCCAGTCCTCAGTCTTGTGATATATACTAGACTCACTCTTATATATATACCCTACTCCCTCAAGAGGGAATGAGAGCATGTGGGACAAGTCCTCCACTCTCCTCCTTTCTCTTCCCACTTGCACCCTTAGACCTTCTAGTTTGGGCCTAGTTCCCTACTGGAAATTGACAGTTTTAGGGATTCCGAGGGCATAGAGTGACCAAACGGAGGGCTGTAAAGCACGGCGCGTCCCTCCTAGCGATACGCTCGTTTCGAGCTATCACACGGCCCATTCCACGACACGCTCTAAAAAATCTAGCAAAAAAACAAACAAAAAACACACTAAAAACTAGTCACAAGGCCTCCTAGAGCAGCTTTTTGACACCTTAGGGTATCAAAAGCACATGCACTTACGCTCTGGACGAGTGTTAGAGAACGATCACATTGGTAGTGCCTCTGTTCATACGGACACCCATTACCCATCCACGATAAGCTCTAGACCCTCAGCGGGGACACAAGGTAGCACCACCCAAGACCCTAAAATAGCCGCTAGTGATTCCTCCTCCGACTCAGAGATCATGGAAGCATACCCTACCCAAAACACTGAGAGAGAAGGCCATGCACCTCTCGAAGCTCCACAGCCTAGTACTAGTATGTTTAGCCGTTTCATGGAAACATTAGGTAGAGCTACTCGCTCGGAACCTGATGCAAATGAAGCACACGAAGGGGGTGGGGAAGTGGACTCTCCTTTCACATCGCACGTGGACCCCACACCCCCAAAGAGTGTCCATGTGGATATCCTACCAACTTCTTACCAAGAAGGCCCTGTTGAGCTGCCTCCTTCAGAAGTTCCCTCTAGAGTACCGTTGGTGACAAGTAAAACCACGGGGAGCCACATTGCTTCTACCTCACAAGAAACCATTAACACGTCGACTCTAGAAGGATTGTTCATTAATGATCATTGGACATATGACCTCCACACTGAGGTGTTGACGGATCTACACTCTGGCCACGCCTACCATGTAGGATGGATAGAGATTGTACAATCCACCTCTAGTGCCACGAGCATCGAAGATCAACAGAAAATGATCTGTAATGTTATCCATGGCATTATTCAATCAGAAAGGCAAAACCAAGGGGTAAATATACTCTCAACTGGCCCCATGAGATTTCTGGATACGAGCAAGGCTCAACAGCCTACTCTATCACAAATGGAGACTCCTCTAATGAGCCCCATGGACCCATCTTACGTCATTTCACCTGGGGTCTCTATGCAATCTGAGCCTCCGAGCGAAAACTTTAGCTTCCCTAACTTGGCTCAACCCTCTATCAAGGAAAACACAGTGCTCACTCCAGGGATAAGCCTGACAGAGAATGTACCGATGACATCTACGGTTAGCGCAGTGCCACTACCTAGTGTCGTAGTACCTAATATGGGGCCTCGACCATATGTGCCTCTAGCCCCTTATGCACACATGGCCCCCACACCTCCAATTGTACCACTTGCTTATGCTCCTTGAGTGCCGCTCCCTAGCTCTTATCCGAGTGGACCTATGCCCGGTTATGTTCCATATCCTGCATCATCCACACATATGCCAAGACCGGCACCCGTCCCTCTCCCACATATGATTCCAAGAGTACCTCCACCGGCCCTGCCTTCTCACATAGGTGACTTGGCAGCGTTTGCTCAAACCATAGGTCGATCTATCGTGGAAAATATGCGTCATGCATCTGATAGAGAGCCTAGAAGTAAGGCAGTACAAATTGCCAAACTCACGCAAAAATTCAATGGGAACGAAGATGCTAGGAAACACATTGAAGTGTTTGAACAAGTATGTGATTCCTTAGGGGAACGCAACGAACTACATAAGTGCAATGCCTTAAGCTTGACATTAAGTGGGAAGGCTGGAGATTGGTATAGGACCCTAAGGGTGGACGAGAAAACAATCTACCCTACCCTTCGAAGGTTGTTTCTAAAGGAGTACATACGAGAAGGTGTGCTTTGGGGTGTAGCATCTCAGCTACAGAAGGCCGAACGTAAGGAAGGAGAGTCAGTAAGGGACTTCATTAGTCGTCTAAAGCACTTAAACTCTCGCTGCCCTGTAAATGAGCGCTTCAACAATAACCAACTGCTTGATCGATTCATTCGAGGGTTGAGGAATGAAGGAATCTATAATGGACTAGTGATTAGAGGTATCACAACCTGGGAAGATGTCACTGCCAATGCAATCCAATTAGAGGACAACTTGATGATAGCAGGCATGAGGGTGTCTACTGACACGAGATCCACTAGCTCACAAGCCATTGAGTATGAACCCATGACTGCAAAGCCCATTGCCAATGAGCCAAAGGTATTTGAGACATTCTTGACAGACCTCACCAAGGCAATCCAAGAGTCTCTTAAGGATAATCGACCCCCTCAAAATAGTCACATGTATCCAAGAACGGAGCAACAATGGTGTTCCATTTGCTTAGGTCCACATAGCACTAATGAGTGCCCTACGTTTAGAGTAAAATTTAATGGAACTTGCAACGCATGTGGTAGGTATGGTCACCAAGCTAAGGATTGTTTAATGATCAAACGTATGATGGCAAATAGACCACCTGTAGCCTGGACGGATGCACCTCGAGCTCCTGTATTGATGCCTGCTCCACCTCTTGAGCAACTACCGCAACACATGGTCCCTAGACCTCAAAATGTTGTACAAGCTACACCGCTACCACCTCCTGTGCTAGAACCGCAGCCCCCGCATCCAAGAGTCGCCCCTATGAACCAAGTGGGTTGCGATCCATCTAATGCTTATGCAGATGGCTGTGAGGAGGAAATAGACACTAGTATTGCCTACGGACTTGATACATTGGAAGAGTGTCCTATATACTACATGGAAGATTGTTGGGGGCAAGTCAAGCTGGTTTATCAAGCTGCTGCTCTCGCATCCAGAGGTCAAAATATCAACACCCAGGCTAGGAGGCCACCTCTTCAATGCTACGAGTGTGGTGGACCACATCGAGTAGCGGAGTGCCCTATTAGGCTGCAAAAGAATGCTGCACAGATGCAAGTGAATCAAGGGAGCACGTCTGCAATGCCAATACTCACATGTAATCGTTGTGGCATAGATCACTTGATTGCCCAATGCCCCTATAACCCAAATGCGCCTAAAATCACACCCCTGAATTTGGTCGAAATTGCTAGTGTGACATCGCCAATACCACCCGTTGCACCCGCTTATGCGATTACACGGTCCATGCTTCAAGGGCCAGGCCATATCCTCGAAGAGAGAGATACCGCGTCAATTATCCAAGCAAAGAAAAAGAAGACACGAAGGAAGAAGTCGCAGAATACGAAAAATTCAAAGCCAAGTTCCAAAACAAACATAGGAACAGGAGATGACCCCGTGTATATGAATGACCTCGAGGATGATTCAGATTCAGTCGAGACAATGGAGACTAGAACCAATACCACAAAGGGAAAGACCGACAAAGAAAACCGTAACATGGAACCAAATGAAAACCGAATAAGAGAAAATCATAAAGAGCCCCTGAAAACACCACAAGTGTTTCCAAATCCAATCCAAGACCCCCAAGATAAACCGCAGGGGCAAAAAGGGAAGAATCGTAAAAAGAAGATTGGGACGTACCCAAACCCAGTAGACGAGATTAAGCAGGTGAAACATCTAAGAGGTTTAGTGGAGGAGACTCAAAGGAAACTAGAACCAGAACCCATGCATGTCAAAATTCATGACCCAGTGTTTCCCACGCAAGTTCATCCACCCCACATGAACCATAGACCGTTAGCCATATCTAGTATCATCCAAGAAGGGAGTGAGGACGGGACATCAGAAAGTGAGCATACACCTTTCTTGTTGGAAAGGATGTTTAACGAAGGAATACCTGATCCCATTGAGGAATATGAGATTCCATCCTCACCAGTTCCTAGTCAAGGACCTACACCCTGCAAAACGCCAATGAATGTTGCCAAACTAGTGGACTTCATGTCTTCTGAGGTCCGAACCACGATCATAGCAAAGCTGTATGGAGATCCTGAGTTATTCCTTGCACTTCGAGCATTCCTTAACGGAGAGCTACGAACGGGATTACCGCAGTTTGCACAACCAAATAGGCCTGACTCGATTATGATTGATGAGGAAAATCATGTGCAATCACTTGACTTAGATGGACACGAGTCTGTGATCGAGGTACCCATTAACGAATTAGGGCAGTATTTTGAAGGCGACGAGTCTAATGCGACCCTACCCATCACTACCAAGGGATTAACTATAAAGGGAATTCTTGATGGTGGTGCGGGAGTTAGCATCGTTACAAAAGATTGTTGGGAATCCATGGGAAAACCCCGCCTCAGTGTTACTAACATGTGGTAAAGATGGCAAATGGTACCATAGCCAAACCTATGGGGATGCTCAAGGATCTTAAGATCAAAGTTCTAGGACACAAGGTACGACATACGTTCATTGTAATGGATTTCTCTAAACACCTTATGTCATATGAAATGATTTTAGGATGACCATTCATGAGGGAAGCACAAATGGTTCATGATTGGTCTAAAAATCATGTCTATTTGCAATTCCAAGACTCTGTCCTTAGAGTGGATTTGGTGACTGGTAAGGTACACCCCTTAGGGAGTAAAACCATTATTGATCATCGCTCTGACACCACGGTTCACTCGGCCCCACTACAATATTGTTACACTTGTAAGAAGGATACAGACATTGGCCAAGATTCTCCTTACATGGATGTGTTACCGGGTATGACGGAATCAGACAATGTGGATTGGGTCCACCTAGCATCAACCATAGACACTTGGGGAAATAGGGGGACGACCTGGGTAACACCTGAGGGGGATGAAATGCCTATACCCTTAAATATGCTACAAGCAATGCATATCGCTTCTGACAAGACTCATCCTAATGTAACGAAGAAAACATACGAGTGGGTCCCTAAAGCTTCTTTAGTGACCATAGCTAGTGCTAAAAAACAGAAGCCTTGTAAGAAACATACCACTCGCTCCAAGAAAAGTAAGAAAATGTTGCGATGGATCCCTAAACGACTATTGGAAGCCCAAGGCTACTATCAAGGAAATGATCAAATCTGGGTGCCAAAACGTAGATTGTGCTCTTACCTATCACCTGAACCAAGTGAGCCCAATCCCGTAGCTCCAAAACGAATCAATGATCGTAGAAAGAAAAAAATCACAGAATGCTACACACCTAGTCCAGAGCTAGTTTGGGTACCAAAGAAAGAACGATTTGTTCCACCTAGCTCAGGAAGGGGGGAGTCCCATGAAGCTTCTAGCTCCTCATGTAATACATCCATAGAGGTAAAAGCTTCTACACAGCCTCCATCTATAGTAGTGGACCTCCATGAAGCTACAAAAGAATCCACACCTCCCAGTGTTCAAGAATCACCTGATGAACCACTTCAAGTTCGATCCTGGGAGAGTACCTTACCACCCTTGCAACTTGACGAGGCACCTAGGGTAATAGAAAACTAATGGAAAAAATCCTCACCTATTACCAACTGGAACAATTGGTTTCAAAGGGTGACAAGCTCATTTCAAACGGTATGATCTACCCAAGGAAGGGGGGAGTGTTTGTGGACAGTCATCATTCATTTGTTTCCCTCTCAACCTTTTTCCCTGACCTCTCAATCACCAATCTTAGGGAATGTACATATAAAGCTTTATACTCACAAAAAAAAAAAAAAAAAAAGATCAAGAGCAATTAGCAAACGAGTATGCACATTAAAAGTCAAAACATTGACTCAGACCTACACATGTCACATCTGGTACAGTGAGACAGAAACCTATGCCATAAAACACCTTTGATCCTCATCACTTGAGTGATGGAGGGTAGGTAAGATTAGTACGATAGGAGTGTTTCTGTTTTAGAGTTGAGTGATTAGCGAAGTTCTCTTTTCCCATTAATGTGCCTCCTGGAGGTATTCCTTTTGTTTCCTAGTGTGTACAGGAGCGTGTTGCTATTGATAGGATTTGGACCTTCATGGAACCTTTCTCTCGTTCACACTTCAAATCAAGCGCGACCATCAACACAAACAGGTGTTTTATGTCCATTAGCATTGCCCTTATCTTTTTGCATCCATGTTTGTCTGCCTTGATTGTGATTGGTAGCATAATATTCAGCGCATTTGCTTACCATCAAACATTTAATTCAATGTAATGTTTTGTCATAATCACTTGTTTAGGTGTAAAAATCAAGCAGTCCGACTAAGCTAGTTTGACCAAGCTAGGTATTAGAAATCTTCTCTTAATACCATGGGGCATGCCTTCCTAATAAGCAATGGTTACTTAGGTTCTTAATCCGATTTAGGCAGCATTGTATGAAATGTACTAGGGCTTTCTAGTGGGCTTAACCCTATTGACTTTTAGCTTAAGTATTATAAAGGGAGTTTACTAATGTGATGAGCCTGGGGAGGGTAACAGTGTTATATGACCCCCCAAAGTTACAAAATTTAAATGCTGAAAATGAACAAGCAAAAAATCAAAGTGCCACAATGTAAAATTTTAAGCTGGAAGGGAAATCTCAGCTTGATTTGGTACTTCACTCACATGTATTGCCTATGGTACTAGAGCCCTAGAGGTTCCCAGTGTGGGCGCTTTTCCTTGAAAAGCAAAAAACCCAAGGCATACAAAATAAGCACACACATCATAATTGAATCACTGTGAAAAGACTTTGGGGGGTCAAAGAAAAAGTAATCAGTCAGGCGATGATTTCATGAGAAATTCCTTTTATGGTAGCTTAACTACAAGGTTTTCTAGATATAGCCTCTAGTCAGCCCTCGAACATGAATACTTGGCTCTCGCGATTAAACAACTTAATTGACCAGTGAAAATTAAGAAGCTTACCCATGGTATTAATACTTGATCTCTAGTGCCTTTTGACCGTCAAATTAGCGACCCCAGACTTTTCTAATTTTTTACCTTTACATCTGTTTATGCATTTGATTACATTGCACTTTAATGTTCATTGCTAACAAATTGTTTGAAATTCTTTTATCAATCAATTTGTCTACCTAAAACTGCATATGCTTTTTAAGAGAATGCAATTACTCTGCCAATGTTGTTTGATTTTGCAGTGACTGAAGAAGGCTAAGGACATTCATCTCAAATGCTCTTCCACCTCGACGACTCAGCTTCAACTCAATAGCTTCCGAGGACGGAATCTACATCAGGAAGGGGGGCATGTTAACCCTCACGGCTCACGGACACCCATCACCTACGACGGACGTGTATTATGTATTTGGTAGAGTCAGGTACCGGGCTTGTCGGACCAATAGGGAAAGGTAGAGTGATCGCCGATGAGAGGCGCACTCTAACTGGGACATTCAAGGGATTAGTTGGCTAAGCATGGGCGCCCAAGTGTGAATGGGGTGAGCTCCTATAAAAGCCAACTAAACCTAATTTTTACTCATTCTCTCATTTGTGCAATAGAAGAGTGCTCTTGCTCCATCTCCATCTTCTTCTTCTTCACCTCCTTGTGTGTGTGTGTGTGTGTGAGAGAGAGAGAGAGAGAGAGGGAGAGTGTGTGTGCGATCGAGCATTACGAAGGCACGACGGCGGCGAAGCGGTTGAGCGCGGCACGACTGCAGCTTCTTCTTCATCGCGGCGAGGAATCCACCACGAAGGCGAGCGTAGAGCGGTGAGTGACACACCCTTTGCTCTCTTGAGCTTGCTAGTTTAGGCTTGTTGTGTGCTTGGAGCCGTTTGTGGCTCGCACACGGTGTATTGGCAAGTCCCTTGCTTCGACAGTGCGGCAAGGAGCGCACAGCCCAGTTTTCGAGAAATTTGACGTTTCGGTCAAGATCTGGCCAAAACACGCTTTCCGCTCCCTTCTCATAATTACACCGTCATTGTACCATAGGTTGTCCTATAGTCACTAGTAATCCCCATAGTTTTTTTTTTCATTACGATCGTTTTTCACCTGTTTTTTATATTTTTGAAGTTTTTCTGGCAAAAATTAGTAAAATTTAAAAAATAGCAAATTAAACCCAGAAAATTCCCAAAAGTCATAATAAATAAAAAACATCACTGCAAAACATTATATACACTCACATGCAATTTTTATGGCTGGATTTCTCCGTTTTACCAATATTTTGCCCGAAAAATGGCTATTTTTACCTATATACACACACCTAGGGGCTTGATTTGGAATTTGGCCCCATATACTTGTAGATTCATACTGCATAAGGCATATATACTTGGGTTAGTCCAAAAAAATTTGCAATCAAACGACAACCCTTAAAAATAGTCGAAAAACATGCCCTTTTTTGCTCTTTCCGCCATTGGGTCCGCATTTGAGAATGCCAAACATGCCCTTTTTTGCTCTTTTCGCCATTGGGTCCGCATTTGAGAATGCCTCTCCCCCTCCTAGCCGGAGTCCTCCCGGACGACAAGGTATCGCCTCGGTGTATGTGCCGTGTATGGATTAAAAAAAATCGTGCTAATGCTTGGCCGTGTAATGTGGCCCTATATAATGCATACTCGGTCAATGCGTGGAGAAATTAATGCTATGCAAGAGGAGGGTATAAGCAATATGCTTATTGGCATTCGCCGTTGAGGTTTCCTGTTTGTTGTTGATTTGGTCGGCAGATTTTCTTTGCAAGTAAAAGTTGTAATGTCTCTACCGCTCTTTGTTTGATCGTCTTTCTTGCGAAAGTCGCTTGGTGTGCTGCTATTGTTGATATGGACGTATTCATCTCCTTGGAGAGAATTTTCGTGGCAGAATTGGCCATAGAATTTGTTTCTTTTGCTTTCTATTTGTAGCTTTGCTTTGCCGGTTTTTGTAGGTTTATTTTTACTTCCTCGTTTGTCATTGTTTTGATGCTGATTGGCACCCACATAAATTGGTTTGCCGGTTTCATATGTTGTGTATCTCTGCCTTCCGATGTTGCTTGTATTGAAGGGAGTTCCTGTTGCTTCGATTTCGGGATCCAAATGCGAGTCGCAATTAAGTTGTTGCTGAGCATTTTCTTTGGGATCCATATCTGTTTTATTCGCTTGGTTTTTGGTTGAACTATCTGCTTCTGTTGACTTCTTCTGTTGTATTGTGGTTTGTCTGCCATGTCACTTCTATCCTTCCTCACCCATACTTGTTTGTTGCGTGTTGCTAACCTTGATCATGGCACTACGATCTGTGTTGTTTTATGCTTGTAGTGAACATGGTTGGCAGTTCCCTGTTTGTGCACCATGGGTATCGTGTTGTTCGTTAGTGGCACCCATTCTTTTGGTTCTTTATCCAGTGATTGCATTGCTGCCAGATGTTTCTTCCGGGGTTGCTGAGCAAAGGCTATCACCTGTTGTTCTTGTGCATGCTGAATTTTGACCGCATCTGCATTCCAATCTATCTGCACATTATACTCTTTTTGCCAAGGTTGTCCCAACAACATGGGGTGTTGTGTGGCATCTCATCTCTCTTTATTGGCACCTTGGTGAGCTGACATGCATCACAACGCTTTACAAACTCCTCAGCATCCATATGCAATGTAGGCCACCATATTCCTGCAGTTAAGACAATTTTTGCTGACTTATCGCCTGAAAAATGGCCTCCACTTATGCCTCCATGGTATTTCACTTTCACTTGCACAGATTCTAAGTTGATTGTCCTTTCCTCGCTTATAGAGTTGGTTCCCAATTAAATTATAGTCGCAAGCCTCCAGCTCTATAGCCCTTTTCCTTGCTTTTGTTATGTTTTCAAGAAACGTCCTTGTGGTTAAGAAATCAATGATATATTGACTCCATGCAGGTGCAATGTTTACCTGAAACAATGTCGCGTGATCCACTGGTCGTTTGGCACTACATATAGTACACTTGTTAACATGAGCATGTGTGTCAGCATACATAGTTGGCCAATAAACCCCTAATTGTTTCAGTCTCTAGTGTGTTTTCATTGTTGAACAATGAAACGCACAATCCTGGACGTGTGCCTCTTCAAGATAACACTCGAATTCCTCCGGATTTATACATAATCGTAGAATCTGGTCCGAGCCTATGTGAAACAGCCGTCCTACAATCAACTGGAAGTTTTTTGTTTGTTGTTTGGGTCTGTCTTCCTTGTTATCAAACCTACCTCCAAAGGAAAGAATGCTAACAATATCCTGAGACCATTTGGGTATCATTTCAATATAGAAAGATAAGCGTCGGGTATGTCATCATCTACTCCTTCACGAGCTTCCCCGTTTTGTAGCCTTGAAAGATGATCAGCCCGTAGATGAGTTTTACCCTTTTTGACCACCACTGCGAAATCAAACTCTAGAAATATAATAAACCAGTGTACAATTCTCCCAGTATTGCATGGTTTATTTACCAGATACAAAAGAGCTTGATGATTTGTGAAGAACACAAATTTGTTTGCGAGCAATTAATGCATAAATTTCTTTACAGCATAAATCATTCCTAACCCCTCTCTTTCGGTGGTTGTGTAGTTCTTTTCTGCACTATTTAACTGTTGGCTTGCATAACAAACTGGGAAATCCATTGTTCCGTCTCCAGGTTGAGCCAGAATACTCCCGATTGTATATGCAGATACATCAATATGAACATGGAATATCTTTTTCCAATCTGGTGCTTTATGTACAGGTGCTGATACAAGGTTTTCCTTCAGCTTTTGGAATGAAGTTTCACGCTCCTCAGTCCAGTCGAAACTGACTAACAAACGATACAAAGGTTGTGCAATGACTGCATACATATATATGAATCTTCGATAATATCCGCAGTGTCCCATGAAGGATTGCACTTGTTTCGCATTAGTAGGCCTGGGCAGGTCTACTATCACTTTGATTTTGTCTAGGTTAGTGGTTATGCCATTTCTTGAGACAATGTGTCCTAAGATGCGCCTTGCCTAACCATAAAAATGCACTTTTCCGGGTTAAGACAGATTCGATATGTTCTGCATTTCTCAAATACCTTTTGTAAATGGTCTATATGTTCTTCTCATAGAAGAGATTGTATACAAATATCATCCATACATATTTCTAAGAATATTCTCAGGTATTCTTTGAATGCATGCGTCATTAACCTTTGAAAGGTAGCTGGGGCATTAGTTAAGCCAAAAGACATAACTCTATACGCATATATTCCCCATTCTGTGGCAAACGCTATTTTATGTTGATCCTCTATTGCAATTGTTAGTTGGTTATACCCTGAAAACCCATCTAGAAAGGAATAAGCCCGTTTCCCGGCCACCTTTCAAGTACATGTTTTATGATCGGCAAGGGATATTTTATCCCTTATGGTGGCCACATTTACCTTTTTGAGGTTCACACACACTCGCAATTTTCCATTCTTTTTGGGGACAACCACAATGGGTGACACCCAATCTGTATGCTCGATTTCATAGATGAATTCAGCATCCATCAGCTTGTCAATCTCCTCTTTGATTCGTTTAGCAAATGTGTCATTATATGTGTAAGGACACTGTTTGCTAGGTTTAGCATCTGATTTCAAAGGAATTGTATGTTGGCATATCGATGGATCAACTCCTTTGAGGTCTTTGTAGGACCATGCAAACACATCTTTATACTTCTTGAGAAGTTGTGTTAGCCGTTCTTCTTCTTCAGGCTCTAAGTCAGTTGCAATATAGACCAGCTGAGGCTTTTCACCTGGTTCACTGAGGTCTATCCGTTTTTCATTATCCGGCCCATCATAAGATTCCTGGTTTATTCTTTCCCTGACTAGTGGTGTCATCATGATTTTTTTGTCCTGGATGGTGAATTTTCAATAGTGTGATGGTACATTCATGTTTCCTTTTTCTGACTCCTCCTTACCATCACTTTCTCCCTCCGTAGTCCATACCTCTCGTAATGACCGTTTTAGTTCACTCTGGGGTCTTTTGTTGTTTCTTGTTTTGATTTTTGAGATTTTTTTGATTTTGTTTCTATTTTAGCTTTCCGTACTTGTTTTATTTCCTCTTGCGTCCGTTCCCTTCGCACTCTCGAGAATCTTCCTGATATGTGGTCTTTTACACAATCCTCTGCTTTGACAAGCATTGGATAGTGAGTTTTATCTTTTATCCTGGGCATCAGGTTCTCTCTCATTTTGTTTTCTGCTCATTCTCTCCTATAGCATTCCTGGTGTCTAGGGGTATTATTGTCTCGTTTTCTGACCCTCCACTGGAAGGCACTGCTTCCAGCATGTTCAAGGTAGTTTTTGCTCCTTTGCTCGAGTTCTTAGGGCAATCTGGAATCAAATGAGTGACGAAATCAAATGAGTGACTCCGCAATTGGTGCAATATGCATCGACTCTAATGATTTCATCATGAGGACAATCTCTTAGCCAATGGTCTCCACCACACTTGTAGCAGGGTCCCTTAGGTTGTTGAGGTGCTCCTTGAGCTCCTCTTTGTTGGTAGGCATGTCTCTGCCCGCCCATGCCTCCGTTGGCTATGAACAACAATGTTCGTTCATCCAAGCTATATCTTCCTTTACCTGCTGCCTGTGCAGCTGTTGGTGGTCCTGTACTTTCCATCATGCTCCATGGTTCTGGCGTTGAGGGTCCTTCCGGTGGATAATAGACAGGATTTGCAGCATATCCCTTGGGATCTTCATAATATGCATGCATAGGCACCAAAGCCTTCTCTTCTGGTTCGGTTATTGTTGGTGTGTATCTTATGCCAACTGGTGGTAATCCTGGTAGGGGTGGTTGTTGCCCCAACACTCGTTGTGGTCTTTCTACACCTACAGGTCCTGGTAGGTTGCCTGCTTGATACCTAGGCATCGGTGGAAGTTGAGGAGATACTACCTGAGCCTGGGGAGCATAAGGTCTCTCTCTCACATACCCCTTGTTATAATAACATTCCTCCGTCCCATGGTTTGTCCATTTTTGTTCAATCGCACACCACTTTGGCTGTTTAGCCTATGGTTTGGCGTATAGGTTAATCTTTTTTAGCACTTCCTCTACAAGCTGCTCCTGGCTTACAGCTACTTCTCCTTTCGGTGTTGTCTTAGCGGACTTGCTTCCACTTTGTTGTGAGGATGAATCGTCATCAAGATCCTTGAATTCACCCTCTTTGTAGACCGCACAATTGTCTACAAGGTAAAGAGCCTCATTAGTTAACTCGTTTAACATCATGCTCCTCTTCATATGTAAGTCATTCTGGAGATTTGCATTCCTTAGTCCTTAAATAATTATAAGCATAAGTTTAGACTGAGTTGGTAGTTCTTCCACAGGGCAGAACTTAACATATCTTTTTAGTCGTAGGGCTTCCTTTCGCACAGATTTCCCGTCTTTCTGTTTGAATTTATGGATTTGTGAGACTATATTATGAGCTATCCCCCTTTGTGAGAATTCCTCAATAAACTCGTCAAACACCTCCTCCATAGACTCAAAGTCTCTACGCTCCACAAAGTCAAACCAAGTAGCTGCATCATCCTCTAGGATTAGTCCAAACCCTGCAAATTGGTTAGGGAAGTCTAACACCTCTTCAGCTCTAATTACACGCACAAAGGCTGCTACATGATCTCTAGGATCTCTGTTTTCCGTGTATTTCTTATTTACCCATTTTTGCACTTGAGAAGGTCTAATTCTACGATGGTCTGCAAATCTCATAATTGGATCTCCTCATCCCAATCTATAGACCTCCTCTGGCCTTCTGTAGTGGACAGGTTCCTCTCCCAGTGGTGCTCCTAAGCCATAATTTCTAACGGTTCTTGCAAGAGATGGTTCATCTCTTCGAACTCGTTCTATGGTGGTCTTCTAGGATCTGTTAACCCTTGAATTTTTTTGGCTTACTCTCACCCTGATATCATGAATAGAGGGGTGGTTCTTGTAAATCCCTTAGCCCTCGTGCAGCTTGATAACCATCTCAGTTTCGGTCTTGTTCCAATGTTGCACTCTGTGGAAGCCATGCCTGCAATGATGGTTGAGTTGCTGGTTGGTTTTGGTAGTTGAATGTCTGTTGTCGGGTAGAATGTGAGGTCGCGTCATAATCTTTTGAAAATGGATTTGTCGACTTGCTAGGGGTGTAGGTGGCTCTTGGCACTTCTTCTGGGGCATATGTTGATGCTTCTGGAACTGTTGCCTTTTCTACCTCTTCTGGGAGAATACGTTTGTATTCTCGCCCGTAGCTATCAACAAAAACAATATCCTTCCCCATAGCAATTTCATAAGAGAATAAGTAAAGAACCTTGTCTTTGCTTAATTCGTTTGAGTAGGGTTCTTTGCAATGAAAGTAAGAGACTATTCCCTCGCTCTCATGCTTATAAATCCCCAAATTCTCATTATGGGTTGAGACCCTGGTTGTTTTCTTATCGTACATAAAAAGCACTCCAGGTCGATCAATGTTTAGAGGTGGTTCTTGAGTTTCTGGAAACATCTTTCCTTTTTCCACGTTATCTCCATATCTATTGTAATCCTCAGGGTTACTAACTATCAGATAGTGGTTCCCCTTTTCGTCTCGGAATCTATCTCCATTATCATAGACTCGAATTATTTTTAGTCTCTGAGCAGGTCTTTCTTCAATACAAATACGCTTGCGTCCTCCATAGTCAGAATAAACTAGGGCTCCCATCGAGTTTGTTCCTTCTAAGAAGATTATAGTGAACTTGGAATCATTCAAAGGATTTAAGGAGGTGCTTCCTCCTGGCATTGGTACGGCCGTCATAGGTGAAACCTCCTGGCTGTTGACTACCCATCATGAAGAAGGATTTGTCTGATGAAGTGTCAGTATCACTACCCTCCTCAATAATCGGTGCTAGTGGATCTAGCCTTGCCTGAGTTACACTCTCCTCGGTGGAAACTAAGCTACCCTGATCACCTACCACCTTTTGGTCTCTAAAAATGTATCTTCTTGATCTTAAATTCATCAAACTTAGCAATGCAACTTAACACAAATCCAACCACTCACTTGGTAAAGGATCAATTTCCGCACAACTTCTTGCTTTGCCGCTGAATATACCTGTATACATGCGTTTAATTTTGGCAATCAAATCAAAGCATTTAACCGCTAGAGGTGGTTTTAGTAATGATTGGTATAACTGGAGAGTTAACCTCAACCACTAGTGTATCGTATACACTTCTGATATTCTGGATTAGGTCTACTAATCTGGAGCTGTACTTCCCTCGGATGTCGTCAATTTACCTGAAAAGTCTTAATTTCGTCTTTGCTCCGTCAAAAGGTCAAACAAGGTCCAAATTCACTTCTGAAAGAAGTTCTGGAATCCTCAAGTCAATTGGAACATCGCTGTATAACCTCAGTCTGTTTTTCACTTCACCAAGCCTCTGTAGACATCCTACGCGTAGGATGTCTCCTGCTCTATTTTGCCTGGATTTTTGCACTATAAACTCCCCTTGATGTGCTGAGTCCACATATGTTTTCACTTTTTGATTTGGACACCTATAAGCTGGTCAATTGATCAGAAATCTGTTCCAGCAGCCTGATGTTGGTATGAATAGTCAAACCAACTCCAATTTGGACCAAAATTGACTAGGAGGCTTGCCTTAAGCTATACAACACCCTGCTATGCCTATAATCAGTTTCTGGCTCCTAATTCATGCATTAGACATTTTACGCGTAGCATGTCTAATTGCTCAGAATGGCTTCAAGTGCAAAGCACAGACTCCTCTTGAAGTGTTGATCACTTTGGTATGCTCAAATCAGGGCTTGGAGAAATCACACAAAACACATCCTACGTGTAGGATATCTTTTTGACTTGTTTGACCCCAAACTTGTGCCACACCTTCCCCTTGATGTCAGCAACCCAGTGCTATGCTTAAATTTTGGTTTGGATTTCAAAAGACCCCAATTTTAGCTGTTCCAACCTTTTTCAATCAAAAATGCTAAAGTCTGCTTAGAACCCACTTTTCTCACCCAATTGAGATGAAACCCTTCTCAGGCACTCAATAAATCATGCAGATCATCCTCATGCAGTCATCCTATGGTTTTGGTCTTAAAATAATGCCTTGGCAATTTGGGTAGGTCTGGCATTTTTTGTCTATTTGGCCTTATCCTGTCAAGATATGGTCAAATTTCCACTTTCCAGGTGAAAATAGGGTAAAACCTACCTTCTGAACACACTGGTCAACTCAAAATTTTAAAATTCCACCAGATCACCATGTAGACATCCTACGCTAGGATGTCTCCCTGCTGAAAATTTATTTTTTTCCTGACAGAAATGCTCGTGATGCTCTGCAACTCTATCAGAAACACTCACAGCAACTTTTGAACTTCACTTCAGCTTTCAAACACTCTTTTGCGTCTTTTACAACCTTGTGATGAACCTAACAAGCAAGTATACATGCATGCAGTGCTCTAGATCATAAATTATGATGTCCTACTTACCCTACTCCTACTCATCATGCGAAATGGTGACAATGGTGTTTTGGTTGCTTCCTGGCCTCTCCGAAATCTCAAGCTCTCCTTTCACCACTTCTACCACTGAAACTCCTACTCATCAACTCAACTAATACGTAAAAACTATCTAAGTCTACCTAAGTCGAAGGATCTAGGCCAGACACATGCTCCCTAGACTCCCTCTAAGACCTAGAGAGTCCTCCACCCTCTGATCCTATCTAATTGTAAAACAAGACCCTAGCAAGCCAGAGAATCCCTATCCTCAAGGACTAGTCTCGGTCACCTACCTAGGGTTTTCGTCCCCGGCAGCGGCGCCAATGTTGGCGGATACGCCGCGACGGACGTCAGCACAGCAAGAATTCACCTAACAAGATTTGTCAGCTTAGGATGAAGCTCGACCCGCAAGCGTGTGGAAGCAAGCATAGGGTGTCAATCTACACTCGATCGACTCTCGACTAATTTCTACAGAGGTCTCTATCCAATGTCTGAGCTACAGCCTTCAGGAGTGCATAAGAGGAGATTTCCTACAACACTTCCAAGAGCCAAATACCCATCAAACAGTCTCGCCACGCCATAGAACTTGAAAGAGACCCTACTAACACCAATAGGTCGCTCTCCCTAAGGTCCATGAACCAAAATCTCAACTTTAAACACCCGGTGCAAAATCACGTAGGATGTCTGGCCGAAATTTGCAGGTCGTCGTTTCTGAAAACTAAAGTGCCTTATGTGTAGCTCTACTCAATGCGAACGTGTGGACATGCTGAAATGCGAAAACAGATAACGTATGCTCATTGAATCACCTGATAAAGCTTGTAGGTCGAGCTCGCAAAACCAGACCGTACACACGTAATGTAGGTATCGGCGCGTAGCTCTCATCGGGGGCAACATGTTGCACTTCTCCGCACTCGATTTTGACCACCAGTGCGTGCATAGCGTTAAGATGAAGCTCTCACTCTCTCTCGTACACAGTACGCTCACTCACAGACAGTACTCTTTTTAAAATGACAAAGGTTTTTTTCATTAAGGTCAAAAAGTGGTATAAATACCTTACAATCTCAAACCCTAATGTTCCAATTTAACCATCTACTCAATCTAAATATCAAAACTGGGATACAATCTGGAAACTTCTATAAGCCCCAATATTTACAAAGGTGAAATGTCGGGTTTTCTCAATAAATGAATAATTACAAAAAAGAATAATCCGCCGAGCAGTCATTTTCTGTAGGGTGTGTCCAGCTTCTAACATGCTCCCTTCCTAATCACCCATAATACAACGCATGCATGTGCATAAGCCAATGAGATTCCACTCAAGAGATCCTTCTCAAGATTGAGCTTGGCTTCTAAAGCTATAGCATAGTGCTCTTGCTTATGGCTTCTCCCCCCTTTTGTGCTAGCTACACCCTTCTTTTATAGCAATTTTGAGGGCTAAGGTTACTCCTCTAACCATGGTTGGGTTAGATTTTCATCATTTTATCTATTTTTTTTCTTGCAACTATCAAGAAGTTGGTGGGGATAGATGAAGAAAAGAGAGAGGAGAGAAATGGAGGTGATAGGACTTTTCATAGTGGGTTGTGGTAGTAGATTAGTAGAGTTAGTATTTTTATCAATTTACAAATGGAATTGGACATTCACAATGGGAGTATCCATGTAGGATAGGAATAAGCAAGATAAATGCTTAAGAGATAAGAAAAGATGGATTTCTTACAATGTTGATGCTCCACGTGTCTTGAGTAGGGACAATTTGACGCTTGTTGACGGTCCACTAGCTTTGACGATACATTTTTTCTCCACTCTTGACCTTCCTTGTGAGCCAAGGTAATTGAAGATGAGTAATCAATCACCATGATGTTGTGCTTCAAGAGAAGAGGCTGAATTTTGTGGTGTTTTTATACAGATAAGGGTAATTTGGAGGACGAAAATGAGACTAGGTGGTCAATTTTAGAATGGAAGAGTGTGTAGGAGGCATGAGTTCACCATGGTTTTTCTTATTGTTCAAGGTTGAGGGGGGGGGGAGAGAGAGAGAGAAGATAGAGAGAGTGAGAGAGCTTGGACTGCTTTGAAACGTATCAAGCAAACACGGATATATACTTAAGGGAGAGAGAGAGAAGGAGGAAGGGGGTGCTTGTTGCACTAATACCTTCTTACAAATTAGTCATGACCAATCAAGGTGAGATTAGCATTTGTTCGATATAGCTTGAGTAATTTACACCACAACACATCACAAGACAAGCCACCCCAATCACTGTCTTAAGGCCAGGGGAGTCCTCTCCACCCTATCACCCTCTTACATCATGTGGGATTTATGGCTAAATTGATAACAACACCCAGAGACAAACTATCAAGAATCATAAGGAGTCATAGACTGCAAAGCTTATATTATCTTAGTAAATGAAGATGATATAGAAGATGAGCATGCCATTGAAGCTTGACTCTTGGTTGGATTTGCATTCCATAGCCAAGAGGTGTTGGTGTAGGCTCTCTACTTCTCAAGATTGGAGAACGAGGTGGAGTTTTTGCTCAACACATGAGTTGTGTAAGTGAATGTGGTTATGCCAAAAATGAGAGCCTCCTGTTTATGTGTGTGTGTGTGTGTGTGTGTGTGTGTGTGTGTGTGTGTGTTATCTCTGAACTTTTACAAAGAGGGCTTGCCCCATTCAAGTGGGAGTGGTCACTTGGCCACTTGCATCCACTTGGTGACCTTAGTCCAAAATTTACAAGGGTTTAAAATACCTACCCATGGCAATAGTCACCATTTTGGTCCTAAGTCTAAAGGCTTTTAACACTAACCTTTGGAGGTTTTAATGAAGCTAACCCTAAGGTCTTTTAAGCTCCATTACGTGCTTATTTCTCTTTGCTAGACCATCTCCATCTTGGACCCTTAATGAGAGATAGAATTCTCTTCGTTTTTGGTCCCATGCTGAGATATATCTAAAAGCACATATCTATATTATAACTATTGTTCCCATTAATTTTCCCACATTAAATTATCAATTCAATCTGAGAAAATCCTTTGGGATAGTTAGATATTAGATTTTATGACATTACCTCCTTCTTGAAGCCATAGCTGTCCTCGACTATGAGGTAGAGAAGATAAAGCCTTAGTCATTAGTCCATATTGCTTAGCAGGTAGAGGATCCCTTTTCACCCTACAAAATCATTCCGGAATGGAAGACTAGTCCATTTGGTGCTTGGGAGGCTTAGCTGCCCCAAGCATATCTGCTCTTTAGTCCATATCATACTTTCCAAAGTAGATTGACAAATTCTACTTGGTGTTTGGGAGACGTCGTCATCACAAACATGATTCTAAGCATGCATACTACTCAAATTTGTACACAATAAAAAGAGAACTAGTCTTATAAGACAAAAATATTATTCATTCAAAAACAATTTACATTCGCTTACTCTAATGTAAAAATTTATGCATTGACAAGGTTCATACTATCCTTAAGGTATGTTCCTTGCATCCATCTAGCATCTTCAAAAGGATAATTGTTTAGCTTAGTAGGATATCGTCGGATAATCTTACCATGTCTTAGTCCCTTGTCTTCATGTCAAAGGATGGATTCGGACTGGAGCACCTCTTCTTGATTCTTGATCTCGGGGGGGCGGGGGGGGGAGGTCCTCAATTATTGGTTCTCTTGGTGACTCTCCTTTGTAAGGCTTAAGTAGGCTCACATAAAAATCATTGTGTATGAGCCAATGATTGGCAAAATTTAGTTGATAGGTCATCTTGTTGATTGGTTTTAAGATTTGAAAAGGACCATAGTATCTTTTTGCTATCTTAGAATAATAATGGTGGCCCGTAGGATTTTAGCCCGTCGTTTGCCTCAATCGAGCCTTGGGAAACTTGAGTAGGACCCAATCATTTTCCTTGAAAGTTAAGGCCCTTATGTGCTTGTTAGCACTAGCTTTTTGCACTGGTTATGAGATGAATATAGACTCCTTAATCTTTTGAAAAGATTCTTGTAGGTCTTGGCTATATACTCATCAACACATCAAAGATCTTCCCATGTAACTTAAGTAGCAAGGGACTTTTAGGTCTTCCCTTGATGATCTTGAAAGGTGCCTTTTGTGTAGTAGTATGGACAATATTATTGTACGCATACTCTACAAGGGGTAGTACTTCTCCCATTGTGAGCCTTGATCTACTTCCGTGACATAGATCTTGAGTAGATCTAGAATTGTAAGTTTAGCTATTTTCCTTTGGCCATCCATTTGTGAGTGATAGGCCGAAAATAAATTTAGCCTTATACCTAGACCGTTCCAAAAATTACTGGTCATTCGAGGATCTCTATTTGAAACTATGGATGTTGGTAAGCCATGGTGTTTGAAAATATGTGATATGAAGAGGACTTCCATTTGATGTGCCTTAATAGTCTTTTTGATAGGTATAAAATATGCTTGTTTGCTAAACCTATCAACGATTGTCCATATTCCCGTATACCCACGGATAGACTTGGTTGATCTAAAGATAAAATCCATGGATATACTCTCCCATGGTGAATTAGGAATTGACAATGGCTGGAGTAATCTATGTTGCTTCCCTCTATGATAC
This sequence comes from Adiantum capillus-veneris, assembly GCF_014529385.1. Classification (NCBI taxonomy): domain Eukaryota; kingdom Viridiplantae; phylum Streptophyta; class Polypodiopsida; order Polypodiales; family Pteridaceae; genus Adiantum; species Adiantum capillus-veneris. Next base: position 88,525,775 of record NC_140958.1, on the reverse strand, counting down.
TTAGTTTTTTGGCATACCACACATTTTGAGACATACTCTTGTATGTCTAGTTTCATGGTAGGCAATAGAAATATGTCTCTACTCTTGGAAGAGTAGGTTGAATCCCTCCATTTCCGGCATAGGAAGGAGCATGGGATTCATACATTACTTTCTCACGAAGGTAATTAGTGACATATAGCCTATTGCCATGGACAAGATAACCATCTTGCAAGGTGAACGATTCTTCTTTCTTCCCTAAGGAAAGGGCCGGCATTATATCCTTGAAATCAGGGTCAGTAGCATACTCATCTATCATGGAAGATAGATCATTGTGAGTTTCTATAGACACTGTATTTACTTTTGGTCATTGTGATAGTGCATCAGCCACTTGATTGTACTTGCCAGCAATAGGAGCAATATGAAAATTCAATTGCAAAAGAAAATTCACCCACCTCATTTGCTTGTCAAAAAGCTTGGTTTTCATCATAGACTTTGGTGATCCGTTCGTAGGATGAATGGAGTCCCCAAAAGATAATGCTTACATGTGTCAAGGACATGTAGAAAAACTAGTAGCTCCTTTTTGTAGATGCCCAACACTGGCTCATCAAAATTGAGTCTTCAATTTTCATATGCTATGGCATGCCCTTCTTAAAGAAAAAATGCTCCAAGGAAATCCCCACAAGCATCACATTGGACCTCAAATGGTTTTGAGAGATCCGGTGTAGTGTAAGCACACTTTGAGAGGTAATCTTTTCTTTGAGCTTGTCAAAAGAAATTTTCTCTTTTGCAGTCCACGTATACTTAACATTCTTCTTTGTTAAGTCATGTAATGGTCTTGCTATTTGCAAGAATTTTTCTATGAAGCATCTATAGTATGCACACATACCAATAAAGCTTTGTAGCTCATGTAGATTCCTTGGGTGAGGCCATCCTTTTATTACCTCTAACTTTGTTGGATCCATACGAATACCATCTTGAGAAATAGTGTGACCTAAGTATTGAATCTCTTGAAGGAAAAACTCACTCTTCTTTTGATTAAAAATTTTATTCTCCCTTAAAGCTTTAAAGATTACTTCGAGATGTTAATTATGTTCCTCTAGAGAATAGGAGTAGAAGATGATACCATCAAAGAACACTCCAGTAAACTTACGGTGTGGGGTCTAAATGTGGCCAAAGCATTTTTCAAACCAAAAGTCATTGACAAGATATTCATAAAGACCAAATATTTTGCAAAAAGTGGTCTTTACAATAACTTCATTCACTATCCTTATTTGATTTTGCCACTTTTAAGATCAATCCTACTAAAGGTAGATCCTTGTAGCTTATCTAACAGATCTTCTATCCGTGGTACGGGAAATCTGTTCTAGTAGTAATCTGATTAAGTGATCTATAATCAACACACATATGGTATGTGCCATCTTTCTTTTGCACTAATAAGACGGGTGAGCAAAAGGGATAGGAAATAGGCCTCACCATCCCTTTGTCTATCATCTCATATACTTGCCTCATAATCTCCTCTTGTTGATCTTCAAAAACTCTATAAGGAGGCTTATTAGGTGGTGAGCTCCTAGGTAGAAGCTCTATCTTATGGTCATCATCCCCTCATTTTGGAGGTAACTCTCCACGGATGTCATCAATAAAAACATCTTGGAATCCATTTAGGAAATTAGACAACTCTAATTCCTCTTGATTCCTACCATTTCCATTGGATAAAACATTAAAATCATTTATGGACTCTTTGACAAAAATCATGTACACGAAAACTTAGCTTTTTATTGACTTATCAAAAGAAGGTGGGTTTACAAGAGGTATAGTATGACCCGAGTCATTAGCATCTATATACATGTTCTTTTCCGTGTAGGTGAAATAAATTCTTCTTTCAAGAAACTTCATATTGGCGGCCATGCGGTTGAACCATGGTGCCCCTAGGATAGCATCCTCATGTTGGAGAGGAGAGATAAAAAATTCCTCTTTGTCAATGTAGCTTTGGACATAAAGCCTCAATTTCCCAATCAAGGGAGTAACGGAGGCTTGTTGTCCCTTGAAAGCCCCATAGGCAGTCATAGTATCTCCCATCTCAAAAGCTTGTATGCCCAGCTTAGTGGTCAACGCCATTGATATGAAGTTGTGAGTAGAGCCAGGGTCAAAAAGGATAAAGACATCATTCTCCCTCACCTTTCCCCAAGCATAGGAAAGGGTTAATCCTTTGCAATGAGTATCCTCTTTTGGGGCTTCGACCATGGAAGCTCTAGGAGTCTCATTGCGTGAATTTCTTTTGGGGCAAGAATGATAGCCATGTCCTTGCTTCCCACACTTGAAACATTTATGGCCTTTGCGAAATCTTCTAACTCTTCAGGAGAGAATTTATTTTTACCTTTGTAAACTCCTTTCTCCTTGGTCTTGTTGTTGTTTTTGTTTTTTTTTTTGTTGTTGTTGTTGTTGTCGTCGTCGTTGCTAAAATTTCCTTGTCCTAGGCCTTTGAGAGTTGACATACTCGGCCATATCTTTAGGTAGTCCCGCACAATATTGTTGCTTTTGTTTGACAAAGTCTATCTTTTGGTAGACGGTAGCTTTGAGATGTAAATCCCAAAACTTGTCCACATACTTGTGGATAGACTCATTGGGAGTTAGCTTCAAAATTTGCCATTCGTCGCGGTAAGCACTTTGTCTTTGGTGTCTCTTGCAAGAAATTGCTTCATTATGGAAACTCGTAGAGTTTTACATGTCTTGAAAGCTTTGCCATTAACTTGTAGATTAGCCCACCATTGTCGGGTAGACTTTTGAAAATGCGTAGCTACATAACGTAGCTTGGAGGACTCCGTGAAGCCCTCATCTCCAAAGGCCACATCAAATTGTTGGATGAAGGCCAAAACTAAACTTTATCAGTAGCACCAAAGGTGCCATCATAGGTGAGAAAAGAGATGCTCTTTCCTCCAACCTTGAACTTCTTAAGCTTATAAGACCTTTTCCAAGTAGCATAGGATTTGCGATGTCCTCCCCTCTTATATTCTCTAGAAGAAAAATTGATGCTTTTATCAAAAGAGGAGGAATATGATGAAGATGGAGAAGAGGGTGACCTCTTTCTCACCTTTTTCTTCTTTTGGTTCTTCTCTTCCCTCTCAGAATGACAAGGAGAAGGACTACATGACGACCTTTTCCTCTTGGGAGGAGCTAGTGATTGTCGAGACCGCCGTCTTCGTGGAGCCACGTCTTTTGAAGAATTTGGAGATTTCACTTATTTCTCTTTCATAGGGTTCCTCCTCTTCTCTCACTGGAGAGAGTCATCTTTTGGAAGTCTCTACAAGAGGCTTCCGAAGCTCTCTCTTCTCTTGGGGAGTTTGGTTAATCCCATAAGTGTGAAGTTGTTGGTTAACTTCGGCTTGCAAGGTAGGGTTGCCCATAGCTTGTTGCAACCTAGTTACAAGATAGTTCACAAACATGGGGGCATCATTAGTAGCACCTTCATTTTCAAAATCAAAGTCGTCAATATTCATTCTATTCTCTCTTTATTATTCTCAGCCATGCTAACTAAATTTATATCTATGTTACTTTGTGCTTTGGAAACCTTAAAACTTTAGTTGTTACTCTTCTTAACTTTCAAAACGTAGCTCTCAAGCAGCCAAACCCATGGTTTAGAGACTATTGGTTGCAACGAGTAGTGGAGAGGCTCTAATAGTGCTCAATTGATTATAGTTCTTGTTGAGCTTGCTAGTAGCTCAATAAAGGTTAAGCCCAAGGCAAGCCCCAAAAGAATCCATTATTAAGTCTATAGTTCCCAACAGTGTACCTTGAACTCAGTTCATTCCAACCGGGATAATACATCCCTAACCCACTTACCCTCTTGCAATGAATAGTTCCAACCTTTCATGGACAACTCAAGGACCTCTCTTCTTAAGCAAGAAAGAGAAACCAATAGCTCTTATACCAATGTAATAGAATATGTCTATAACCTTGATTGTAGCGGAATTAAAGTAACAATAGTGAGCATTTCCTCAAGAGAATTCTTAAAGATCATAAGGAGAACACTTAATTAAAGGTAGAAAAATGAACATTATACCTAGTTAGCTTGGCATGAACAATACTTGTAAAAGAGAGTGATAATTAGAGAAATTGACAACACTTGAGGACCGGAATTACGAGGATCCGGTCCCCCCTCCAAAAGGATTTTGTATTATAGTTTCTCCCATGAAGAGAGACTTAGTACAATACATGCTTTGTGTTCTTTGAGACTTTTTTGATGCAATGAAGATGGTAAACTTCATGCACCAAAGTTATGCCCGCAACTCCTTTGCAAAAACATTAACTTGTCCCCGACTTCAATCCCAAGACCTCAAACACCTTCAAAGGTGGAGAGAGCTAGCAACAAGGAGTGAGTAAAGGGAAGAGGAAGAAGAAGTAGCATACAAGAAAGAATTACGTTCCTCACCATATATTACTCTTAGAGCTTAGCTTAGCTTAGTAATGAATATGGTAGAGAAGATGAGCATGCCATTGAAGCTTGATTCTTGGTTGGATTTGCATTCCATAGCAAAGAGGTGTTGGTGTAGAATCTCTACTTCTCAATCTTGGAGAAGGAGATGGAGTTCTTGCTCAACACATGAGTTGTGTGAGTAAATGTGGTTGAGTATGCCAAAATTGAAAGCCATAACAATGTGCATAATGCATCAAACTTGACAACATCAAGATTTCCTTGGGTCATAAGTCTCTAAGTACTAGCAAAAGTCTGGTAAGAATCTAGCAAAGCATTAAGAACAATCTGCACAAAGGAACTGTTAGAAATGACTTCGCTTGTAGAAATAAGCTACTCATTAATATCCTTGATACCAACAAGTAAATTATTCATTTCATCTTCCTCATGCATAATCTTCGGCTCCAGCTCTTTATACACCAATGCAATTTTAGCCTCATTGCGACTTGCATAAAGACCAGCCAAAATATCTCAAGCCTGTTTTGCAACTTTAGCTGAACAAATATGAGGATTTATAGTGTGCTTCATAGATAATCCAATCAATGCATGATTGTTGTGCATCTCTAACATCCCAACGAGATTCTTGGTCGTGGGAAAAACAACTCTAGTAGTAGCAAGCCTGTCGCCAAAACCTGCAACATCATCAAGATCGCTTGTATCCATAGAACCAAGATGTACATCAATGCCTTGCACAACATTCCAAACGCTCTTTGACACAAGAACATGTTGCATCATGTAATCCCACAATGGGTGATTGTCACCATCCCCAATTTATCCTCTGCAGCAAACATCTTGAGCACATCTGTGTTGTTGTTAGCCATGGTGGCCAGTGCCTACACTTGATGTAAAAATTGCTCCAAAAGAGGAGAAACGAAGCAAGATCAACATGTCCTATATAGCACAAAACACCATATTAGTGAATTTGGGAGTTTCCAAATTTCCATCTTCAACAAGAGCTTAAGATTTGACCACATGGTCAAATCTTAGCCAAAGTTTTGAGAGAATTCTTGGAAGATCTTTTTGAGTACTACCTTGTGGAAGGATTTGGTATTAAAACACAGTTTGAGATTTATCCATACGATCAAATCTTCAAGACATTGGTGATTCCCAAATTGGCTCTAAAATCCCAAGCTCTCTAATATGGTGTTACAACCCGAGAAAGACTGTAAGAGACCTGTTATGCAAAAAATGGCACTGAAAAAAAATTTGTACAAAAGGAAAAAATTGTCTGCACAATATTGCGTGTAGTGGAAACGGAGGCCAAAATGAGTCAAAATGAAAATTTTGAGGTATTTATTGACTTGTTGATGCTCACCAAAGCTCAAAGAAATCTGAAAAAGTAGGTAAGTTGTGATGTGATGTTGGCGACTTAGCCTGGGAGGACACAACCTGCTTTGATACCAATTGTTGGAAATAGGGTTGCAAGGAAACACACGGAGCTTAGAGAAGACGAAGAAGCTCAAGGCACACAACAAAGAGTAGTATTTCTTAGTGCACAAATGAAAGATACCCATGGTAAGATCTACTCTGCAAAGGCAGCCAAAGGATAAGGTTAGTGGACTTGCATGCCACAATTCACAAGAGGTATAGATGGTGAGTGGGTGCCACAAGATTTCACCAAAGGTGCTTAAGTATACATGCAACCATCTGCTATTGACCCTCAATGTGTTCAAAACCATGCAAACTTGGATCATCGTTGAAACAAAAAGCTCCTTGGCTTAAATAATTGCAAGGACAAGGGGACCGTAGCCATGGTGAAACATGTTTTTCAATGTCAAGCATGCAATTGCAACAACTTTCTTGATTCCCTGCACATTGTAAGTACATTTTTTGAGAATACAAATCTGGGTGTGAAGTCACACTGGAATATTTTTATGGCTTCATAATTATCTTTTGGCTGACTTTTCTAGTCATATTTTGCTATACATTGGTGGAGAAGCATCCACTTCATAGCCTCTCCGGAACGTTCAATGCTATACATGCAAATATTAGAGCAACAATTTTCGCACACCTTTGCCCAGCCAAATTGGTTCAAAGAACAATTTTCTTCTATTCACACTCCTATATTGTACCTACTACTATGCAAGGTTATGGGAAGCTTGAACCCATCAAGGTATATTTCCTATCACGGAGTGGCCAAAACCAGATTTATGGTTGGTAGCATGTTTCAAGCAAAATATGGTATTAGATGTCCAAAACTCCGTGAAATATTCTAAAGCTTCAAGGTCTGTGGGCTTGAGTTAGTATTTGCATGTTCATTGTTTTGTTCATATCTTTAAAGAGTTTGCATTTTCTTAAACAACCAAAATGCTTGTATGTAAAGATGTGCACTAGGAGGATTTAGGGATGATTTTAGAAGAGATTTGTGGAGGGCGTGCACAATGGAGATAGGTACCGTTGTAAGGTTGGAGCACAGATATTGGGATGCACTATTTAAAATCATGCACCTCATTGTATATACAATTTCACCATGATCATTGGATGTGCAAGCTTGAAGGGTGGACTCCCTTAGAGTGTGTAGATGGAGCTATTGCAATATTTGACATCATATTGAGGATTCCCAATGATCCTTTGGAAGCTATCCAAGTGAATAAGCATTGGACTCTCAGCAATGTGCGAGAACATTTAACCATTATGGGTTTTGAGGACATTCAACAAGCTCAATTTTGTCTCCATGGAAGACAAAAAGGAGGTTTAGGATGATTGGGGCATGGATGGAACTATACTATCACTGTTATAGCTTTGAAACTCTTACATTTTTTGAAAAAATATCCTCTATAATCAATTTGCTTAGCTTTGGCAAATTTTGGACTTCGAATATAATGTTTCATTCAACAATAGAGGTCTTGTGTACAATTTGCTTCACTACCATTTTTACATATTATTTAAATCTAGCATCATAATGAGGCAAAAGTCTATTTTATAGCATGATTTGATTGCCCCATTAAAAAAATGCATTTTATTGAGCTAGTCTTGAAAAAAGTGCCTTATTCTAAAAGGGCCACCATTATGAACGGGGAGGCTTGATAACTCATTCTCACTAGCCCTAAAGAAGCACAAATTGGGGGTTGAGAACCTTTCTCTCTTGGCTCCTTTCATCTTCCTTGTCAGTGTGGAGCCCGATTTGGAGAAGGTGCATCTGCCACACCTTCGGGGTGGCTCCATCATCAAGGATTCCGAGGAGCCGCAGAGTGTCCCCATGAACCCTTCAGCCAAAGGTAAGGCACTTCAGCTTGAGTACCCTGGAGGGCTCAAGGAAGTGGTTGAAAAACCCATCATTGTGGCTAGCACTAGTGTCACTCAGAAGATGCTCCACTAATAGATAAGGCAGTCCTAGAAGTAGAAATCAGTCTCTTATTGTTAGTGGTGGTGGATGGGGAGGCGTTTCTTTTTTTGCATAACTTGGAGAAATCATTCGGCCTACACATTAATAAGTGTCTGGGTGTTCTATGCACCAGCACCGAATTTCCCCTAGCCTCCACGCTAGATATCCTTGTAGCATAGAAGGGCAGCAAGCAGATTGCTTTGGGACCACAGTCCTCCCTTGCATATTACATAAAAAAACTTCCCCAATGAGTTCACTCCCCAAGGTCATTTCATGATGTGGTCTTTGAAAGCCTTAGGCAAAGTTTTGTGCTTAAGCACCATTGCCCAAACTGCTCATCTTCTATTCCTATTGCGTAGATCCCTAGTATGCAATGCATTTGGCACTGACTTCCATAGCAAGGTGTTTTCCGAGATAGGGATACACGCTTCTGTTGACCCTCAAGTGATAGTGCACTCCCTCTTGGCCACGGAGTTTCCTTATGCATAGGAGAGACGCCAAGAAATGGCTAAGAAAGTTATGGACACCTCAAATGAACAATGTAACATCCTTCCTTCAAAGTACTAAAAACATATATACTCTTGTCTCTCTATCTTATATTTTTTTCATTTAAGTTTCAAAGTTTTAAAAAAATCCTAAACTTTGTGTTGTCATTTACTAAGGGGTGTTTTTTTTTTCTTTTCTAAAAAACTCATTGTAATTGGTGTCGCATTTAGGGAGGAGGGAAAGAATGGATGGATAGACAAATTTTGGCTAGATTTGAGCTTGTCTAGTGTCTTGGGATGCACATAAGGCCAAAAAAATCAAAAAGGGGGGTGGCCACAAGGGAATGCAGGGCAGCCAAATAGGGTCCAAAAAAGCAAAAGGGGGGTGGCCACAAGGACACGCAGAACATCCCAACATGGTCCTTGGCCACCCCCCTTGGTCCAAGACACTCGAGAAGCTCAAATCCATCTGAAATTTAAGTATCCACACATTACTTCACCCCCTCTCCTTTGACAATGTTTGAGCCACAGCTGAATGGGTGCATAAACACTTGAAATCAAGCAAAGTATGTGCTTTTCTAGTGTCCTGGAGTGCAGACAGGCCAAAAAAATCCATTTTTGGTTGATCTTCGCACCCTTATAGCCACCCTCCCCTTTTGCTTCTTTTAGCCTTGTGTACATTTGACTGATCTGCGCGTCCTTGCCCCCCTCCCCCCTTTCCCCGCCGTCCCTCCCTTTTTTCTTTTTTTGGCCTTGTATGCACTCCTAGACACGAAAAAAGCACATACTTTTCTTGAATTCAAGTGTTCATGCCAAAATGGACAAGGATAGAGTGAAGAAGCCCCTTGTTTGCAGCCAAGAAAACACTTGGTCTTTAAGTCCTGGCCTAGGTGCCACTCCACATCAAAGCTATAATGGAAATGGCCTATTCTTTGAGAGTACCGGAAATTAGAGACAGTACTTTTGTGAAATTACTTTGTGAGCATAGAGGGTGAACTTAATGAATGGTAGCAACATAAACATAGCATTTAGTTAACTTGGCATGAACAATACTTTTGCAAGAGAGAGAGAGAGAGAGAGTTTAGAGAACGTGACAACAATTGAGGACCGAATTTATGTGGAGCCGATCCCCCCTCCAATAGGCATTTGTATTATAGTTTCTCCCATCAAGAGAGACTTGGCATGAACAATAATTTTGCAAGAGAGAGAGAGAGTTTAGAGAACGTGACAACAGTTGAGGACCAAATTTATGTGGAGCCGGTCCCCCCTCCAATAGGCATTTGTATTATAGTTTCTCCCATCAAGAGAGACTTGGTACAATACAATCTTTGTGTTCCTTGTGACCTAGGTAATGCAATGAAGACGGAAAGCTTCATGCATTACGAACATAACATAAACCATGCTCCCTTACCTTTCCCCAAGTATAGGAGAGAGGTGCACCTTTGCAATGAGCATCCTCTTTTGGAGCTTCGATAGTGGAAGCTCTAGGAGTCTCATTGAAAGAAGTTTTCTTGGGGCAAGAAGGATAGTCATGTCCTTGCTCCCCATACTTAAAACAATTATGGTTCTTGCAAAAAGCTTCAAGCGCTTCAGGAGAGAGTTTTTTTTTACCTTTGTAAACTTCCTTTCTCCTTGGACCGATTGTTGTTATTGTTGTTGGGATTGCCTTGGGAAGAATTTTGGGCATTGGTTTTTCCCTTGGCATCACTTTTGTCTTTATTTTCCATGGCCTTGACATTCCGTCTAGCCCCTTGTTGGAAGTTAATACACGAAGCAACCATGTGTGGTGGATTACTTCGGTGTTAGAACCAGGCCGTTGAGAGTTGACATACTCGTCCATATCTTCAGGTAATCCCGCACAAAACTGTTGCTTTTGCTTGACAAAGTCTATCTTTTGGAAGATAGTAGCCTTGAGATGTAAATCCCAAAACTTGTCTACATACTTGTGGACAGACTCATGAGAGAGAAGCTTCAAACTGCACCATTCGGTAAGCACTTTGTCCTTTGCATCACTTGCAAGGAATTACTTCATGATGAAAACTCGTAGAGTTTTCCATGTCTTAAGGCTTTTCCATTGCCACGGAGCCAACTTCCGGAGTGCATAGCTACATGGCGTAGCTTGGAGGACTCCATGAAGCCCTTGTCTCCAAAGGCCACATCAAATTGTTGGATGAAGGCCAATACTTTGTCGGTGGCACCAAAGGTGTCATGATAGGTGAGAAAAGAGATACTCTTTCCTCCCTCTTTGAACTTCTTGAGTTTTTGTGAACTTCATCATGCAGGGTATGATTTGCGATGTCCTCCTCTCTTGTATTATCTAGGAGAATAGCCATAACTTTCGTCAAAAAATGAGGAAGGTGAAGAAGAAGGATAAGAGGGTGATCACTTTCTTGCCCTTTTGGTCCTTTGTTTCCTCTCTTCCCTTTTCGAGTGATGAGGAGAAGAATTGTGTGTTGATGTTTTCCTCTTGGGAGGAGTTGACGATCGTCTAGACCACCGTTTTCGTGGAGCTACATCTTCAGAAGAACTTAAAGTTTCATTACTTTCTTGCTCTTTGGATTCCTCCTCTCGTATGGGAGAGAGTCTTATTTTGGGGTTCTCTTTAAGAGGCCTCCTAAGCTCTCTCTCCTCTTGGAGAGTAATCCCATAAGCGTGAAGTTATTGAGTAACTTTGTCTTGCAAAGTTGGGTTGCCCATAGCTTGTTGCATCCTAGTAACAAGATAATTGACAAACATGGGGGCATCATCATTAGCACCTTCATGTGAAAAATCAAAATTTTCAATGTTCAGTCTATTCTCTTGGTTATTGTCAGCCATGTTATCCAGAATTTGTGTACTTACTTAGTGTATGCTTTGGAAATTCAAAACCTTAGTTGCCACTCCTCTTAGCCTTTGCAAATCGGCACTTAAGTATCTACACACACGGCTCAAAGTGGTTAATTATAGAGAGTAGTGGAGTGGGTCTAACATTGCAGAATTGCCGAGGGCTAGCTCCTTTTAGACTTCTTATGGCTTAATAATAGTAAAGCCATAGGCAAGTCTAAAAAGACCCCATTATTAAGCCCAAAGCTCCCGAGGTGTGCACCATATCCTACATAGTGGACTCAACAAAACCGATAATAGATCCCATTCTCACTTACCCTAATATAGTTAACAAAATCACCCATTTATAGGCTACTTAAGGACCTCTCTTATCAAGCAAGAAAAGAGAAACCAAATGCTCTGATACCAATGTAATGGAAATGGCCTATTAACTTTGAGAATAGTGAAAATTAGAGATAGTAATTTTGTGAAATTACTTTGTGAGCATAGAGGGAGAACTTAATTGATAGCAGCAACATAAACATAGCATTTAGTTAATTTGGCATGAATAGTACTTTTGCAAGAGAGAGAGTTTAGAGAACATGACAACAGTTGAGAACCGGATTTATGTGGAGCGGGTCCCCCCTCCAATAGGCATTTGTATTATAGTTTCTCTCATCAAGAGAAACTTGGTACAATACAATCTTTGTGTTCCTTGTGACGTAGGTGATGCAATGAAGATGGAAAGTTTCATGCATCACAAGCATAACATAAACTTTGTGGAAAGCATCAACTATCCCAGCCCTCGATCCCAAGGCCTCAAACACCTTCAAAGGTGGAGAGAGCTAGCGGGAATGAGGTTAGAGAAGAGGAAGAAAAAACATTTCATAGGAGAAATAACTAGTTCCTCACTTATCATCACTCTTCTTCCTAGCATACATAATAGCATAGTAATGAAGATCAAGAAGATGGTAAGCTTAAGCATTGAAGCATGGCTCTTGGTTAGATATGCATTCCATAGCCAAGAGTGTTGGTGTAGGCTCTCAACTTCTCTACTTTCTTGGAGAAGGAGATGGAGCTCTTGTACTTTGCACTTCACACAATGAGAGTGTGTGGGAGAGTATACCCCTCAGGCAACCCCCTAGCTTACTTTGGTCGACCCCTCCTTGTTCATTGTCTAGAAATGTTTGGAGGTTATGTGTTCACGGTTCACGAACGGGGATTCTTGGACGTAGTGTGGTCTACAATTCAATTTTCTATGAGATAAATGGTGCTCAATATGGAATTCTTCTAAGGTAAAAGTTTGGAGGCTACATAACCGAGGTGTATGGAAAGTTGGAGGCCACATAACCGAGGTGTATCCAATGGAAAGGATCATGTGTTGAGGCGTCCATGGTAGCTTCTTCATCACCTTGGTCATATGCTTACTAGGAGCTATAGAGAGGGTGTTAAAGTTATAGCATCTCAAGTGAACAGCCCAATGTGATCCCAATATTTATTTTGGCTTTGGGTATCTAATTTACTTATTTGTCAAATCTTAGGTAGGGCAAGTTGCTACAATGATTATATAAGTACACCTAGCTCCCCATTGTAGAATATACTAAGCCATTGCCCAGTTGGTTGGTTCATCTCTCTCTCTCTCTCTCTCTCTCTCTCTCTCTCTATATATATATATATATATATATATATATATATATATATATATATATATATATATATATATATATATATATAGATATATATATATATGTGTGTGTGTGTGTGTGTGTGTGTGTGTGTGTATATATGTGTGTGTGTGTGTGTGTTCTCCCCATTGCTTTACGCTTTTGCATCGTTGAATTTGACACACAAAGCCTTGAAACTCCTACTAGAGTGCCATGTTCATAGAACCATTGTTTGTTCTTATACAAGTTTCAAGAGAAACTAAGCAATGCTCTCATTAAGGTTGTTATTAGAGATAGACATTAGCCTGATACTAGGCTTTACTTACATACTCATCACATTAATGGGGTACGGCCCACACTCAATAGGCCTACTACCTCATTGAGTATGGTGAATCAGAAAGGGCGGGCACCTACACACACCAGTGTGCACACATGTTGGAATATATATATTTAACATTCACACACACGCACACATGGTCATACATATATTTAACATTTGTATATAGTCGAAAAGGGAGGGCACGTACACACACACACACACACACATTGTCATACATATATTTAACATTCATGTAGCATTGATGGAGTAATGCACACACAAAAACACACGGAAACATAATGTCATACATACATGTGTATCATTTGACTTGAAGTGTCATAAACTCAAAAGGTTTTGAAAAAGAAACTATGTTTCTCTTGGACAAGAATAAGCGTGTTGTGGGTTTTGACAAGATGAAATGTTTAGCTTTTTTATTGTTGTAATACATTTTATAGGCTGAGATGACCGAAAAAGATGAAATGCAAAGAATATTTAAAGAATGTTGGAACTCAACATGCATCATGAAGGAGTCAGCACCCCTTGATGGCTTATCATAAACAAAGTAGGATTTATACCCAACAATTTAGATCATGGAAGATTTAGACTACATTGGATAGTTATTAGTCTACATGTTTTAAAGTTTGACGTCAATGACAACTAATAGGCTCAGTGACACATATAAAACATATTCGAAACTAATTGCTTGATTTTTCTATTTATGTTGGAAATGGGGAATGGAGAACACCCCTATAACACACACAATTGTCTCTGTATAACCAAGGATGTACACTACACCCCAATCCTCTTGTAAACATACATTAAACTACACAATCTCTCTCACCCAATACATAGCCGATCACAGCCATGCAATCCAATACCACCAAGCAATCACAAATCCATCTCCGTTCTCTCCCACTTTCACAACCTCTCTCTCTCTCTCTCTCTCTCTCTCTCTCGTACATTCTAGACCAACACGAAAGGGGGGGGGGGGGGGGGGGGGGGGGGGGGGGGGGGGGGGTTGGTGGGGTGTGCTACACATGCATTATATAATTGGACCCTAGTTGTGGAGCGGTTGGATACATTTTTAACTATGGGAACCCACTCGTATAATGGAGTATTGTAAGGGCTTGGTGTAAACCAAAACCCTTAGGGCTATGCATAATGAAGTTTCATGGGATCACCCTTGCAAAGATTTGGTGCAGGTATCCATACCTTTGCAAGTCTTACAATGGGTACTTGACATTTTCCTACATGTAAATGTAAATGCTTTACCATCTGCCATGTGTATATTTAGAAAGTTGGTAGTCATCTTTTCACTACTCCATAACTACCCATGCACTCCCTTTGGTGGGCCACTATGGACCATACAATCTACTGTATAAAGGTGGTAATTGTGCAAGAGGAACCAACAATGGTATCTCCTTATTGTAAATTGCTTTTTTTTTGTCATTGGTGGTGTTATTAATACAGATGGTTCTCATTCTTTCAAAGCCTTTGATCTTATTTTTCTTATCCTATATACTATCTTTTTGTATTGAGCATCATATCTTAACCCACACAATCTCATTTTTTAGTAATGTCCCCCCCCCAACCCCAACATACACACGAGTGAGGGTGGACCAAGCAGCTGGTCCCCAAGTGTACTGTCGTGCTGTGGAAAGGGTTGGTATCAGCGGAAGGACCTGAAGCCAAACCTGCTGTGCCATAGGCAATCCCACAGACAGTGACACTGACTCTCCAAAGGATGGTCACAAGCTGCGCATGCTGCCGAAAGGCCACTATGTACTAACCATCTCCCCACTGTTGTAGCTCTGTGTGCAACTAGCCACTAGAACAAAGTGACTCGCCCAAAAGGCTGACAAGAACCTAGTTGTGAGACCCTCCTCCTGCCAATGAAGTGTTGCAGCAGGACGAGCCTCTCTCCATGCTGTCATTATGTGACGCCCCAGTCAAACAGTATACTGAAAGAAAGGGACCCCTGGGTGGTCGGCTGAAGAGAGGGCAACTCTCCCAAGCCCAAAGCCTCCAATGGCCTGTCTCAAGAGCTCTTGGGTTAGAGGATCTATGACACAAGTCCTCCCATAGATGTCCACTACTCGTATCCTCTGAAAACAACACTCTACAACTTGTGGAGCCTCTACGGAGACTGTGTAGTCGACCCTCACCTAGATCTTGAAGAACATGGAGGGTATAGTCTCTGAGCAAACTTGAACTGCAACGAGAACCTCTAGTCGCTTGAAGGCCCCCATCCATCTGGGAGCTGCTCTCTCTAGAGGAGTGAGCCACTCAGCTAGTAAAGCCTCTGTGATGTCCTAACACATGCTTTCCTCCCCTCTCATGCCCTTCAGTTGGATGCTCTATATCTCCTCTAGCAAGACCTGAAGCCAATCGCCTAGAGTGTGTTTTGGGCCCTCTGCCATGGGACCCCAAGAAACATGAGACCTACTACCCACCAAGTGGCCTCTCTGAGTGCTGACCATGGGGTGGGGCTGTCTTAAGCGCTCCTTCGTGCAAGTGGGCTGGTGCTGCTCCAGGCCACTCCATAGATGCTCCCAAGTGCAAAGCAGGCTTGCAGCAAAACGATCCTCCAATCTCCTTCTCATACCAACTATGCGCATCTCTGTGAAGATCCATTTAATGGAAGGTCTCCAAGGGCCTCCTGCATGAGGCACTCGAGCTCTAAACCACTGAAGCAAAAAATCCTTCCAGGGCTCCTCCCCCTAGAAGCAGTCCTCTGACAAAAAACTGCCCAAGAAGGGCACTGCTCTGCTGTGCTGGATCTATGATCCCCAACCCCCCTGAGAACATGGTAGAGTGATGATCTACCAGGCCACTTTGGCCCGAGCCAGCTGGGTGTCGTATCTTGACCAAACAAAGTTCCTGATTAGCCTCTCTAATTGGCTGATGCAGGAGCTCGGAAAAGATCCAACAAGATGTAATGTACCACATAGTAGCCAACAACACCTTGTTGGCCACTACTGTGTCTGCTAAAGAGATTCGTGCCAAACTCCAATGTAGCAAATTCATCCTGATGGAGAGGAGGAGGGGAGCAATCTGCTTCTCAGCAGACAAGTCCAAGAAACCTGACAGCCCAAGTAGCCAACTGCAATCCCTGGGGGATTCCATCTAAAACTCTCACCTGGCAACCAATCAAGCGTAGGAGCACTGCCAACCCAGAAACGTGCCAAACTCCAATGTAGCAAATTCATCCTGATGGAGAGGAGGAGGGGAGCAATCTGCTTCTCAGCAGACAAGTCCAAGCAACCTTACAACCCAAGTAGCCAACTGCAATCCCTGGGGGATTCCATCTAAAACTCTCACCTGGCAACCAATCAAGCGTAGGAGCACTGCCAACCCAGAAAGCCACTGTCTTCCTCCAGTTGATCAGTGCGTCTGATGCACACCAAAACGTCTCTAGAGCCTGCTCACACCTGTGCACGTTGGCCTCCTGGCCCTCCAAATACAAAGCTAAGTCATTGGCAAACTCAACATCCAATAGCTCATCGCCCCGAATAAGAAGCTGCTCATGGACCTAGCATAGAACAGAACGAGGAAGGAAGCTAGATGGCAACCCTGTCTGACCAAGTGTGTGAGCATAAACGGGTCCCCTCTACCTCCTGCCAAAAGCACCTGACTATGTGCATGTCGGTAGAGAGCTGACACACCTCTGATCCAAGCATATGAGAAACCCATCCTGCGTAGAGTGCCCTCCAAGAAGTCCCAGTCAACTCTATCGTAAGCCTTCTCAAAATCGAGAAGAAGTATCACCAAATCCTCACCTCGGAGGCATGAGAGGGCAGACGCCTCCCAAAAATTGAAGATGTTGTCAAGGATATTGCGCTCCTTGACAAAACCTATCTGGATCCCATGTATAATGCTCTCTAGAAGTGGCTGGATCCTCAAACTCAGAGCCTTGGCTAGAATTTTGTAGCCTGAGTTGAGGATGGTGATGGGCCACCACTGTCGAATCTCATCCAAGGAGCCACCCTCCTTGGGAATGAGGTAGATCAAGCCCTCACTCATGTTTTCATGCATCCCTCCTCTGTTCAAGATGTACTGAAAAGCGCTGCAAAGGTCTGAGCCAAGCAAGTGCAGTACTCCAAGCAAAAACTGGGAGTCAAACCATCCTCACCACGACAACTACCTCGAGGAAGTGCTCTGAGGGCCTCATGGAGCTCCTCTAGATGAAGAGGCATCTTAAGCCTCTGGAACATCTCCTCAGTCACAAGACCCGGTGTATGTGTGCAAACCTACTCTTTGCATGCATCCTGATGCTCTGACTGAGGCTCTGCTGATAGCAGGTCACGGTAAAAGTCAGTAGCAACTGCACGCATTTCCTTAAGCTCTGAAGCAATTGACCCGTCAAGTCTTCTGAACTGGCTGACACTGATGTGCACATGACGGGGTCCCACTGTCTCAAACAACACCCCAGTCACTCTGTCACCCACATGGGTCCATTGAGACGCTTCAGTGACTCTAGTAGTTCACACTCTTCCATCCACTTTGCATCCATAGGTGGATAGTTCCTGAACTTCACCAAATATTGTCGTGCAACTTTTCCCTTAACTTCTATTCCCTTATGTGTCAAAATCTGCTTAGGTACCAAGATTTCATCAAGTTTCTCAACTTCTGGTTGATCCTCATTTAGCATATCTTCTAGAACATCACCCATGAAGGGTCTTAGAAGACTACGTGAAACGCACCGTAAGAGTATCCAATCACCAGGCGAAAACAACAATTCACGTCAGTGATAATCAACAGCCCATTTCAACTTTGCCTAAGTCTTCTTCAAGACTAGCCTAATCTTCTTATACATATCATCCATGTTCTCTACATATCAATCTGTCTCAAAAATCTTGTCCTTTGTGTGCAAAATGGGAGAAACTTTTTTGCCACCCTCAACAATCTCAAAAGGTGCCTTGCCATTGACGAATGCACCGTATTGTTGTACACATACTCAAGCAAAGGTAGATATGTTCCCACTTGCCCTTATTATCTGACACATAGCATTTCAGCAGATCTAAAGCAGTAGAATTAGCCTCTTCTGACTGTCCATCAGTTTGCGAATGAAATGAGGAGGAAAACTTGAGCGTAGTGCCCACGTTTTCAAACAAGCCTCTCCAAAATAGGCTGGTCATACGAGGATCACGATCACTAACAATAGATTGTGGCATACCATTGTACTTGAACACATTGTACATGAACAACCGTGCTGTCATAAAAACTAATATCTAATTCTTTCAAATGATTTTCTCATGTTAAACTAATCATTTAATATGGGAGAGTACCAGGGGAGTAAAAGATAGAATATTGGTAAGGCTGTCAGACTGGCCTCTGCAGGGATCCAAAGGAGGGAAAATAGGGATCCAAAGGGGGACAGCCTGCAAAAGAGCAATGTGCTTCAATGGGGCTTAAAAGACCTAAGGTTCAGCTCCATTAAGACTTCCATAGGCTAAATTTCCAAAAACTAATTAAAAAGTCCAATGACCAAAAGTGGGGAAAATTTGGATATTATGGGAAGACTAAAAAGTCTTCCCACATCCCTAGGAAGGAGGGGGCGAGCCCTAATGATCGGGTGTCACAAACCAGTGACGTGGCAGCCAACAGTACACACACACACTGGAAGCCCCGACATTCCCGCAAAAAGGCTGACATGGCAGTAGTGTACGGACACCCGCAAAACGCGGTGCAAAATCCGACGGGAAAAGCGGCAAGCCGTACGGAATGCTGACGTGGCTGATTTGCGTGAGCAAAAGCTGAAAAAAATCCTATGCAATTTTTAGGGCAGCTTTTAAGCTTTGCTTTATTTTAAAAAGATGAAGCTTTTGATTTTCAACTTTTGGGGCTCTGCTTTTAGCATCCCTTGTAAACCTTTAAAAGTGTGGTTTGGGCTCTCACAACTCAGAGCATCTGGACACAAAGTCTGAAGTGAGACCCTCCCACTCCCTTGTACTTTGTGCAACAGATATGATACAAAAAGAAATATCGAAAGGGGCGCCAATCTTTGGGGCCAATACCTCTTGGCACGGAACTCCGTCGGGCCGGTGTGAATCAAATTGTGAACTGTTTTGAAGTGAATTCCTTGTCGTGTCGCGGTAGATTCTTGACTTGGAGTGTCTAAGTCTGTTACAGTGGTATCAGATCACGGCCGATTTCTCTTCTACCGGGAAATCCGATCCTTTTTACGTGGCACTTATGGATTCAAGCAAAGGACAGTCGACTTCCTCTGCATCCGGAGATGCGGGAAGAGATCACGAAGAAGATTCTCACGAGGAGTACGGCCTGCATCAGCGTACTCATGCGGAGATTGAAGAGAAGGAGCGTCAACAATTGGTTGGCGATGCAAGAAAGATGATGATAAATTTTGCGAAGGACCCGAAATTTACAAAAAAATTTACCTAGACCTCCTTCGACGAGGTGCACTCAGAGTGGCGGAAAACCACGGAGACACCCCTCAAACCGTCACTCAAGAAACCTCCTACTCCGAGGATGTTTACAAAGCAAGAATTGGAAGAGGTGGTTGATACATGAATTACCCAGCTTTTTGACGTGAACAACAAAGCCAAAAAGCACGACAAAAAGCAGAAGAAAGGAACTGACTTCCCGGGTTATTTGGGTTGTCAATCTGCTTTTGCCTCGGCAAGAAAGCAGAAAAAGCATGTCAGATTTGAAGGATTATCTAGTTCTTCTTCTTCTGACAGCTCTTCTAGCTCTTCCGACTCAAGCGAAGAACACAGAAAAGGAAAAGAGCGAAGAAAAAAGCAACGCTTCGAAAAGGGCAAGGAAAAGGCAAAGAAGTCTAAATCTCGCACAGTTTCGAACAGTTCTACAGAGGACTCGTCTTTGAATAGTTCGGACTCCGATGACATCAGATTTTATGCAAGGAAGAAGAATTTCAACCAATATGGCTTTTTGGAAGATAAAAGCAAGAAAGTTGGAGAGTTTAAAGAAGGTGGACAGTCAATTTAATTTGACACGTTTTTTGGATTTCAAGATGCGTCGAAGGCTTTGGCCTTCATACAGCAGTTTGACATAGCTTTCTCGGGGGGGCATTACTCAAAGCACTCCAAGATAGGGAGGGCTACCTCTTACTTCAAGGGAAATGCTCGAACTTGGTGGTCCACTCTTCTATTGAACAAGAAAGCGCCACTTACATGGCTGAAATTTAAAAGGCTTTTTATTTCTTCATGGCTGACTCGGGAGTACGAATGCGACATACGAACTCCTTGGAACCATCTTCGGATGACCAAGAAAGATACTCAGGACGCACTTGCGAGAGATTCTGGAGCTCTTTTCTACCAGCTTCTTCATTTAAGAAGATCTCGTTTAAAGAATAGATTGAGCGGTTTACCTTGGGACTTCCTACAGAGATCCGGGATCGCTACTTAGAACAAAAGTCGGATTCTATTCAAGAACTGATGAGTCATGCAAAACGGGGTTTTGCCATTCATTCAGGCAATTCGACTTACCCCACAGATGAGATGATGACGCAAAGAACCGAACAGACTTCTAAAAATGAAAGTAGAAAGAAGAAGAGCACCCCAGAAAAGAAAGAAAAGGATGCACGACCCCAGCTCACTCTTCGAGAGAGAATCAGCTACATCAAAGAGGGAAAGTGTTTTGAATGCGGGGAAACTGGGCATATCTTCGCAAAGTGCCCTAAAAAGGCACTAAAGAACAGGATGAAGAAAGGCCAGAGAGTTCGAAAGCAGCTGAAGAATGTGGCAGAAAGGCAAGCAGAACTGGTACCACATTGCATGGGGCCCGGAACGAATCAAATGAATGAAAGTACAAAACTTTGTTGCTTTTAGGGCAAAGTGAAAGAACAGGAAGCCCTCTTTTCTTGGATGGAGGAGCCGAGTCCCACTTCTTTTCACTTGAATGGGCGGCTCGATTTGGAATTACACCTGACTAGCTAAGGCCGTAGGCGGAAGGTAGTTCTAGCAGCACCCGGACGAGATGTTGCCATTACACCAATCATTGGCAAACTTCGTTTGCAATGACAGGGGTGTTTAGGGAACGAGGATTTAATTCCCTTGGGAGGTTGTGAAGTCCTACTCAAAATCCCTTGGTACCATAGGAACAAAGCCGTGGTTGACTATCGGGCCGAAAAAGCGACTTTGACAAATGAAAGGCACAAAGATTGTACTTGATGAACTTTAGTTTCTTTACTCAATTTTCTGGAGAGAACTGAATGATGATTGAAAGTCGAATATGTTTTGACCTGAATGAAGAACGCCACGATTTTTTTCTCCACACTCCTGTCAATTGCTTTTTCAGAGGGTCTATCAGGCGAGTTGCCACCAGCTCGTCCTGAGCACCATACTATTGATCTGATACCTGGAACCACGCCACCGAACCGGCAGGAGTGCAGATGGACCCGGCCAAGATAGAGACTATCCGTGATTGGCCCAATTTGAAGAATGTCCATGAAGTTCGAAGCTTTTTGGGCGTATGTTCTTAATACCGGCGGTTCATCAAAAAGTTTGCAAAGGTTGCTTACCCCTTTGCCTATGTTGACACAGAAAGGAGTCCCTTTCTCGTGGGGACCCACAGAGGTGACTGCCTTTCAGAAATTGAAACAAAATTTGACTACAGGACCAGTTTTGACCTTGCCGGACTTGTAGAAGTTGTTTGAAGTATATTGTGATACTTGTGGTCGTAGTCTGGATGCGGTCTTAATGCATGAAGGCCATGTCGTTGCCTATGAGAGCCGATTGTTTTCAAGGCCGGAATTGACAGTATAGATCTAAGAGAAAGAGCTTTTGGTGGTTATCCATGCTCTTCCTCAGTGGCGACATTACCTACTCGGAGCCGATTTTACGATTTTCACAGATGGTTGGAGTTTACACTACTTCTTGTCACAAAAAGCAGCTACCGAAAAAGCAGATGCGGTGGGCAAACATCTGGTCACACTTTTACTTCTGGATTGTCCATGTGCAAGGACAGAAGAAATTGGTGGCAGATACTTTGTCCGGAAGCTGTTGGTTCTGTCTATTTCCATGATACATCATAAGAGCTTTGAGGATATGGCCGGTCAATACGCCACATATATAGATTTTTGCGGAATTTTTACTCGGATACAAAATGGGGAGGTAGTAGTGGGATATTCCATTCGGGAGGGCTACTTGATGAGGAAAACGATGTTGTGCGTTACACAGCCCATTGAGGAAAAATGTTTTAACCGAATGCCATTGTCGACCATTTACGGGTCACCGCGGCATTGTTACCATCTTGAAAGGTGTGGAGAGATACTTCTTTTGGACGAGACTCAAGAAGGACGTGGACGATTTTGTACGCAGTTGCTTGGTATGCCAGAAGGTCAATTTTGACAGGCATAAAGCACAAGGATTGTTACAGCCTTTATCCATACCCACCCGTCCCTGGGAAAGTATTACAATGGATTTCATTTTTTATCTCCCGAGAACACAGAGTGGTAACAATGGTATCTGGACTGTTATTGACAGATTTAGCAAGCAAGCTCATTTCATTCCGTGAAGAAAACAGTCAAGCCGGATCACTTAGTGAGACTATTTGTGGCCCAGATCTTCAGATTACATGGCATGCCTGAGACGATTGTCTCTGACAGAGACCCCAGATTCACGATTTTGTTTTGGAAGGTTATTTGGGAGAACATTGGCACGTGGTTGAAGTTCTCATCATCGTCCCACCCACAGATTGACGGGCAATTAGAGATTTCTAATTCAATGGTACTGGGTTTGTTGAAGTCTTCTTCTTTGAATCTGAAGACTTCATGGGAAAAGGATTTTTACCTTTAGTGGAATATGCCTACAAAAACACGAATAACTCTTTGATGGGGAAGGTGCCATTTGAGATTATTGAATTTGCCACGAAGGTTTCACCCTTACTTAGCATTAAAGATAAGATTTTTCTTTGAAGCCGATCAGTTCATGAGGGACTTGGACTTGGTCCGGAACGCTTTGCAAAAATCTCAAAAAGAGGCAGCAGATCGACATCGTGGCGACTTGAAATTGAAGGAGAACGATTGGGTGCTCTTACATTTCAAGAAGGCACGCCTAAGAAAGAAAAAGGGAAAGGAGCGGCTTTTCCCAAAGCTTTGCATGAGATATTGTGGACCTTTCCAAATTTTCGAAAAGATAAATGATGTCTCCTTTAGATTGAAGTTGCCCGATACTTGGAGAATTCACAATGTTTTTCATGTGAGTCTCTTGAAGCTTTTTAAAAGCGATGTGCTCGATGATGGGGAGTCGGATGAGCAACCCAAAGTGGAAGAAAACGAGGAGATCCTTGTTCGAGAGCAGATATTGGCACATAAAGACAGAAAGATAAAGGGTAAAGCAATAAGAAGGTTCTTGGTTAAATTCAAGAACTATCTCGCATTGGATGAGAAGTGAATGGAGGAGAAAAACCTAGTAGATACTCCTCAGATTGTGAATCTTTACCTTGAAACATTTGGTTTAGCATAGTCTATTCTAAATGGAATTCCGAACTCATCTTGGGCATAATTTGGTGCAGCGGGTATGCACAAGAGGGGAGTCGCTCCACTCCTCTGTCAACAGATTTCCCCGATTTTGATACTAAACTCACTGATGTCTCTTTTGAGTTTCAAGGATACTGTGAATTGACAGTATTCTGCTGTATGACTTTATGAATTGGAATTCTCGATAAAATGATACTGATTTTTTCTTGACTTGTCTAAGTGCAGGAACTGATAGACGAAATGACTGCAGCATTTTGGTTTGAAAGATCTCGATAGACGTGATTGCAATATGGATTAGTTAATCGGGCATCTATAAGGTCCCAAGTGAATCTAGATGCAATTGCTAAATATGTTGCCGATTAATCAAGGTTTGAGATCCAAATGAATTTTTGAATGTGATTTTTCATGTGATGTCAAGTGATGTCCTATGATGTCATGTGATGTGACTGTCGATTGATATATGTGCTAGATGTGTGTTCCTCGTGCGTCGATACTAACACTCAGTGTCTGCTAAGACAGTTTATGGCCTCTGTCGGTTTTGCAGGCATAATCGAGGGCGATTACAATGCTTTCAAGAGGGGGGTATGTCACAAACCAGTGACATGGCAGCCAGCAGTACACACACACACACACGAACACTAGTGACATGGCAGCCAGCAGTACACACACACACACACGAACACTGGCAGTCCCGAAATTCTCGAAGAAAGGCTCACGTGGAAGCAGTGCACGGACACCTGCAAAATGCGGCGCAAAATCCGGCGGGAAAATAGGCAGGCCGTCCTGAATGCTGACGTGACTGATTTGCATGAGCAAAAGCTGAAAAAAATCCTACGCAATTTTTAGGGCAGCTTTTAAGCTTTGCTTTATTTTAAAAAGATGAAGCTTTTGATTTTTACCTTTTGGGGCTCTGCTTTTAGCATCCCTTGTAAACCTTTATAAGTGTGGTTTGGGCTCTCGCAACTCAAAGTATCTGGACGCACAGTCTGAGAGTGAGACCCTCCCACTCCCTTGTACTTTGTGCAGCAGATTTAATACAAAAAGAAATACCGAAAGGGGTGCCAGTCTTTGGGGCCAATACCTCTTGGCATGGAACTCTGTCGGGCCGGTGTTGAATCAAATTGTAAACTGCTTTGAAGTGAATTCCGGTCATGTCACGGTAGATTCTTGACTTGGAGTGTCCAAGTCTGTTACATAGGGGATGAGAGAGAAACACACACACACACACACTCCCAAGCTCTCCCCAAAGGGAAGAATGGACACATGGCAGGATCCTAGGCCAGTTGCCCCCAATTTTGCCTCATATCCTATTGGATGGCCATAGAGGTGGACCAATGAGAATTAGGCTATAGTAAAATTAGTCTAATCAATATAAAAATGCTTGATAAAAGAACCAATAGAAATTAAGCTCCCTAGAAGACTATTGAATGTCTACCAAGGGGTCCAATGAGCATCCAACAGCCCAATGGCTTGCTTGATTCCTATTGGCCAGAAGACTAAAAGGTCCAATGAGAGTTTAAATAAATTATTTAATTACCTTAATCTCTCACAAAAGGGAAAAGGAGGACACATGTTATAAGGCTATCAATTATGCTTCTTAATTGTTATTGGCTAAGCTTTGCAGGAGCCAATGGGAAGCCAACAAGAGCATTTTGGGAGAGGGGTCGACCAAGTCGAGAGAGAGTTGGAATTTTTTAGTCTAAATCATTTTTTCTACACACACACACACAACTCATGTGTTGAGCAAGAACTCCATCTCCTTCTCCAAACATTGAGAAGTAGAGGCCTACACCAACAACTCTTGGCTATGGAATGCAAATCCAACCAAGAGCCAAGCTTCAATGGCATGCTCATCTCCTCTACCATGCTAATTACTAAGCTAAGCTATGATATTAAGAGTGATTATGTAAGGAGAATACTTCTTTCTCGTAAGATACATCTTCTTCCTCTCAATCTTTCCTCATTCCCTACTAGCTCTCACCATTTTTTGAAGGTGTGTGAGGTCTTGGGACTGAGGCTAGGGACACTAGGTGTGTTTTTCAAGCATAATTTGGTGCATGAAGCTTCCATCTTCATTGCACCAATGAGTTTTGTCAAGGAACACAAAGATTGTATTGTACAAAAGTCTCCTTTGATGGGAGAAGCTATAATACAAAGCCTTTTTAGAGGGGGGACCGGCTCCATGTAAATCCGGTCCTCAACTATTGTCAATTGTTCTATTTCTCTCTCTCTTTTTAAGTATCGTCTATGCCAAACTAGCTAGGTGTAAATGGCTATGTTGCTTTCTCAAATTAACTACTCTCTCTATGCTCATTAGGAACTTATTCTTAATGAAGTGATCACTATGTTATCATTTTTTGCTACACACAAGTTACTAGTGCATTAAATTTTACATTGGTATCAGAGCTATTGATTTCTCTTTTCTTGCTCAAGAAGAGAGATCCTCAAGCTTGCTGCAAATGGTTGGTGTTATTAATTGCAAAAGAGTAAGTAGAATAGGGATTTTTCATCCTTGAAGCACGCCTACTTTATGCAATTAACGGGGATACCATCGAGAGCTATGGTCTTAATAATGGAGTCCTACGGGGCTTGCCTATGGCTTAACCATTATTGACCTATTAGAAGCTTGACAGGAACCAGTGTTGTCTTGGCTCCGGGGAACCCTCTCTTCTATTCCTTGAAATTAGTAATATTCGAGCCACGGGTATAGATGCTTGAGTGCTTATCTTTGAAGGTAAAGAAGAGTATCAACTAGGGCTTGAAGTGCCAAAGTACAAGTAAAAATTTACATCTAAAATTTGCTAGTATGTCTGACAAAGGTAAAGAGATTGAAATGAATGTTGATAGCTTTGATTTGCTAATGAAAGAGAAACTAATGATGCCCCTATGCTTGTAAACTATCTTGTTTCTAGGCTTCAACAAGCCCTGGGCAATCCATCTCTCCAAGGTGAAGTGCTACAGCAATTGCATGGTATTCTCCAAACTCCCCACCAAGAAGAGAGAGTACCTAGGAAAGCTCCTAGTAGTGAGATTTCCAAAAGAGGACTCTCTCCAATAAGAGAAGAAGAGGAGTATCCGTACAAAGGGCTCAGAAACTTACTACTCAATGAGGCATCTCCCTCTCAAAGGAGAACCCAAGTTTCAACGGTAGAGCCCCCACCGAAAGAACGAGAAAGAAATGAGTCTCGTGCCACCTTGACGGAGATGGCTCCACGAAGACGGCAAGCAAGACGCTCTCCAACACCCCCTAAACAGAGAAGACCATCGCATACTCCTCTTCACCATAATTCAAAGAGGGAAGAAAGAAAACAAGAGAAGAAAAAGGTGAGAAAGAGGTCACCCTCTTATCCATCTTCTTCATCCTCTTCCTCTTCTGAAGAAAGTGATGGTGCAGAAAAGGAGGAACAAGGGAAGAAAAAGGCGAGAAATAGGTCACCCTCTTCTCCATCCTCCTCATCCTCCTCCTCTTCTGAAGAAAGTGATGGTGCAGCTCTTGAATCGCCCAAGAGAAGAGGCCATAGGAAATCCTATGGCCTCGTGGAAAAGGTCGTTCAAGCTCAAAAAGTTCAAAGAGGGAGGAAAGAACATCTCTTTCCTTACCTACGATGGCACCTTTGGTGCTACGGACAAAATCTTAGCCTTTATCCAACAATTCGATGCGGCGTTTGGAGATGAGGGCTTCACGGAGTCCTCTAAGCTACGCCAGTACCTATGCATTTTCAAATCCTCCAGGCAATGGTGGTCTAGCCTATGAGCAAACGTTGAAGCTCCACAAACATGAAAAGCTTTAAGAGCTTCCATCATGAAACAGTTTTTGGCTAGAGATGCCAAAGACGAAGTACTCACCAAATGGCGAAGCTTGAAGCTCTATGAATCTATTCACAAATATGTAGACAAGTTTTGGGATTTACATCTCAAAGCCACTGTCTACAAAAAGATGGATTTTGAAAAGCAAAAACAACAATTTTATGCGGGTTTATCTGAGGATATGGCGGAGTATGTTAACTCCCAAAGGCCTCGCACCATATCTGCAGTCATACACCATACCATGGTGGCTTCAAGAATCAACTTCTAACAAGGGGCTGAGAGAAATCTTAAGCCCATGGAAAATAAGGACCGTAGTGAGCCTAAGGGGAAGGACAACGTCCAAAAGTCTCCCAAAGGCAATTTCAACAACAACAAAGCTAAGGAGAAGGGAGTTTATAAAGGCAAAAATAAACTCTCTCCTGAAGAGCTAGAACCGTTGTTTCAATGCTCTAGCTCTTCAGGAGAGCAAAAAGATAACCATTGTTTCAAGTGTGGGGAGCAAGGACATGCCTATCCTGCTTGCCCCCACAAGAATACACGTAATGAGCCTCCTAGAGCTACCTTGATCGAAATTCAAGAAGAGGATGCTCATCACAAAGGATCTCCTCTATGTCATGCTTGGGGAAAGGTAAGAGAACATGATGCTTTCATTCTCTTTGACCCTCGTTCTACTCACAATTTCATATCCATAGAGTTGGCCACCAAGCTAAGCATCCAAGCCTATGAGATGGAAGATGTCCTACCTGCCGATGGTGCTTTCAAGGCACAAGAAGTCTCAGTCACTCCCTTAATTGGAAAATTGAGACTCCATGTCCAAAGCTATGTGGACAAAGAGGATTTCTTCATCTCTCCTCTCAAACATGAGAATGTAATCCTAGGGGCACCATGGTTTGATCACATAGCTGCCAATGTTAAATTCTCTGAAAGACAAATCTATTTTAGATCCAGGGAAAAAGATATGTACATAGATGCTAAGGAGTTGGGTAGCACCATACCCATTGTACATAAGCAAGCTTTCAATAAGTCAATAAAGAGCTCTATTTTTGCGTACATGATTTTTGTTAAAGATTCTCAAAATGAACCTAATGTTTTAGCAAAAGAAGATATAAGCAATCAAAAATAATTAGAGTTATCCAATTTCCTCAAGAGATTCCAAGATGTTCTTATTGACGACATCCCTTGTGAGCTACCTCCCAAACGAGGGGATGACGAACATGCAATTGAACTTCTTCCAGGAAGCTCACCACCTAATAAACCTCCTTATCGAGTTTCTCAAGCTCAACAAGAGGAGATTATGTGGCAAGTGCATGAGTTGGTTGAGAAAGGCATGATTAGGCCTAGCTCATCTCCGTTTTGTTCACCAGTGTTATTAGTGCAAAAAAAAGATGGCACATATCGTATGTGTGTCGACTATAGAGCACTAAATAGGATCACTATCAAGAATAGGTTTCCCATTCCAAGGGTAGAAGACCTATTTGATAAGCTACAAGGGTCGACCTACTTCAGTAGGCTTGACCTAAAACATGGCTACCATCAAATAAGGATAGTCGATCAAGACATTATAAAGACCGCATTTCGCACTATGTTTGGTCTTTGCGAGTACATTGTCATGCCTTTTGGCTTGACCAATGCATCAGCTACATTTAACCGTTTGATGGAGAAGCTATTCAAGCCTCACCGAAGCTTTACTGGAGTGTTCTTTGATGATATAATCATGTACTCTAATTCATTAGACAAACACAAGCAATATCTTTAGGTAATATTTCAAGTTTTATGAGAGAATAAACTTTATATTAACCGAAAGAAAAGTGAATTTTTCTTACAAGAGATTCAGTATTTAGGTCACATTATCTCTCAAGATGGCAGCCAAATGGATCCATCAAAGTTAGAGGTAATAAAAGGATAGCCTCATCCAAGAAATCTTCATGAACTAAGAAGCTTTATATGTATGTGTGCATACTATAGACGCTTCATAGAAAAGTTCTCACAAATTGCGGAACCATTACATGACCTAACAAAGAAAAACATTAGGTATATATGGTCCACCAAGGAGAACAATACTTTCAGAAAGCTTAAAGAGAAGCTTATCTCTCAACTTGTGCTTACCCTGCTGGATCTCTCAAAGCCATTTGAGGTCTAATGCGACGCCGGTGGTGATTGCCTTGGAGTTGTTTTGCTCCAAGAAGGGCACGCCATAGCCTATGAAAGTCGAAGGCTCGACCCTGTTGAGCAAGCTCTAGGTACATATGAGAAGGAACTCTTAGCAGTTCTACATGCTCTAGATTTGTGGAAGCACTATTGGGGACTCCTTTCATTCTGCAAACAGATCACCAAAGCCTTAAGTACTTCATGACGCAGACCAAGCTCTCCGACAAATAAATGAGATGGCAAAATTTCCTTTCGCAATTTCATTTTCATATTGCTCACATTGCTGGCAAGCATAATCAAGTAGCCGATGCACTCTCAAGACGACCGAGAGTGAATGCGGTATCCGTAGAAACTCACAATGATCTATCTTCTATGATAGATGAGTACGCTATTGATACCCATTTTAAAGATGTTATTTCAGCCCTTGCACTAGGGAAAAAGGAAGAACCATTTACCTTACAAGATGGTTATCCTCTCTATGGAAACAGGCTATACGTTACT
Organism: Adiantum capillus-veneris; assembly: GCF_014529385.1. Classification (NCBI taxonomy): domain Eukaryota; kingdom Viridiplantae; phylum Streptophyta; class Polypodiopsida; order Polypodiales; family Pteridaceae; genus Adiantum; species Adiantum capillus-veneris. The sequence continues at coordinate 88,495,815 of NC_140958.1, read as the reverse complement.
AGCTCACTACATGAGAAAGTAATGTATGAATCTCATGCTCCTCCCTAGAGGGATTCAATCTACCCTAAAGGGATAGAAACATAGTTCTATTGGCCTTCCATGAAAGCAAACATACAAGAGTATGTTTCAAAATGTGTGGTATGCCAAAAGACAAAGTTTGATAGAGGGAAGCAACCTAGATTGCTTGAACCTTTGCCAATCCCTAATTCACCATGGGAGAGCATATCCATGGATTTTATCTTTGGATTGTCCAAGTCTATCCATGGGAATACAAGAACATGGATGATAGCGGACAGGTTTAGGAAACAAGCACATTTTATACCTGTCAAAAAGACTATCAAGGCCCATCAAATGGAAACCCTCTTTATATCACAAATCTTCAACTACCACAGCTTGCCAAGTGTTGGATAGAGATCCTAGAATGACCAGTAATTTTGGAAGAGTCTCTTTGAGAATTAGGTACAAGGCTAAACTTCTCTTCAGCCTATCACCCGCAAACGGATGGCCAAAGTGAAAATAGCTAACCTAACAATTCTTGATCATGTCACATAAGTAGATCAAAAGTCCCAATGAGAGAAGTACTTACCTTTAGTGGAGTATGCTTACAATAACACTGTACATACTTCCACGGGAAAAGCACCTTTTGAGATGATTGAGAGAAGATTAAAAAGTCCCCCGCTACTTAAGGTACATGGGTTGATCTTTGTTGCATATGAATATAGCTAAGACCTACAAGAATCTTTCCAAAAGATTAAGGATGCTATTTCCATCTCTCAACAAAGGCAAAAAGCTGCTGCTGGTAAGCATAGAAGAGCTCTAGCCTTTAAACAAAATGATTGGGTCTTGCTTAAGTTTCCCAAGGCTCGCTTAAGGCACACGACGGGCAAGAATCCTACGTAACACAAAAAGTACTATGCTAAGTTAGCAAAAAGGTACTATGGTCCCTTTCAGATTCTTACGTCCATCAATGAGATGGCCTATCAACTCAAGTTGCCCAACCATTGGCTCATACACAATGCTTTCCACGTAAGCCTACGAAAGCCTTACAAAGGAGATCCACCTCAAGAAGCAACCATTGAAGACCCACCAGAGATCAAGGACCAAGAAGAGGTGTTGCAGCCCGAGCCCATTCTCCAAAAACGAAGACAAGGTATTGAGAGGCGGTAAGACTATCCGATGATATCTTATCAAGTTTAAGAATTATCCTTTTGAAGATGCTAGATGGATGCAAGGTATACAATTAAAGGATAACCTAAACCTTGTCAATGCTTACAATGATCTCCTAGAGTAAGAAAATGTAAATATGTATAAATAAACAATTTTTTTGTCTTATAAGACTCTCTTTTTCTTTATTGTGCACAAATTTTAATAATATGCATGCTTAGGATCATGTTTGTGGAGACGACATCTCCCTCCCAAACACCAACTAGAGCTTGTCACTCTACTATGGAAGATTGATACGGACTAATGTGCAGACATGCTTGCGGCAACTAAGCCTCTCAAGCACCAAATGGACTAGTCATCCATTCTGGAACGGTGTCGTAGGGTAAAATAGGGATCCTCTACCCGCTAGCAAACAGACTAATGACTAGGCTTTATCTTCTGTATCTCATAGTCGAGGACGACTATGATTTCAAGAGAGAGGTAATGTTATAAAAACCAATATCTAATTCTCCCAAATGATTTTCTCATGTTAAACTGATCATTTAATATGGGAAAGTACCAAGGGAGTAAAAGCTAGGATATTGGTAAGACTGCCAAACCGGTCTCGACTGATCTATGCAGGGATCCAAAGGAGAAAAAATAGGGATCCAAAAGGGGACAGTCTGCAAAAGAGCAATGTGCTTCAGTGGGGCTTAAAAGACCTAAGGTTCAGCTCCATTAAGACTTCCATAGGCTAAAGTTCCAAAAACTAATAAAAACGTCCAATGGCCAAAAGTGGGGAAAAATTGGATGGTTATGGAAAGATTAAAGTCTTCCCACATCCCTAGGAAGGAGGGGGCAAGCCCTAATGATAGGGGATGAGAGAGAAACACACACACAATCCCAAGCTCTTCCCAAAGGAAAGAATGGACACATGGTAGGCTCTTAGGCCAGTTGCCCCCAATTTCGCCTCAAATCCTATTCGATGGCCATAGAGGTGGACCAATGAGAATTAGGCTAGAGTAAAATTAGTCTAATCAATTTAAAAATGCTTGATAAAAGAACCAATAGAAATTAAGCTCCCTAAAAGACTATTGGAAAGTCTATCAAGGGGTCCAATGAGCAGCCCAATGGCTTGCTTGATTCCTATTGGTGGCCAGAAGACTAAAAGGTCCAACGAGAGTTTAAATCCAGCAGCCCAATGGCTTGTTTGATTCCTATTGGCCAAAAGACTAAAAGGTCCAATGAGAGTTTAAACAAATTATTTAATTACCTTAAGCTCTCACAAAAGGGGAAAGGGGGACACACATCACAAGGCTATCAATTATGCTTCTTAATTGTTATTGGCTAAGCAGGAGCCAATGGAAAGCCAGCAAGAGCATTTTGGGAGAGGGGTTGACCATGTAGAGAGAGAGTTGGCATTTTTTAATGTAACTCATTTTTGCTACACACACACTTACATCTCTTCTCCAAGCATTGAGAAGTAGAGTCCTACACCAACAATTCTTGGCTATGAAATGCAAATCCAACCAAGAGCCAAGCTTCAATGGCATGCTCATCTCCTCTACCATGCTAATTACTAAGCTAAGTTATGGTATTAAGAGTGAGTATGTGAGGAGAATACTTTTTCCTCGTAAGATACATCTTCTTCCTCTGAATCTTTTCTCATTTCCTACTATCTCTCACCATTTTTAAAGGTGTGTGAGGTCTTAGGACAGAGGCGAGGGACACTAGGTGTGTTTTTCAAGCATAATTTGGTGCATGAAGCTTCCATCTTAATTGCACCAACGAGTTTTGTCAAGGAACATAAAGATTGTATTGTACAAAAGTCTCCTTTGATGGGAGAAGCTGGAGACCGCTGGCTCCATTTAAATCCGCTCCTCGACTGTTGTCAATTGTTCTATTTCTCTCTCTTTTCAAGTATTGTCTATGCCAAACTAGCTAGGTGTAAATGGCTATATTGCTTTCTCAAGTTAAGTACTCTCTCTATGCTCATTAGGAACTTATCCTTAATGAAATGCTCACTATGTTATCATTTTCCGCTACACACAAGTTACTAGTGCATTAAATATTACACGTGCAATAAAATGAGCTTGCTTATTGAACCTGCAAATAATGGTCCATATCCTACCATTCCCTATCGGCGTTCTTGGAAGTTCAAATATAAAATCCATAGTAATACTTACCCATGGCTTATCTGGAATAGACAGTGGATGTAACAACCCTAGTGCCTTTTGCCTGTCAAACTTGACCTTTTAGCAAATCACGCATGCTCGCACAAAGCATCCACATCTCTCCTCAAAGTGGGCCAATAAAATAATTTCTTGACTGCTTTCACTATCGGATATATACCACGGTGTCCTACATACGGTGGGACACGGCTTTCTATTATAACCTTATGTCGCAATGGCCTAGTGACACATAGTCTGCCATGCATCACCAGAAAATCGTCCTTGAGGAGGTAGTGATCATGGCGTTCCCCATCTTGCAACTGTTCAAATATTCTTGCAAAATCTTCATCAGTAGAATATTGTTCTTTCATGTCATCAAGCTCATGATGATAAGAAGTTGACACAGCAAAAATTTGTGGCTTTCTTGATAATGCATCAGCCACAACATTCTTCTTGCCTTCCACATGCAGAATTTGAAAGTGGAACATAGAGAGAATGTTTGCCTATCACATATGATTTTCAAATCACTTTGACTGTGTCAATAAGTATCGCAAGGTTTGATGATTTTTTTGGACAACAAAATCAGCACCTAACAGGTAGTGTTCCAACTAGAAAGCGCAGGAATCGCGGATAGTAGTATAGATTTGCATAGTCTTTTCTGGCCCTTGCAAGATTCTGCTTTCATAAGCTACTACCCAACCATCTTACATTAACACTTCCCCAATCCTATTGCCACACGCATCACATTGGACCACAAATGACTTCCTGAGATCTGGTAAAACAATCACTGGATCCGAAGTCATCTTTCCTTTAAGAGATTAAAAGCTGAAGTCTCTTTTTGTGTCCACTTGAAAGTGATCTCTTTCTTTTGCAAAGCATGTAGGAATCTCGGTAAAGTTCTTGATAAACCTTCGGTAGTAAGAGCATAAGCCCAAGAAGAAATACGTGGACAGTCTTCAAATTTGTCCATGTCCTGATTGCTTCAACCTTGGGAGGATCCATTCGGACACCATCCTTTGACACTATATGGCCTAAAAAGTGGATCTCTTCCAAGAAGAATTCACTTTTCTTAGGATTGACAAGCAACCTGTGACTAAGTAGCTCTTCAAACACAATGGTCAAGTGATGTCTATGCTCCTCTTCATTCTTTGAATAGACTATCATACCATCAAAGAATGTGCCAACAAACTTTTGATGTGGGCAGAAAATCTGATCCGTCATCCTATCGAACGTAGCAAGAGCATTTGTAAGACCAAATGGAATCAGTAAGAACTCGTATAGACCAAATGTCATACTAAATACAGTCGTGTGCATATCCTTTGGTCTGATACGAATCTGACGATATCCACTCCTAAAGTCTATCCTGCTGAAAATTGCACCCCCGAGGGATTCACCATGGAAAACTTACCGCACCACGTAAGTGCAGAGGAGGGGGTTTTTTTACCAAGTTACATAAGCGTATAAGTTAGGGGCAGGCCCCCAATAATTTATCTCCCTAGCTTGAAAATTAGGGAAGGAGGCATCATATTTTGGGGAGGGGGGAGGGGGACCTGACTTGGGTTGAATACTTGTAACTATTGATCATCGATGAGCACTAGAACTTGGATGAATTTAGGGGAAGTTTTTTATCACGTCACACTTCAAATTTTGCATCAAGCCGGTCATAGATAAGGGCTGATTTGGAGCAAGTCAAGGGTTGATTTACACCAACTTTGGATGGGTCAGAATTGGACGAGTAGCTAGAGTGCAGGATGATCAGGCACATAGTTTGAAAGTCATACTAAGATACATTGAGGTTACATCCAATTATCAACATAAGTGGTTTCTTAATACGTTTTTAGTCACTATGCTACACACTCTTTGACTAGTTTTACTTAGTTAGATCATGTGAGATCTAAATTTTATATGTAAGATAGGGATATGATAGGTTTGTTCATTGATTTTTGTATAAGCGTAGAAAGGGGGGTCATATTCCCTAATATGAGTCGTATATAGGGGTTTTATCAAAGTTGTTCGCTCACAGGTGGCGTCCATTTTGTATATAAAGTGAATCCCCCAGGATTGCACCACCCTTTAAACGGTCAAGAATATCATCAATCCTTGGGATAGGAAACTTGTTCTTGATGGTATTCTTATTCAACGCATAGTAATCAATACACATGCACCAAGAGCCATCCTCCTTTTGCACGAAGCACTAGGGAGCAAAAGGGTTAAGAACTAGGTTGAATCATCCCTTTTCCTAACAGCTCCTCTACTTGGCCCATAATCTCTTTCTATTGAGCCGCACTAACCGTGTAGGGAGGCCTACTTGGTGGGCCACAACGTGGCACCAAATCTATTGCATGATCTCTGGCGATGTTAGCGTGCAAACAACAAGGAAAATGAGTGCCTCTATAGCTTTGCACGAGTCACATCGTTGGAAAGAAGAACTATTGCACCGTCGAAAGCACCTTTGATAAGCACTTGTAAATATTTATGAAGAACCCTTCTAGCATGAAGCACACTTGGAATTAAGTGAAACCAAGGACATAAAGACATAGCTCGTCTCGAGTAGATGTCCATAGAGCATCCATATGCTAAAAACAGATAGAGATGAGAGAGATATATCCATTTGAAGTTGGGGGTGTACTCTCTTCTGCTCAAAAATGAGCTCTCCGAAAAGTTTACAGGTGTTGCAGCTATAAAATGGGGCCTCTTTTTATCTTTAATCCCAAGAGACCTTTTCTCTCTCCTCAGCCGACAAGGCTCTCTTTGAAGGCTCCATTCAATTGGTCCATTTTTTGCCTCATTTGGGTAGGAAATGGAAAGTCGGTGACTTTTGGTCCAAGGGCAAGGGTGGGGCTCGTGTCCAGGGGACCAAAAAGGAGGCCAGGTGCCTGGGTAGCCAATGTGAAGGAAAAAAATGTGCCCCCTTCTCCTCCAAATGTCCACGAGCTCCCATAGCCAAGGCTTGAGAGAGCCCTTCTCTCCTTTGATACACCCAAATGAGTACCCACTCCTCCTCTTATACCCCTTGCTTTGAACCCAATCTCCCCTATGTGGGATTATCCCATTGCCACATGGCACATTCTCCACATTCTTTCCAACTTCCTCCTCTCCCCAAAAAAAATTATCAGCTCCATCTTCTTTCTAGGCCAACTTTCCAGAAGCATAGTGCATCGCTCCAGCCACACCAAATGCGATGATGTAAAGCACGACTCAAAGCCCATACTTCGGCTACTTCCAAAAATTTAGAATCTCAGCATTTGTTAAATCATCAAGTTGGCCCAATTGCCTTTGTCGCATGCATCTGCAACCACTTTCTAAGTCGAGACAGCCTACTTTGAACGCACATACCTCAAGATGTACAAGTCCGATTCACAAGCTATAAAGCACGGCTAAAAATACTCATTGAAAATCATCTTTTGGGGGCTCAACCAACCCAAAGCTCCAGTAAACAAGCCTGGAAAAACCAAACCTTTGTACATGAATTTTTACATGGTCACTCCCAAGAATCGAAGCACTATGTACACATATATACATGAGTCTAGTTAGCAAGCTTTTTGGCATGATCTACTGGCTTTATGCTCATCCAAAAAATGCCTGACATAGCTTGCCAACCGCCCGTAGCCTACTTGATCATTCATGACAAGCAAAGGTTTCTAGGGTGAACAACTGTTGTAGCTTATTCCCAAAAACCTCGTTCACATTCTCAGATATCTTTGCATTTTCTTCTTCCATTGATAACATCTCATCCGTCACAATTGTCATCAAACGTACCAAATACTTCTTCAACCTGTAACCATTAACACGATACTTATGCTTTGTACCACCCAAATCTGCCAACTGATATGTTCCATTGTCAAACTTGTTCACAACAATTTTCTACTTAATTTGAAACTTTTTCTGGAAAGTATTGTCCAACTTATTATTGTATCGCAAAACAAGATCACCTTTTTCAATTCCCTTATCCTTCACGCATTCATTAGCCTTTATCTGAGCTTTCTTTGACACTTTTTCGTAGTAGCTTAAAGCCAAAACTCTATCCAATTGCAAACATTGTAAATCTAAAAACCTTTTCTACCAAGTATCTCTTTGCTCTTCATCTCCCAATGACAACAATTTAAGCGCAGGAAGCTCCACTTCAATTGGCAATAAAGCTTCCTTGCCATAAACCAAGTGGTAAGGAGAAAACCCTATGCTCGTTTTGATAGAAGTTCTATAGGCCCATAATGCACAAGGCAACTCTGAATCCCAAGTTTTCCCATGTGTCTGAGTCATTTTTGTCAAGATTCTCACTAACTCTAAATTGAACCTTTCATTGAGACCATTGCATTGTGGATAATAAGGAGAACTATACATGTGCTTTATATTGAGCTTTTCGCACAAGAAATCTAACATCTCTCCTCTAAATCCTGGTCCCCTATCAAAAAGTAGTTCCAATGGCACACCAAATTTGCAGCATATATATTCATATACAAATTTTCTCATTTCCTTACTGGTAATCTGTTTGATAGCTTTAGCTTCTGTCCATCGTGACAAATAATCTACTGCTGTCAAAATGTAAGAATTTCTTTACCAGTTATGGGTAATGGTCCAATAGCATCGAGACCCCATTTTTCAAACACATCAAAAGCTAAAAATGTCTTTCGTAATTCAGGCTTCAAAATTCTCTTTCCCATTTTCTGACAAGATAAACAAGATTTGCACCAATGATTAACATCCCGTTGAATACTTGGCCACACATAGCCTTCTTGCAACATCTTATGTGACATGATCTTCATGGAAAAATGGCCTCCACAAGATCCCTCATGATTTTCTTCCAAGATCTTATAAATTTCTTCTTTCTAGGGCACACGACGCAATAGTAAATCACTTCCTTTCATGTAAAGCACATCATCAAGCATTTTGTATTTTCTAGCTTTTCTTATAAAAGCATAATTTTTGGATGATGGTAGATCCTCAGGTAAAACACTTGTTAACAGAAAATCCACCTCCTTTGATAACTCTTCCCTTCCATGATATAAAGGGGTATTAGCCTTCAGCACAAACACACAAGTGATCATTTCTTGGGCAGCGTCATGAGCTTCTTCATTTTGAGACCTTTCAATATGTTGCAAACTCCATGCTTCAAACTTTTTGAGTAACAATTTCACCTTGAAGCATAAATGTTTCAGTTTAGGATTTTTACTCTTCCATACTCCCAATACTTGCTTCACAACCAACAAGGCATCTCCTTTGATTTGTAGGAGTCTAATTCCCAACTGTAAACAGATGTGCAAGCCACCTTCAAGAGCGATGTACTCTGCTTCATTGTTACCTTTTGCATCAAGTTTCAACCTTTGTTTCCTTACAAGAGTACCTTGTGCATCATAGATGACAATTCCTCCTGAAGCAGCATCATGACTTCTTCGATAAGAGCCACCAAAACATAACAGTGAAGCATTGGATATGGCAAGAGGTTTGACCTTCTTCCTTTGTACCACCTCTTCCTTAACCAAAATAGGAGTCTCTTTATAAGTGAGTAAATCTTCCAGGGTAGCACAAGTACTCTCTTCCACTAAAAAAGTGAACTGAAACTCCTGAAGTTCAATAATCCATTTCATCACTGTCTTTGATATATTTGAGTTATTAAACAATTGAGGAAGCAATGAATAACTAGTGAGAAAATTGAATGACTTTTGCAACAGGTAATGTCTGAATCGTCTGCAAGCATAAACCATATTGGTCATCACCAATTCAACTTCTGAGTAATCTCTTTCATGAGGAGTCTTCACCCTACTAGCATAATGAACAGGTTTCATATACTGAGATTCCTTCCCTCTTTGCAACAACATAGCCCCAATGGCATCATCTCCCACTGATGGGTTAACATATAATACCTTTTCCTAATCAGGATAGTGAATATTTCATAGGCAGAGTAGGTTCCAAACTGAACTAGAGTTGTGCACAAGAAACAAGAGACGAGCACTTGAATAAAGATGGATTCTCAGTAAGCTTTGAGGACATGCAATTGATTTCTTAAAAAGCAAATTACTTTTTGATTGCTTTTTGGAAAAGAAGATGCTTTTCCGTGAAGGAGTCTATGTTAGCCTTGCTATCTGTAAATGAGACTGCATCCAGGGACATCTGGGTGGTTTTGTGTAAGCATATTTTCAACTTAAAAGTTTTTGAGTTTTTGGCAAGTTCATACCATTTTTAAAATTGACTGACCACCCACTTAATAAGATGGAAGCCATCTGCAAACCCAAAATTTTGGGCGCCCCCTCTTCCTAGCTATTCCTTCTAGGACTCTCTTTCTTTTTAGTTGTAGCAAGGAGGTGCCCCTATTTCAGCCCCCATAAAACAGCTAGGCGCCCCCAAATCACCCCTATTCTAGTCTATAAAAGGAACAGCCAGCTCCCCAACTTCTAAGGGCACGTTGCAGGAGGAAAGCAAGGCGCCAGAATCATGTCCATGCTCCTGCAGAGTTCAGCCGCCAGGATAAGAAGCCAACGGTTTCTATGGTTTCCCTGAGTGCGAGTAGATGAGTTCCATCAAGTACTATAACAAACTTGGACACCCCAAGTCTAGATTCTATCGCAACACAATAGAGATTCACTTAAAACACTTCACAAGCTTTTCTGGAAGTTGCTTCTGTGACAAGAAGTAGCGTAGGCTCTAATGATCAGTAAAGACCGTGAAATTAGCTCTAAGTAGATAATGTCGCCACTAACTAAGAGCATGGATCACTGCCAATAGCTCTTTCTCATAAATCTTTGCTACCAATCCTGGCCTTGAAAACATTCTGCTTTCATACGCAATCACATAGCCTTCTTGCATCAAGACCACTCCCAGACTACGACCACAAGCATCACAATAAACTTTGAATGGCTTTTGCAAGTCTAGCAAAGCCAATACTGGTCCAATAGTCAGTTTTTCCTTAAGTGTCTGAAAAGCAGTCACCTTTGTCTGTCCCCATGAAAAAGGGACTCCTTTTTGAGTCAGTAAGTGCAAAGGTGAAGCTATCTCTACAAACTTGCAAATGAACCGCCGGTAATAAGAACACAAGCCCAAAAAGCTTCTAACTTCATGAACATTCTTCAAGTCATGCCAATCACGGATAGTGTCAATTTTGGCTGGGTCCATCTGTACTCCTGCTGCTCAGATGATGTGTCCCAAGAAATGTATCTCCGGCAAGAAAAGCTCGCTCTTTTTGGCATTAATGACCAAACAATGATCACGCAATGCTTGAAAGACCTGTAGCAGATGGTGTCGGTGCTCTGCCTCATTCTTGGAGAAAACTATATATCATCAAAGAAAGTGCCCACAAAAGATCGATGCTCTCGGAAAATCCTATCCATCATACGGTTGAAGGTTGCTGGAGCATTGGTAATTCCAAAAGGCATCACCAAAAATTCGTATAAACCAAAGCTTGTTCGAAAGGCTATCTTGTAGACATCTCCCGAAGCGATTCTGATTTGATGATATCCGCTTTTCAAATCGATCCTGCTGAAACAAGAGAATCCTTGAAGTCGGTCAAGAATATCATCGATCCTTGGAATCGGGAATCTGTTCTTGATGGTGATTTTATTGAGAGCTCTATAGTCAATGCACATTCTCCACGATCCCTTTCTTTAGTACTAGTAAAATCGGAGAACAGTAAGGTGAAATAATAGGCTGGATGAGACCTTTTTCAAGAAGGTCTTTCACTTGGTTCATGATTTCTTCATTTTGGGGCTCGCCTAACACGATAAGGTGGCCGGTTTGGTGGTGTGGCTCCAAGGATCGCATCAATAGTGTGGTCCTCAGGGCGAGATGGAGGTAACTCGCCTGGTAGGCCTTCTGAGAAAAAGTCAACATCTGTTTGCAGAAATTCTTGTCATTCTTTGTTGTCACGTGCACATCTAACCCTATGTGTACGTGGACAAGCTACTTCATGACATGGGTTCGACTTGGTTCAGTTCAGTTCAGTTAGCTTAGGAAGTGATCTGGCACGTTTGTGACTCTGTTCGCAGACCGTGCATGTCCAGACACTTAGAGTAGATGCATATCCTTTAGTTGCGCACAACATGATCATCAGATTTCCATCAGAACCCATCACGAGCAATTTTATAGTGCAAAGACCTATTTTCCCTATTTTTGACATTTTTCAGTTATTATTTTTAAGTGACTTTTGTTGGGAACTGGGTAGGGAAAATTAGCAGAGCAAGTATATAAGAAAACCTAGCGCTAGCACTTTTGGGCAGAAGAGGCAGCAGGGACCGGACATCCACAGTGCACCTTCTCAAGCAAGACCCCCCAACTGAAGACCTAGCGTTTTTGCATGATGCAAGCCTAGCGTTTTCACACAGAACCAGCAGCCTGGCATTTTTGCACATCCGATCAGCCCCGGCGGCAGCAAGACAGCAGATCAGCCCTAGTGTTAGCAAATTTCCCACAACAGAGAGAATTCAGCCCTAAGGTTTTTGCATCAGCATAGCATTTTGCAGATTCACCGCAACGGAACACCAAGAAGCATCAGCGTTTTCAATTTTCAGCAGTCAGACATCGTAGAAGGAGTCCCGAACCTTGTAGATCTCACTTTCCCGCAACAGATCGTCGCCGCATGGTCAAATTCAGCGTAGTTTGCAGTTTCAGCCTGGAAAACACAGATTTTAGCATCTGTGTTTTCAGCGCATCGTCGTCATATCGTTGCCATCAACATCGTCATCGACATAGAGTCACAATTTAGCAGATAAAGATTTGCAAATTTCAGCCATTAGCGTTTTCAAATTTCAGTTCGTCTCGTGGTCGTCCTCATCGTCATCAACATCGTCGGCAAGTCCAAAGCATTGTAGAGATTTGTGCAATCAATAGTAGACCGCTCTCGCCATAGAGAGTGGGGCCTTCGGAGGAGGGTTTTGACAACATTTTGGTGTCCTATTCTTCTCTCTCAATCTCTCAATCTCAGCACCTTCATTCACAGTGTTCACCACTTTGTTTGCGTCCATTGCTCTCTCACTAAAGGAACAAAAGGCTCTCCCTTCCATAAGTAAAAGGAACCTTGAGCACAGTTCGGAGCACTCATCTTGAGCAAAGTTCAACATTCACTTCCGCTGCACCTTACATTGGTATTAGAGCTTTGGCATTGTTTTGTATCACTCAAGGAAAGAACCACAAGAAACTTTTTTTGCTTGTTGTGGTCGCACGTAACACAAGTCCTCTTGGGCGTGATTCCTTATTGTTTTAAAGAGTGATAGGAAACCCAAGAAAGAAGGGGTTGTCCAGCCTCCCCTTGTTACTCTTTTCACTCATTGAGAGCGGACCGTGCACTTAGCGGCCGGCCAATCGATGTTAGGTGGAAAACAACAACCTTGGTGTGAGCGCAAGGCCGCCAAGAGGTGCGTTCACGGAAATGAGAAGAACTTGGGTGAAGAGAAGATCCTTCTCTAACACGGATTGCAAGCGAAAGAAGAACCTCAAGAACTCAAGAACCTCAAGAACCCAAGAACGCAAGACCCACAAGAACCCAAGTTCCTCGTGAACTTAAGAACCAAAGATCTCAGTGTATGGTCATCACCCGAAACGGAATGGATACTTTGCATGAAGGTGATGAGCATGAAGAAGGCGAAGAAGAATTTTCCCGACCAGGAGGTTTTTCTGACCCTCCCTCTTCCCCATCAACGCCACGGTTTGCACCAAATTCTATGGAGGCTTTGATCAAGTTGATGATGGATATGATGGCACAACAACAAGAAGCGAATTATGTTGTGATGGCACAACTAGAAAGAAAAGCAGAACGACAGGAAGCCTTGGAGCGTGAACGCCAAAACAGACAAGAAACCTTGGAGCGTGAGCATGAGCAAGCGCGCTTGGAAACCGAAGAAAGACAGGTAGAGCGTGAGACACAGAGAGAACTACGCATGCAAAAATTGGTTCGACAGGTTCTCACCTCGAAGTCTGAGCCAGACAAAGATATTGGTAGTTCATAAAGTCGTGCAAGCCGAGATTCGGACTCCAACAACCCCGTCACAGAGAAGATCACGTTCAGTAAGTATGATGGTAAGATGGATACTACGATTATTCATTCTTGGTTGCATCAATTTAATGCTTATTTTGTGACAACTAAGAAGACAGGAAATAGCAAGGTTTTGACGGCTACTATGTACCTTGTCGGTGATGCCATTAATTGGTACCACGCATGGCAAGAGTCACAGTTGACCGCGCACCTAGAGGAAGCCGAGGATGGTGAACCCCTTTCTTTCAATTGGGCCAACTTCCAAGACAAGCTCAAGGCGCGGTTTATGCCACCACAGTACCTAGCACGGTTGAAAGACGATTGGCGCAGTCTCAAGCAAAATGGTATGCCAGTTATGTTTTTCTCTAATCGTGTTTTGCAGCTCAGCACCCAATTACGCAAATCGGATGATGAGCACAAAGAGGCTTTCAATTTCGGGTTGAACGACTATATCAAGTTTGATGTCGAAGTCCTTGATCCAATCGATCTCAACAAGGCGGTAGCAATTGCTCTCGCACAGGAGATGAAGCACAACAAGGGAAAGCCTAAGGAAAACAAGACTTCTACAAGTACCACTCAGACTCCTCAGAACGGTAAGAATGGTAAGAACGGTAACTCTTCTAACCAATCTTCCAATAGTCTCTCAAAAGAGAACTCTCCAAATGAACCTAAGGGTAAAGCTAACACGATTGATAAACCTAAGCTCACTCCAAATGAAAAGGCAGAACAAGGCATTTTAGGAGAATACATCACGTCGGAAGAACAAAGCATTTATTCTAAGGAATATCGTTGTTTTCATTGTCACATCAAGGGTCACATAAAAAGAACATGTCCTAAGCTTGAATCTAATGAATCTAAAGAAGCCACAAAACCCACTTCTTATGTCGATGCAATAAATGAGAACACGAGTGTGACCCAAGTCTCTCATGATCCTCCCATTGATGTCTCTCATTAATTGTTATGGTCATGTGAAGGGTTAGCGTTTTGTCATATTGTTTAACCCAGGCAGTATGCATGATTTGATTAGTGACTCTCTTGTCGAAAGAGCCCGCTTGAAGGTTCGCAAGACATCTCCTTTCGAGGTGTCAAGCTTCTCTCCCGGTATGGACTCTCTCATTACGCAAGAGTGCCTTGATGTTTTGTTCATTGTTCAACACAAGTGTCCTTCCATAGAAAATTTGTAGTCTCTCCTCTTTCAGGATGTGATATGCTTTTGGGCATTCGATGGTTTCGTGAGCATAACCCTCTCATTGATTGAGCGGAAAATCTGTTCACTTTCAATGCCAAAAGTGACTCTCCCTTTATCATTCGTGGAGAGCAAGTTGTTCATTCTTCATCTCTCATTTCTAATGTGCAAGCAAAGATTGAAAAGAATCTGGCGAAGGAGACTCTCTCAGTCTCTTCTTTTCCAAAGCATGACACACATGATTTGCTTGATAAGGATAAGCATGATGATTTGCATGATCAAGATTTGATTTCTCACAAGCATGATGATTTGCAGGAAGATGATGTGATTGTTCACAAGGATGATGGTTTAGTTGATACTTTGTCTAGTGAAGCTAACCTTATTGCAGATTCGATCAATCACGAAGAACCGATCTTGGCTCTCGAGTCGAGGTCCAAAGAACCCCCACAGGAAGTATTATGTGTACAAATGATTAGTCAGCACGCATTGTTTGAGTGTTTCATTCGTGATGCTTTCCTGTATTTTAGTCACCGTCCTTATGTAATCCCTTTTCATAGGCATGACATATTGTACGCTGAGCACGATTCACTCATAAATGAGCACGAATGTATGTGGATTACTCATGAAAAGACGAAATGTTTGCACCCAAGGAATTCACATTCTATGTCTCTTTCTTGGCATGACACAGTATTCGAAAGAGCACAAGAAAGATTGAGCATTAAGCATAGGCATTTCCATTCTGTTTTGCCACAGTTGATTGATTTAGATCACAAAGTCAAGATTCGACCCCATTGTTTGCGCATGTTTGATGAACAGTTTGGCACTCCGTCTCTAAGTTCATCTAACTTGCATGCACAGTCTTTAAAGAAGACTATAGTTTTTCCAGTCACTTTACATGGAATGGGTATGTTCATGTTTTTGTGTTGGAAGTGGTTTCAGGAATTTTCATCCTTAGGGATTCTTGAAGAAAATAAACGCATGACTATAGGAGAAGTTGAAGCATTGAAGGAGCCACAGATGACTGTGTCGCTTCCGGCGCTGCCCAAAGAAGCAAGCGATACAGACCTTTATGAAGTTCAAGTATCGCATGACCCATGCATCAAAGTGGGCCAGCGAAGAGCCCTTTCTAAGATTCCAGACATTGTTGGCGATCTCCCTCGAAGCCATACAATTCAGTACCAGTACCTCACTTTGAAAATGAGGGGATGTCACGTGCACATCTAACCCTATGTGTATGTGGACAAGCTACTTCATGACATGGGTTCAGTTCAGTTCAGTTCCTTAGGAAGTGTTGGGGTTCAAACAACACAAGAATCTCTCTCTCATACATTCTCTCAAACAGAGAATAAACACTCACTCCATAATCAGACTCAGCAAAAGACACAGTCAGATAACTTCAGAGTCAGCAACAAATAGAACACAGAGAAAAGATCACACAGAGCAAAGAACACCATGGCTAAAGCTTCTCTTGCATTCCCCTACTCAGACCAACCAATATTCAGACTCAACATATAATATCAAGTCAACACATGGCATGTCCCGGTGGTGGATTTTGTAGAAATCCAACCCAGATCCACACATCCCTTGATCAAAGTCAAATGCCTTATCCTATTTTCCCAAAAATCCCTAGTTACTACATAGCATAAAGTATAGTGCCTGGAACGTAATCCAAGATATACAAATACACCATAGAGCACTATGACAAACTCAATGCTAGGATCTTCATATGAAGCAAAGTGTAGTGCCTGGTACTTAGACCAAGGTACACAAAATACATCATAGATAGAAACTAAACATCGCCCAAACATTCCCCAAAGGATTATATCACATGAGAGTTTATAGAAAATGAACTTATGAAACCAAAACTGAATAAGTATGTCCATTCCCCAAGAGCATGAAGTAAACATTCGCACATTCAGCCTTTGCAACCTTTTAAACATGAGAATCTGACTCTGAAAATCAGGTTTTTGCAATCTAGGCACCAAATCATGAATATCCTCTTTAAAATTCTGAGTATCCACTGTCTTTCCATTTACAAAATGCTCTGCTGTAGATTTTTGAGATACCCACTACTGCAATTGATTGACTTTCCATTGTTGATGGATCTGATGTATTGCTTCCTTTTTGCATTGTGAACTTTCTATCATTCCATTGAAAATTTTCCAACTCCAAATTTTTCAAATCAGATCATACAAAATGAACTTATGGAACCAAAATTCAATGAGAAGTCCTCTACTCCAAAGATGATTTGTAGGCAAAAATAATTTTGCTTTGATAGAAAAAGACCATATAAACTCCATCAGATCATCCTCCTTGTTGAAAAAACTCCTCATAAGCTCCATCAGATCATCCTCCTTGCTAAAAACTTGCAAAACCATCAAAATCAACATTAACATGGACACTTTAACTGTAAAAACCATTCCTCCAAATCAGATCTGGAAAACAACTCCTGAAATTCCACATTCTGATTATCCACCATCAATTCTCCCATATCCGCAACCTGTTTTTTCACATCCACCACCTGTTTATGCACATCAATTGACATTCCCTCTAGAAAATACTGCTCTGCAGATATTTGACAAATCCATTGCACTGCTGATAATCCGCATTGCAGATTATCCGCACTTCCAATGAAATTTATCCAATCTTGTATTTTCAAAATCTGATTATCCTCCTCAGTAAAGCACATTCCACTGAATCCATTTGTCAATTCCGCCTGCAATTCCTGTTGAGTTGAAATCAGATCCGCAAACAATAAATTTTGATCATTATGCACTCTGTAGCACATTCCTCTTCTAAAAATTAGCAACTCCAAAATCTGGAACACATGAAAATTTGAATTCTGATATTTTGCCATCCAAATCTGACAATCCACTCTGTAAGAATCCACTTCTACTACATCATCAGCTGTAAAATAAACATCCTCCAATAAAAGTATGTTTGGATTGAGAACAGCTTATCCCACATCAATTTCAGAATGCATATCCATTGAAATTTCATCATTCTGCATTTCAACCATCATTGCATGCTCCAAAAAACCTGTTGAACCTATTTTATACTCCTCAAAGACTTGCTCTTGCCATTCCTCATGCTCAATGTGATCTGTGAGACCTTTTTTTGATTCATCCCTATTTAGATTGGAACAACAATCAATCTGCTTCTTCCAAATCTCTGCAACTGAAGCATATCTTTGCTTGATATCGACCCTTGACATCAAAATCTGTCCTTCAAAACATTCAAAACCAAAATTCTGATTCGCTTGATCATCCGCAACATTTGGCATAATGGTCTGATTTTTTGTCTGAATTTGATGAGCATCAAAATCAGCATCTGTAAACTCCTTCAATGTTCCTTCAGCACCTTTTTTCAACACTTTCTCCTGCAGGGATCTTTTTGGTGGAGACTCCTCCTGAACTGATATGGTTTTCGGAAATTCCTCCTCAGCAAATTTGATTTCAGAAAATCTGATTTCCAGCAATACCTCCATTGCATTTATCTCACTATCCACCTCTTCAAGTGGGCTTTGAATAACATGAACAACATCATGGTTACGTATGACATGCTTCTCCCCACAAATAGGGTAACAATATTTTCCATATACAAACAACATAATTTTAAGCAATGGATCTTCTTCTTCCACTCCATGGGTATACTCTAGTGGTAGGTTGGGGGTATCTAGGGGCTCTTCTAAGCTCTTTTGGCCAACCTCCTTTTGCACCTCCTTCTCCTCCATCTTTGGTATCCCTACTTGGTGGATTACACGACCCATCTTCCATCCATCCATCATCATCATCATCACTCGAATCCCCTTCAAACTCATTCTCATATGCATCCCTCAGCTTCTCACATGCTTTCTGCAACTTGAAAACCTTCTTTCTACTAGAACATGATTTTCGCCTATCCCCTTTATGATCATCTAGCCATTCATATGCATTCTGCAAGACATCTTCAAAATCATCTAGCTTCTCTAAGGCTCTTTCCATTTTGTTATAGGAAGTTGCCTTTTGCAATTTGCGGCTAATGTTATGAAGTTTTGTGCACAAATCCACCATGCACCACTTCCTACAAGCATCTCTCTTTGAGCACTCATCAACGACACACGGACAATCATCCACCTCATGCTTCTTACTCATGCAAACCTCACATTTCTCTTTCTTTCTTTTACCCCCCATAACATTCACTTCATTAAAATACAACAATCATGTTTAGCCCTCAAGATCGGTGCACCACACCAATCTGAGACCCATTAAATTCGTTATACGAAGAGCCACGGATGCTGTACCGGGATCTGCATAGTCCATTTAATTGGTTGTTTAAATTGATTGGGATATTTTAGTTTAGTGATGTATTTATATGTTTGGAAAGATTCAGTAAAAGATACCATTCTTGAATTTATTTGCTTTGACAGATCTGATTATCAACATCACATTCAGCATCAAATTTCTATGTCTGATTATCAACATCACATTCAGCATCAAATTTCTATGTCTGATTTCAAGAAATTGTGCTTTTGTCTCTGCAAAATCATCCAAATTTTTGCCATTTTGCACAGTCTGAATTTGTGCAACCTGAATGTACAGCACCTTGTTGAATGTATGCAACCTGAATCTGCAACACCTTGATGAATCTATGCAACTTGAATTTGCAGCACTTATAGCAGGAAAATCTGAATTTTGAATCTGCAGCAATGCTCCTAATCAAACATGATCTACTGCTCTTGAATTTCCGCCTCAGTCTAACAATTTCTCCTTCGGGATAGGTTCTTTCATAGCATCATTACTCTTGTGAAACACAAACACCAACCTCGAATGCTAACACAGAAGGTAATCAGACCCAACAAACATACCATTACAGTAGGTAATCAACAAGACAAGAATGTCAGACATAACACACAAACAATTGCAATAGGTTCACCAAATGTGCTAGTGAAACCTTCAATGGCCCAGCGGGAAAAATGAAAAAATCAGAGTTGGTCGCTTTGACATACATCATCAGTTAATGAAACAAAGATACCCGCAGCAATGCTGACACAGAGAGTTTCGACCAAACCCTAACAAAGTTGTAAACACGCCAAATGTGTTGGGGTTCAAACAACACAAGAATCTCTCTCTCATACATGCTCTCAAACAGAGAATAAACACTCACTCCATAATCAGACTCACCAAAAGACACAATCAGATAACTTCAGAGTCAACAAACAGAACACAGAGAAAAGATTAGACAGAGCAAAGAACACCATGGCTAAAGATTCTCTTGCATTCCCCTACTCAGAACTCGTCCCAATACAAGTGCTAACTGATGGTTATAACTGTCCAACCCAAAAATGTTCTTGGCATAAAATATCAGAGTCAGCAAAATCCGACCTAGCAAAATCCGACTCAATAATAATCAGAGTCAACAAATATTTGACTGACCAAATATCAGACTCAGCAATATTCAGAGTCAGTAATATTTAGAGTTAACAATATTCAAAGCAGCATCCCAATTTCAAACCAACCAATATTCAGACTCAACATATAATATCCAGTCAACAGGAAGTGATCTGGCACTTTTGTGAGTGTGTTCGCAGACCGTGCATGTCCAGACACTTAGAGTAGATGCATATCCTCTGGTTGCACATAGCATGATCATCAGATTTCCACCAGAACCCATCAGGAGCATTTTTACAGTGCATAGACCTATTTTTCCTATTTTTGACATTTTTCACTTATTATTTTAAGTGACTTTTGTTGGGAACTGGATAGGGCAAATTAGTAGAGCAAGTATATAAGAAAACCTAGCGCTAGCACTTTTGGGCATAAGAGACAGCAAGGACCGGACATCCATAGTGTACCTTCTCAAGCAAGACCCCCCAACTGAAGACCTAGCGTTTTTGCATGATGCAAGCCTAGCGTTTTCACACAGAACCAACAGCCTGGCGTTTTTGCATAGCACATCAGCCCCAGCAGCAACAAGATATAGCATATCAACCCTAGCATTAGCAGATTTTCCACAGCAGACAAAATTCAACCCTAGCGTTTTTGCATCAGCATAGCGTTTTGCAGATTCACCACGACGGAACACCAAGAAGCATCAGTGTTTTCAGTTTTCAACCGTCAGACATCATAGAAGAAGTCCCAAACCTCGCAGATCTCACCTTCCCACGGCAGATCCTCGCCGCACGGTCAGATCCAACGTAGTTTGCAGTTTCAGCCCAAAAAACGCAGATTTCAGCATATGCGTTTTCAGCGCGTCGTCGTCACCATCGTCGCCATCGACATCGACATCGACATAGAGTCAGAATTCAACAGATAAAGATTTGCAGATTTCAGCCATTAACGTTTTCAGATTTCAGCCCGTCTCGTTGTCGTCCTCATCGCCGGCAAGTCCAAAGCATTCTAGGGATTTGTGCAATCAATAGTAGACCGCTCTCGCCATAGAGAGTGGGGCCTTCGGAGGAGGGTTTTAACAACATTCTAGTGTCGTATTCTTCTCTCTCTATCTCTCAGTCTTAGCACCTTCATTCACAGTATTCACCACTTTGTTTGTGTCCATTGCACTCTCTCACTAAAGGAACGGAAGGCTCTCCCTTCCGTAAGTAAAAGGAACCTTGAGCACAGTTCGGAGCACTCATCTTGAGCAAAGTTCAACATTCACTTCCGCTACACCTTACATTTGTCCAATTCAGACATGTTCATTCATTGTTCATCATTCAATTCTTTTGAATAGATCTAGTAAACAAAAAGACTGGATTTCATTACTTTTGAAATGGCCAAAACCGATACAATAGGGATAGACTCTCCCTTTGATTTTACATCGAGTACAATTTTCTTGCCCTTTTCATTTATCAAAGTCGCTTTCTTAGCCTGATAGTCGACCACGAAGTTGTTCTTGTGGTACCAAGGGATTCCTAGGAGGATGTCGCACCCTTCCAAAGGCATGATGTAAAAGTTCTCGTGCCCTAAATACCCCTGACAATGCAAACAAAGTTTGCCAATGACAAGTGTAATGGTTGCATCCGTCCGAGCGCCGCTAGAACTGCCTCCCCCAGTGGCCCCATCCTTTCGGGCGTCATCTCAAGTCGAGCCGCCAATTCAAGTGAAATTAAGTTGGCCTTGGCTCCTCCATCAAAGAAAATAAGGGCTTCCTGATCTTTTACGTTGCCCCATGCGCAGCAAAGTTTCGTACTTTCATCCATCTGGTTTGGGTCGGTTCCGATGCAATTTGGTACCAGTCCTGCTTTCATCTTGCCTTTTCTGCCACGCTCTTCCGCTGCTCTCGAACTCTCAGGCCTTTCTTTAGATTGTCCTCGTTGTGCCTTTTTAGGGCACTTTGCGGAAATGTGCCCTTGTTCCCCGCAACCAAAACACTTCCCCTCTTTGAGATAGTCGGCTCTCTGTTCCACAATCAATCGGGGTCGTGCATCTTTCTTTTTCTTGGAGTTGTTCTTCTTCTATTGTCGTTGGTCGAGGTATGTCTGGTCTTCTGAGTCAAAATGTCATCAGTGGGGTAGGTCAAATTACCCTAATGTATAGAGAATCCCCTCTTAGCATGTCCCATTAGTTATTGTAAAGACTCGGACTTTTGTT
This sequence comes from Adiantum capillus-veneris, assembly GCF_014529385.1. Lineage (NCBI taxonomy): Eukaryota > Viridiplantae > Streptophyta > Polypodiopsida > Polypodiales > Pteridaceae > Adiantum > Adiantum capillus-veneris. Next base: position 88,473,789 of record NC_140958.1, on the reverse strand, counting down.
CAATGCAGTAATCTCGGATCTCTGTAGGGAGTCCGCAACAAAACCGCTCAATTTGTTCTTTACAAGTGACCTTCTTAATCGGAGAGGTCGGAAAAGAATTCCAAAACCTCTCGCAATATGCGTCCAAAGTGTCACCCTTGGTCATCCGAAGATGGTTCCAAGCGGTGCTTACATCTCGTTCGTACTCCTAGGTCAACTGTAAGGTGCAGCGGAATGAATGTTGTACTTTCTCAAGATGAGTGATCCATATTTGCTCAAGGTTCCTTTTAGTTCTTATGGAAGAGAGAGCCTTCCGTTCTTAATGGAGAGTGCTGTGATTACGAAAAAAGTGAGTGGACACTGTGCGTGCAAGTGTATGAGACTGCGAGATAGAGAGAAGAGAGATACGACACCAGAGACGACGTAAAACCCTCCTCCGAAGGCCCCACTCTCGTCGGCGAGAGTGGTCTACTTATGATTGCACAAATGGGTACAATGATGATGCATGTACTGATGCAACTCGAGGCTATGTCGATGACGACGACGGGAATGGCGACACTGACCTAAGGGCTGAAATCTGCAACCTTCTGACTGCTGTCCAAAAACGCCCAAGGCTGAAATCTGTTGCAAGTTGAAGCGCTGATTTTGATTTCATATTGTTAGACGCTCCCATCTGTGACAGTAGTATTAGAGCAACGTCTCCTCTCTTTCTCTACGAAGGACGACGACTATGAAAGATACACGAAGCAGCCATGACACGTCAAGACAGAAGCGCGCACGAGGAGCTTCAAGACTTGCAAGGAAAGCTCGCAAAGCTGAAAAAAAAAATCTCTTTGCAAGAAGTCGACAAAAGCAAGATACTCAAGAACCTAGAGAATTGGAGGAGCAGATGCTCGAGATCCTTCAGAACTCACGAGTGAGCTGAATTCTATTTAGAAGAGCCTAAAAGAACTTTTTCTATCATCCACAGATTCGCATCACTCCTCTTTCAGAATACCCATTAACACCCAAGTCCAAAACCATAGCCAAGAAATCCCGCCATTCCATGAAGAATATGAAGGTCTTTAGACCAGAGAATAGTCCAGTCAAAAGTTTGATACTCTTGATGGAAGCAAAGATATACCAAAGGATCTCTCACTCGACAATCTCAAGTTGCCTTTGCTGACGGCAATTTCTTAGAAGAGTCAAAGATAAGGCATGTCCTCAACGGGACTGCGAGTCCTTGGTGGTTTACCAAAGCTTTACAAGGAACTCAAGAAAAGACTTGGACCCAATTCAAAGCTTAGTTTTTCGATAACTTTTTTCCTCTATACTTTGAGGAAGGCATCAGAGAAGAGTGGGATCAGTTTTCCCAAAGGAAGCACGAGCGAGTCATGGATTACGTGAACAAGTATTGGTTCCCTATTTCCAAGGTGGCTCCATTCTTAAACCTTTCTAATGAAGAATGAAGTTCGCAAAAGGACTTTTACCCGAACTTTGTAGAGGCATGAAGTGTATCCGCAAGCTACTTTGCAACGGATGATGGAGTCAACAATGCAAGCTGAAAGTTTACACACCAATCTGCGAGAAATATAATCCCCGAGTTGGGATGAGAACCATAGAAAAATAAATAGTATTTTTGTTGCCTCCGATAGAAGGGAAACAAAGCTATCAACAGTAAATTGCCATACCTACAAGTAAGTCACCCATATGATCAGACCCCAATCTTGCACAACGCAGCAGTCACCCATTTGATCAGACCCCAATCTTGCACAACACAGCCACCTTATCTTCGTTTAGCAGTCCAAAATTCAAATACCTGACTTCAGTAGCAGAAGGTTAAGACAAAACAAAGCTAATGAGGAAAGATGGCACCATAATGACTCACTTTTTACAACTAGCCTAAGAAGTAACTTCAGATGTAAGCAATCTGTACATTGACATAGATATGTACCTTGCAGGCTGTTTACGGCCATGAAATGCTGAAACAACATCCTAATTTTTGCAGACGTAAAGTCAGGAGATTTAAATTTCTAGACACTTCCTAGACTATCATCTTGTAAAAAATCTGAATCATGCTTTGGTGTAACCAACTCAAGACTGGGGTCTGCAACAATGATCTCATGCATCCGCCCATTGCATTTTCTTCCCAACTGTACCTCACCAAAGGATCGGCAAGCAATTAACAAGGTCGTCCAGCTACAAATGTCAGCTGCTAACGGCATTGTTTTAAGCACATACTCCGCCTCCTTCAGATGCCCTGCACAGCCAAGAAGTTGAAGCATGCAATTGTAATGCTCCAAACTTGGCTGAATGCCAAAATGCTCTTTCATGGATTCAAATAAATCATTACCTTCTTCAAGTTTTCCTTCCTGACTACAGGCAGCTAGCATGCTTGTAAACGTCATATCGACCGGCTTGAAACCCCACCCCTGCATCTGTTTTAGACATTGTCTGGCTTGCAAAAAACTTCCATGCTCAGAGTATCCTGATATTAGTGCACTCCACGAGACAACGCTTTGATTTGGTAAAGTTAGAAATGACTTGGTGGCCTCAGCCAAACTACCACACATAAAATACATACTGATAAGTGTATTTCCTAATGTTTGATTGGAATCAAGTCCTTGCCTTAATACTTGGTCATGCATCCATCTTCCATATCTTACCGCTCCTATACTTCCACTTGCTTTAATTGTAAAAAGGAATGTTACTTCATCAGGCTCAATCCCATCCCGCTGCATTTCCTCAAAGCATTGGAGGGCAGAAAAAGCCTGCTCATGCTGCACACAACCAGAGATAATCGTGTTAAAAGAAACTGTATCACGTGCATGCAGATTGGCAAACACTGCCATGGCCATCCGCACACTCCCACACTTTATATACATGTCCACAAGAGAGTTGCCAATAACAGAATCCAAGGCAATCCCACTACCTACAAGCTCTTCATGCACTCTAATTCCTTGTTCCAGCTGTCCACTGCTGCTACAAGCTCTCAGCAGACTTGTAAAAGTTACTTTGTCTGGACGGACATCCTTCTCCTGCATTTGTCCATATAGGTCAATGGCAAGAGAAGCACATCCCTGATCAACGTATCCATCCAACATTGTATTCCATGCCACTACATCTTTGTAAGTTACTTGATCCAAGATCACACGAGCATCGTCTAAAGCTCCAGACTTGCAATACATATTCACCAGTGTATTCCCAACAATTGTATCTAGATAATAATCACTTTCACAAACCTGGCTGTGAATGAGCCTGCCATGCTCTAAGTACTCTTTAGACGCACATACATTTAAAATGCAAGAAAAAGTTACTTCATTTGGAATCAAATCCTCAAGAAGCAAATCTTTGAAGAAGTCAAATGCACACTCACTGGACCCTTTCTGTGCATACCCAGCAATCATCGCATTCCACGTCACCAAATCTCGCCTTGAGAGTCTTTTGAACACAGCACTCGCATCCTCTAAGGCCTCACATTTCGCATACATGGCAACAAGACTATTCGTCACGGAGGGAGTAAGTTCAAGGTTCCTAGCCAATAGTTCTTCATGTACCATCCTGCCAAAATGTACATCTCGAGTGTTGCTACATGCTTTCAAGACACTTAAAAGCAAGATGGGGTTTAGCCCCAAGCCTTGTTTTTGCATCTCGCAAAACAGTTCCACAGCACTGGAACCATGGTCATAGTGGGCATATCCAGTAATCAAGATGCCCCAAGAAACTACGTCACGGAACTTCATAGAGTCAAAGATGTTGCGAGCTTCCTCCAAAGCCCTACATTTCATATACATGTCCACTAGCATGCTGCTCATAGCCACATCCATTTGAAGCTCATGATTCAGCACCCAAACATGTAGCAGCATCCCCTTGCTAATATCTCCTAGAGTCCCACTGCACTTTAACAAATGTAAAATGGACACTTCATTTGGCTCAGCTTCATTCTCCAACATTTCCAAGAAAAGGTCCCACACCTGGAGGATATGGCCACCAAGAAGTTTCCCTTTAATGAATGCATTCCAAGACACTACATTCCTCTCAGTTAACCCCTTGAACACAAAGGAAGCATCCTCAAGGCTTCCACATTCAGAATACATGTCAACAAGCGAATTTCCGACAAGAGGAGCATGAGATATTCCATGTTGGATAGCATACTTATGTACAGTTCTACCCAGAATTATGTTTTTTAAAGAGGCGCATGCACTCAGAATGCAAGACAAGGTACCATTATCTGGCTTTAGACCCTGTCTCTGCATGCCTTCAAATAGCTTCAATACAAAATCATTAAACCCATGCTGATTGTAAGCTGATAGCAATGTGTTCCAGGTAACAATGTTTTTACACGATAACCTTTCAAACACATTGTGAGCGTCCTTCAACCTTCCCCACTTACCGTACATGTCCACAAGTGTGTTTCCAACTACTACATCCATGTGTAGACCACTTTTAATAAGTTGATCATAGACACCCTGACCCTCTTTCACAGCTCCTACATTGCCACAAGAACTTGCTATGCTAGAGAATGTTACCTCATCTGGTTTGACACCATCCTCCTGCATTCTTAGGAAATGCTCAATAGCCTGATGTTCACGCCTTTGTTGGGAGCATCCTGAAATCAAAGCATTCCAAGACACCGTGTTCTTGTCAGGTAAAGCTTCAAAGACTTTGTTTGCATCCTCTACATTTTTGCACTTGGCATACATGTCAACCAGGGCAGTTCCTATAGACACATCACACTCAAGTCCCACTTTGACACAAAGATCATGAACGATGTTGCCTTCTGATATGGATTCCACGCTGATGCACGCCTTTAGCATACACAAAAATGTGGCTATGGAGAGCTCAAGTCCCTGGCATACAATTTCCTGAAAAAGTTCAAACGCACAAGAATTACGGTTGTTCTCGACAAGGCCTGCCAGCATGATGTTGCAGGTAATTGCATTCTTATTTGGCATAGCATGAAAAATGTCCATGGCTACTGTCAATTCTCCACATTTGGCATACATGTCAATGAGCACACTTGCAAGAATCACATCTATCACAACTGCTTGCCTTAATATGTGTTCATGTACTTGTTTGCCCTGGGCCAAGTCACCTGTACTAGCACATTCTTTTAAAATGCAAGAATATATGAACTCATTTGGCTGCAAATTCTCTTGCTGCATCAACTGATATAAGTGGAAAGCCCCAACGCTATCACCAAGCATGGAACGTGAGGACAATATGGCTTGCCATGTATGGACACTCAAGTTTCCGATTCTGCAGAATGTTAAATCTGCTTCCAGAAATCCATTACTTGATGCAAAGAGCCTGATGAGACGGTCTCCCAAGCTGCCCAACTCATCAAGCCCGGCACTAATCATGAGGGTATGTACACGGCGAATGTGTGTGAGATCTTTCGTACTAGTGCATCTTGTGAGGAGCTTATATATCTGATCCCGTGACACATGCATTCCTTTACGAAGCAGATTATCCAGATACTGAAGCTCGTCATGCTTTGCTTCTGCCGTGCCCACTGTGGAAAGACGCCTTGAGTGTTGGAATCCATGGCTGAAAGTGCGGAGTGGGGACAATGGCATGAACGCATGTCGCTTAGAAGGGGGCCCAGGTACCTCAAGGTGGCCATTGCATGGAGCTGCTACAAATATAGCATGATGACCAAATCTGCGCCCTCCGCGATAGAGACAGCAGCATGAAGAGCTGAAGCGCCATGGCGCCCAAAAAGATTGCCAAAGGGCGGCGCCCCGAGAAGAGACTATTCAACCTCAAGAGAATCCGCCTTATAGCCAAGTTCTGGGTGGTGCTCGAGAGCTAGGGGATACCGGCTGACACAAAATCGAAAAAAAAAAAAACTTTATGCCTTCACTGGAAGGGAGGAACGAAGGCGGAGAATGGTTGCAGGCGGCGGGGAAAGCTGTTGTAAAATCGGAAAAAGAGAGGTATCTGAGCTGATACCTGCAGCTTGGAAGGAAATGAAAAGAGAACTGTTGCGCGTAGCCAGCAGAGGGAAGCAGCGATGGCGGATGCTTGCACGGCAGTTGATGCAATCGAGCAGAGTAGCAGGGATTTGCGCATTCGAGTAGTCTCTACAGAGGTGGAGGTGGAGTTTTCAAATGGGATCAACGGTGAGGGTCATTCGGGCCAACAGATGTCTTTTTGTAAATTTGGGGCGAAAAGCAAATTCGGGTCGGTTAGTAAATTTGGGCCAATACCTTGAGTCTCGAACCCGCAACCTCCTATGTAGGATGCATGTGCTCTAACCACCACGCCCGCATGCGTTCACTGAAGTATGTGGCATTTCAATGCCACATGTGTAAATGCGGACCGATTTGTAAATTCGAAACAGTTTTGTAAATTCGAGGCGCGTAAATTTGTAAATTCGGAATGCGTGATCTTGTAAATTTGGGTTGTCCGATCGTACGGCACACAATGCACGCGTCTGGCCATTTTCACGTCCACCCTTGATCCCATTTGAACACACCCGTGCCATATAGTGCTGGGGGGGAGACTAAGACAGTGGCAAAACATTTATTTCTTAATTGACAACATGTAGTCCACTCACCAACATAGCTTTGTGGCCTCGTAGTGCAAGGTAGTGACGATAAAGGCCACCTCTCTTGCACGCAAGTTTGAACACTCCTTTTGTTAGAAGGGAGGGGAGACATCAACTCGATGTTGAGGGACCTGACCGAAGTATGTAGATTCAATATAATATGGGTGGTGCTTGAGGGTAGGTTGGCAACCTGTTAGAAATTTAACTTTTGGTCCGCATAACGTTCCTCTCTTATGATGAAACTTTTGGCAGTGCCGACAAAGTTTTCAACTTTACCCAGCAAATTTGATGTTGTGTTCAGAGATGAAGAATTCGTGGAATCTTCAAAGTTTAGGCATGTTTTTATGTACCTCTAAAAGTCAACCTGTCGATGGCGGGCTAGTCCGGTCCAAAGGACAGACTCCAAAGACTTAGAAAGCATGCAAAATTGGTATTATGAAGCAATTCCTCTCGAGTGAAACCAAGGATGATGTTCTGATTGCATGGAGTATTCTTTGATGACATAATATCCTTGGAAGAGCACAAAGAGCACCTCAAGGTAGTTACAAGCATTACAAGACAATAATTTTTACATGAATCATAAGAAGCGTGAATTCTTCTTAGCAAAGATTCAATATTCAAGTCATATTATCTCAAATGATGGCATTTAAATGGATCCTAAAACCTTAAGGTTACAAACACATCAACATCACTTGGCACGCCAAGTATCAAATGGAATGCTAAAGAGAAACAAGCTTTCTTTGTGCTCAAAGAAAAGCTCACATCTCAACCGGTGCTTGTGTTGCATGACCTCTCTGAGTCATTTGAACTTCATTGTGATGCTTGTGGTGGCTGCATTGGAGCAGCTCTACTCCAACAAGGGCATGCCATTACATATGAGAGTCATCAATTGCACTTTGAAGAGAGGACTCTTGTCATTCATGAGAAACAGCCTTCAGTTGTCTTATATGCTTTGAATACATAAAAGCACTATCTTCTTGGGATGCCCTTCATCACACAAACCGGTCACCAAAGCCTCAAGTATTTCATGACGCAAATCAAGCTCAATGACAACAAATGAGATGGGTATAATTTCTTTGGGAATTTACTTTTCATATAGTTCACATACCAAGCAATCTCCATCAAGTGATTGATGCACTATCACAAAGACCATGTGCTAATGCAATATCTATAGCTTATCACAATGATCTCAAATTTATGACAAATGAATATGCTATTTATCCATATTTCAAAGATGTTATGTGTTACTCTCTCTTGAATGGAGAAGGTTACCTTTGACTTACATGTTTTGCCTTATGTTGGGCATCATGGGAATCAAACATGCAATTCATACATACTTTTACTGGCCCACAATGAAAAAGGACAATGTCAAAAGTTTACTAGAAGCAACTTGGTTTCAGTACTCCTTATTTCTAATTGTTCATGGAAACAAATAACCATTGATTTTATCCTTGGGTTTCCAAAGTTGTTTCATGGGAATACAAGATAATGGACACTTCATACCTATCAAGAAGACTATCAAAGCACATCATATGGCAATCCTCTTCATTTCATGGTCTACCATCATCTAATGTTTTGGATAGAAATCTTAGAATGAACAATAAGTTTTGGAGAGAATTATTTAAAATTTTGAAAACAAAGCTCTTTAGCGTATTCCCCTCAACAAATGGCCAAACTGAAACTATAAATTTCACAATAGTTGATTTGTTTAAAAATCTATGAAACAAAAATAGATAAATTCACCCAATGGGAGAAGTATTTGGCCTCCTATACGTATAGTAACATTGTCCAGTCCTCTATAGGCAGAATACATTTTGAGGGATCAATTGTCCCTCCAGCTATGAAAATGCATGGGAGTGATGAATATAGTCATTATGTACGCAATGCTTTTACTAAAATCAAACAAGCTATATGAAATGAATTTGAGCCTTTAAGGATCCTTCTTGAGGTGACAACAAGCACTCCTCCTAGCGCCCCCCCCCCCCCCCCGGAGGTAAAAAAAAACCCCAGTTATATTAGCCCTTGCCCTAGGGAGGGTCCCCATGCGATCGTCCTTGGCCTTGCCCGCTAGCCAGCAAGACTCTTGTCCTGACACTATTATCCCCTTGGAGAAGAGTTTCCGTCCCTGAAAATGTCAAAACAAAAGTAGGACATGTGGAAGCAGCCAGCGGGTCTGCATGAATTAGCCCACTTGCATGGCTACATTAATCGGGACAAGGTGTGTACACTCATCAATGATGGGGCAATGCATAACTTTTCGAATTGTGATTTGGTGAAGTGGTTGAAGCTTCTATGTCCAATACAAAAAAGAGAGTAGGATTTGGGCTATTTTTAGCAAATGTAGAGTGATGGATTCTCTCAAGTGGTGGTCTCTTGAAATGCACTTATTGCCTAGTAGGGTTTTGCAAGGGAGATCTAGCCAATTTACAAAGGATGCAATAAGAGGGAGTCTCTTGACATACAATCACTTTTCTTAATGAGCTACATAGTTAATATCAAAGCACAAAGGCCTTTGACATGTTTCTTATGCACAAGGCCGTGTCTTAGATTGCATTAATGTAAGATATGCCCAATAGGGGTAGAGCTTCTTGCTCTAGGCTATTTTAGCAAACATGGAATGAGGACATCTTCCTAGATGCGGTCTCTTGGAATGTAGTTCTAGATGTATATGCTAAGAAGGGGTTGGTTGAGAAAGCTTTATGCTATTTTCATCATATTCAAGAGGAGGGCATCTCCCCTAATGCGATCTTTTGAAATACTTATAGGATGATGCACCTAGCAAGGTATGCTTTAGGGAGCTTCTAAATGTGGTCAATAGATGCAAGAGATGGATGCAATATCTCAATGAAAGTTTCTACTTGGTTGTATAGATGATGTAGCTACTATATCTCTTTGAAATAAAGCACGTCTGGGCTTATTTTGAGTGCCCATGATATTCGACTTGATTTGGATTTTTGTGGATAGCTATACTGATAGCCATTTTTGGCCCTCCATATTTGTCATAGTAAGCCACCTCACCAAAGAAAAAACACTTTAACACTATGGCTATCCTCACCTTTTCACCGTACATAGGCGTGTGTGAGTTAATGGACTTCCCCTATATCTCCTTAAAAACCCTTAGGCAGCTAGTCACTGAGCTAGTTGAGCCAAAAAATTAAATAAAGGTAAAAACAAAGTAAATTATGGCACATTTATGTGTAAATATTTCATTGTATGTAGGGCCTAAATATATATTTTTTTATTATATTATTTTGATATTTATTTAAATATTTATACTTAGGTGTGTGTTATCTGTCTAAGTATGCTATATACATTAACTCACCATTAGCACAATTTTTCTTGCCAGTGTGCATGCTCTTTATTCTATAAATAAACATTTTCATGCAAGCCTCTCTAAATATTGGCGTGAACCCACTCCGAGAAAAAATCACAAAAATACTTATTCTTTTTCACTAGAGAAGTATTTTCTACATGCATTTTATCTTATTTCAAGTAAATAAATGACATCATTAAAAATAAATTATGGCCTCCTCACTTGATTCCCCTTTAATTTGATTTTTTATATATTTTATATTTATACACAGCTGACACTATTCTAGATTCCATGAATTGTTTATATACTAACCTGTTTTTTCCCATCATAGCCATATATCATATTTGTGAATAATCCACATCCATGCATGTTTTCAAACCCCTGGGAATATATTAGGTCATGCTCTCATGCAAGGAGGGACTCTCTCTTGGAAGACTTTGCAAATTCAACAAAAGGGGGGTCACTAAAGACTTTTGCAGCAAGGAAAAATAGGCATTTTGTTGGGATTTTTGGCATCCACCTCCACTCGGAATTTGAAAAAGTAATCAAAATATTAAATATATCCCACAATTTGAATTATCAACTCAAAATTTTTCATAATTATTGGAGCTACCATCAATGAGATATGATTTATTTGGTGGCCGAGTCTGCCCACTTTTTCTCACAAGTCACCATAGTCTTCTCTCACCTTCCATCAGACTAGGCAACCTCAAACAAAAAATCACTCACCTTTCTATAATCTTCTCTATTTCACCTCAATAATTCTCTCCTCTTGAGCCCACATCCACATGACTCGAGAAACAATAGAGCCCCACTTTCATAAGAACATATAAAAAATTTCATGAACATGTTTTCCTATGTAAACGTTGATCAGGAGATAATCCTAATAAGGGATCTCCTCACGTATAAATAGAGCCCTTTCCCTTTGTAAATTCCATGACCTCTACACTATTGCATGCTACATTAAGCGTATCATTCGACATCTTAGTTGTAGGGAGAGAGAATGAGCTCTCTATACACCATTACTCATGGAGCATAGGAAAGCTTCTTTGAGCTAGTTGTAGCATTGCAAGGGAGTGAACGATTCATAGCATTCAATCAAGGTTGTACCTACTCTTCACATCAATTGAATCAATAATTTGTGTGCAACACGAAACTCTCTCTTGAGTCTCCCCAATTCACGCTTTGCAACCTCCTCTCGTTTGGTTTAAGGTGAAGCATTCTCATTGGTTGGGATTCTTTTGTAACATTTGTTTGTATGTGAATCAAGAGATCTTGTGTTTGTTTTGTTGCTTTGGAAAACATTATAAGAGGGTTCTTCCCGTAACCCTAAGATAATGTGTAGATTGCAACATCATCAAATTTAATTGTGTTTCTTGACTCTCCTCCAAGCTATTTAAACAACCATGTCAATCATTAAAATTGAAGCTAAATCCTTGCTCAAACTCTGTGTGTGTGTGTGTGTGTGTGTGTGTGCGCGCGTGTGTATGTGTGTGTGTTAGGTTTGTAGCATTGGCATTAGGGTTAGTGTAAACTTCCTTCTTGCTTGTGTTTCTCAAGGATTCTCGTCTCTTGCGTCCTAGTTCGGTCTCTAACTAGGTGGTGCCCCTTCACTTGTTGGCTGTGGATTTTTGTTTTTTTTCTTGCTTGTGGTTGCCCCAACCCAATTGAGCAGCATGGGAGCCTTGAGGGTGTTTAGAGGTTGCCGCTCTTGTTTTCTCAATTTTGGTGCCCCCATTGAAGAGGGCTTGGTGTCTGTTGTTGTGCTTGGCTTTTAGCATAATCAATGTAGGTTGCATGAATCATGAAAACTTGTAAGATCCATTTGTTCCCATTGCAAGGAAAAAGGTGCATATCATTGTTAGCACTAAATTACAGTTTCAATGAGTAATTCGTAGAATTTTGGACCCTCTTAGGTTGGTCAAAATAAACGCTTCAGTAAATCCTTTTATTTTTTCTCTCATGTGTGTGTGTGTGTGTGTGTGTGTGTATATATATATATATATATATATATATATATATATGTATTTATTTATTTAAAGCATTGTAATTAGTAGAAAGATTCATTTTCAACAACGTATGGTATTCATGTTTGGTCCTTAAAGGGTAGGAGAAATTCTTGTGTCACTAAACCCTATAATCCTGTCTCTTGTTGACTATCATAGATCATTTGATGTGCATATTTTTATTTTGTTTTAGAATAGATTGTAATTTAGCAAACATTGTTGAGTAAATCTTTTTAAGAAAGAAAAAGGAAGAAACTTGTTGACACTTTGAAATTGATTCAATGGAGGTTCAACGTCAAATGTCAAGATATCTTTTCTTTTTTGGAGAGCCTGGTGAGGATGCCAAGCTATTTCTAGCAAATTTCTAAATGGCTTGTCGCTTAAAAATAGTGATAAGAGATGAGGAATGTTTAGAAATGTTTGAGGTAGTTCTGAGAAAGGGTGCTAGCAATTGATGTTTCTCTCTGTCTGAGGAAGTTAGAGATAGCTATTGGGAGGTTCTGGATCACTTCAAGCAATATTTTTTCAAACCCCAAAACTATCAAAAAGTATAGCAAGACATTGTTTTCCACAAGCAAAAAGATTTAGATGACTACAACACTTACAAGCAGATGTTTCTACATCTTTGGGCTATATAGGTAAAGAACTTTGCTAACCCTGGAGATGGTGCACAATTTCTAAAGAAGGAGAGATTCATAGAGGGCTTATTTCCCACACTCAAGGTAAAAATTGAGGCAAATGCACCTGCTACCTTTGATGCAGCTTAAACTAGGGATTCCTTGAAGTACTGGAAACTGAAGTGTATTCATGGAAAGCTTTCAATAGAGGGTCCTAGACCTAAGGAGACAATGCAAGCATCCACTTCTAAATAGATGCCTGAGGTAACATCCGAGGTAATTAAAAAATTAAATGAATCCTTAAGCAGCTTGTCAATTCATCTTGCACAAGTTGTAGGTCCCAAGGGACAAAGAAGGAAAGTTGAGGAGCAAGAGCCACAACCTAGGCGAGTACTACAGTGTTGGATTGTCGGGAGTCTAGGCATAGGATGTGTAATTGTCCTTGGCCCCGTCGAGAGTCAAGGAGACCTAACTTGAATTACCCAGTGATGAATTCAGGTGAAGGAACTAGTCAAAAACCAATGCTTCTGCAAAGACCAAATGGAGCAAGACCACCTCCATGAGGGATGGAAGGAGTTTCACCTTTGCCAAATCCAAAGGTGCATGTGGTAGAGATGACAAATTCAAATGAGGTTGACATGGAAGCAAATGGCATTAAGTGTGGTCATGGAAAAGGTAAGGAGAAAGAAGGAGTCACATCACATAGCGATCATGGATGAGGCAAGGAGGGAAGGAGACCAAGGAAGCCAAGAGGACTCCACGGCATTTCAAACGTCAAGACTTCCCTCTTGAACATGGTATGGTTCCATACAACTTGTTGCAAGACATGATAGGTAAGGGTCTTGATATCTCATGGCCTCAATTTCTTGCATTGTGTCCACAAGCTAGGAGGGAGCTAACGAAGGCGATTAGCACTAGGAGAAAGGTCAAAGAGAATGTGCTTGTTGTGAAGATTGCACAAGCTGAAATGAATGAGGATATTACACATGTGCTAGATTGTTAGTGGATGGGGGTGCACAAATTTGTATCATGATGGAAGGCCTCATGCAAAGATTAGGCATGCACATCCATGAGACACCTAAAATCAAAGTCAAGATGGCAAACAATAGCAAAGGTAGGTGCTCATGCATTTGTAAGAATGTTTTTGTGGAGTACTTTGGCATTAAGAAGGCTATTGATTGCTATGTTATGTCTACCAAAGGAAATTGTTACCCATTTATCCTAGGAAGACCATGGCTAATGAAGATGCAAGCTCTGCAAGATTGGAAAAGTTGAAAGTTAATTTATAAAAATGACAATCATAAGAAAGTTGTCTTCAACATGAAGGAGCAACGCCAAGAGGAGCTCCGTGGAGAATCATCTCAAAGTGAGACAGAGGAAAACTGGACCAATAGCACCTCATAATAAGAAAGTAGTGGTGGCAACATTACTGAAGAGGAGTCTTCCATCAAGGTCATGGGGATAAGGTTTAAGCCAAGCAACCAAGAGACCTCTTGCACAGGCTTGGAAGAGGTAGGTCCTCAAGAGAACCAAGGTCTACAAGATGAAGGGATGCTAGAAGGTGGTATGCTATCAATAACACTTACAAAGAAAGAAAGAGAGGATTTCAAATGTATGCTAAGGAAGTTTCCTAGGATTTTTTCTAAGACTACACGTATGTGTGTGGAGTAGATGTTATTCAACACAAGATCGAGTTAAAGCGTGAGGCCACACCTAAGGCACAAAAGCTACAAAGGCTAGGAGTTATCAAGAGCCGGCTCTACTTAAGGAGGTAAGAAAGCTTCTAGCGGAAAATTTCATTTATCCAATGGCCATTGTTGTCACTCCCAAGAAGAACGGAAAGTGGAGGGTGTGTGTGGATTATCATTCACTCAATGAGGCGACAAAAAGATATCAATTTCTCCTCCCATTTGAGGATGAGATACTTGAGGTAGCCGGTGAAGTACGCTGTGTGTGATGGCTATTCATGCTACTTTTAGATAGGGATTTCATTGGAAGATCAATTGAAAAAAACCTTCATCACTCCTTGGGGTTGTTATGCTTTTAGAGTCATGCCATCTGGCTTGACAAATGCTCTGACAAATTTTCAACATTTCATGAACATGGTGTTTCTGCGTGCACAATTGGCAGGAATTCTCACTTATAAGGTGTATGGAAAGGAGATTAAAGTGCCTAAAGTAAAGACCCTACCATTTCTACCACCTAAAAGTATCCCTAATGCATTTACCTTGTTCTTTGATGGATCTTTTTGACGAGCCACGGGTAAAGTAGGGGGAGGCCTTGTGTTGATTGACCCAAGTGGAGAGGTGGTCATGAAAGACAAGGTCAATCTACCAGGTTCAACAAGAAACAATGAAACGGAGTACGACATTTTAATTCATGGTTTGAAAATGTGCATTAGTCAAGGGATACAATGTCTCATGGCAAAGGGGAATGCACTTCTCATTGTAAAGAAGATTTTAGGGATTTGGGCATGCAAGAATGAAAGCCTAAGGACAAAATTTCATGCCATATGTAGGTTTTTTAATCAATCCAAAGAGGTGCAATCGTATCATTTCCTAGGAAACAAAATGAAGATGTTGATTTACTTGCACAACGAGTAGTTTCCTGTGTTGAAAAAGAAGTGCAAGTCAGCATGGTAGCAACTATCAAGCAACCAAGGTATAAGGGAATAGAGTCATTGACTCCCAATTTTGGCTACATTTTGGAGGGTGAGTTTCCACAAGGCTTTGCAAAGGCTCATAAGAGGAGGCTCATGAAGAAGGCAAGCGTTTATCTCTTCCTAGAAGGCCCCCTCTATCAAAGAGGAAAGGATCAGGTGTGTAGAAGAGTACCCACAATGGAGGAAATTTCAGCCTTTCTAGAAGTTTTTGATGAGAAATCATGTGGTGGTAATTTTGCCCAAGAGTTAACTATGAAAAGACTTTGCTTGTGGAGTATGTTTGGCCAAGCTTGCATGTTGATATTTAGCATTGATGTAGAAGTTGTCACAATTTTCAGGTGAATGGAAACATAAGATTTGGTGCATGGTTCTAGGTAAATAGTGCTTGCAAATGGACCCTTTGAAAAGTGGGACATTAATGCTATGGGTCCACTACCTAGAACTAAAAATGGTAAGCTCTACATTCTAGTGGTTGTGGACTATATAACTAGGTGGGTAGAAGCGAAAACTGTGGCAAGGGTAAATGGGAAAATAGTGAGCCGATTTGTCTACACCAATATTTGTTGTAGATTTGGCACACCTCTAGAGATTGTTTTTTATAATGGTCGAGGGTTTAACTCGGGGGGCTCACCATTTAGTACCCCCCTATATAAAGTACGTTCATGGGGTACTAAAAAATCCCTCTTTTAACATGTCTGAATGAATAAAATGACCCCTTATTTTAGGATTTTTTCCAAAATTGAATATAAAACCCCCTTATTTTAATGTATCTCTGTTACATAACCCCTCTTTTTGAACTCACGTTATACATTAACATGATTACATAGTGCACCCCCCGAGGGGTTTAAGAAGGGCTTACAGAAGTTTTTGAAGAGCTGCACATTCTACATCATCACAACACACCCTACTATCCCGAGTTAAATGGTTTGGTGGAGAAGGCTAATGATATCATTGCAGAAATCATCAGAAAGATGATGAAAAACAAGACAAAGTTGTGGGATGAATTCTTGGATGGAGCATTGTGGGCATATCGAACCACATACAGGGAGGCCACAGAGTTCATGCCATTTCACTTGGTCTATGGTCAAGAGATTTTGCAGCCTGTCAAGCTACAATGCGTCTCCATGGCCAGGGGGTACAAGATGACCAAGAAGCATGGATGAATTGACTTATTACATTAGTAAGACCATATTAGGTAAAGTGGGAAAATCTCAATTCCCAGGTTGGACAACTTTTAATAGGTCATGTTTGTAGTAATAAGATCTTGTCCAAAACATCAATTCTGCTAAGATCTCATTCCACTTTATGCACACATAGTACACATTGAGAGCAACATTGGACATGAAATTCCATGGTTTTAGCCAATTTCACCATTAGAAGACTAGTACAATGCATCCCTTGTCATTGTCTATGCTCTATTTGTCCTACCTACAATCTAACTTAACATGAAGAACTTCGATTGAAGGCCAAACACTTGTCCACGCCAAGGTCAAAGTGAGTACCTAAAATTTTTGTTCAAGGTCCACCACTTGCCCAAGATACGACCCATTGAGCATTAGAACCAACTTGTGTATGAAATTGAAGCAATCTCCACCTCTAGTCTAGAATTACTTCCCTTGAGAGAAGAGTCGTATAGAAGATGTGTAGCATATGCTGGAGCTTGATTGAGCATAGCTCCACCACATGGCCAAGCTAGGCTCCACTAAAACTGAGATAGAAGCAAGATTTACCATATGCTCAAACCAGGCTCCAGTGAAACATGAAAACCCATGCTTTGTTGTACATTGGGTTTCTTGTTTCAAGGTCCACCACATGTCCAAGCGACACTTCATAGATAGTAGATGGTTTATTCTAATAGTCCACCCATGCCTAGTCTTAAAGATGCAAGGTGTACCACTTGTTTAAGATGTTCATGGATAATAATAGAAGGTCCACCACTTGTCCATCCTAGTATGTAGGTGCAAGGTCCAACCTTCAAGGCTATGTTCATGGATAATAATAGAAGGTCCACCACTTGTCCATCCTAGTATGTAGGTGCAAGGTCCAACCTTCAAGGCTATATCTTGAATGGTTTGTCTTTTTCACCACCTAGATTACCCATGATATATTTTACATGAGGGATTCTGTTTGAAGGTCCACCACCTGTCCAAGCTAGCTCCATTGGAACATGGATAGAAGCAAAGACCCACCATCTATCCCATCTAAGCTTCTTTGAAGCATGGAGAGAAGCAAGGTCAACCACTTGACCAAGCTAGGCTCCATTGAAATTGGAAGAGAAGTAAGTTTTACCATACACTCAAACTAGGCTCCACTAAAACATGAAAAACCCATGCTATGTTGTACATTGAGTTTCTTTTTTTTGAGGTCCATCTCTTGTCCAAGCTACACCTTATAGACAATAAATGATTAAGTCTAATAGTTCACAACTTGCCCAATCTTAGAGATGTAAGGCTTAGCTTTGGTCTAAGATGGACGTGGAAAAAGAATAGAAATTCCACCACTTGTCCATACTTGCATCTAAGTGCAAGGTGCACCACTTGTCCAGCTTGTAAGGCTATATCTTGCAAAGTCCACCACTTGTCCATCCTTGTATCTATGTGCAAGTCCACCACCACTTTTCAAACCTATAAGCCTATACCTTGAATAGTTCACCACTAGGATAACCCATGATATATTGTCCATGAGGGATTTTGCTTGAAAGCTCCACCATTTTCCAAACTAGCTTCATTGAAGCAAGGATAGAAACAAAGCTCCACTTCCTATTCGATTTATGCTTCTTTAAGACATCAAGAGAAGCAAGCTCTACCACTTGGCCAAAAGCTAGGATCCATTCAAATTGGGATGGACACAAACTTTACCATATGTCCAAACTAGGATCTACTAAAACATGGAAACCTATGCTATGTTGTACATTGGGTTTCTTTTTTTCAAGGTCCGCCGCTTTTCCAAGCTACACTTCATAGATAATGGATGGTTTAGTCTAGTAGTCCACAACCTGCCTAGCCTTAAAAATGAAAGATATATTGCTTGTCTAATATGGGCTTGGGGAAACAATAGAAGGTTCACCACTTGTCCATCCTAGTATCTAGCAAGGTCCACCACTTGTCTAACCTATAAGACTACATCTTGAATGGGCTTTCTTTCACCACCTTGAGAATCCAAGATATGTTATCCATGATAGGTTTTGTTTGAAGGGCCACCACATGTCCAAGCTAGCTCCATTGGAACAGTGATAGAAGCAAACCTCCATCGTCTAACCCGTCTATGGTTCTTTGAAACATGGAGAGACAAGCTCCAATACTTGGCCAAGCTATGATTAGTGAGACTAGGATAGAAGCAAGCTTTACCATATTTCCAAACTAGGCTCATTAAAACATGGATAACCCATGCTATGTTGTACATTTAGCTTTTGATTTCAAGGTCCACCACTTGTTCAAGCTACACTTCATAGATAGTAGACGATTTAGTTTAGAAGTCCACAATGTGCCTAGCCTTAAAGATACAAGGTAAATAGCTTATCTAAGATGGGGATGGAAAAATATTAGAAGGTTCACTACTTGTCTATCCTAGTATCTAGGTGCAAGGTCCACCACATGTCCAAGCTATTAGCCTATATCTTGAATGGTTTTTTTGTCACCACCTTGATAATGCATGATATGTTGTCCATGGGGGTTTTTGTTTGAAGTTTTAGAAGTTCTCCAAGGTTGCTCCATTGGAAGATGGATAGAAGAAAAGATCCACCATCTATATGCTTCTTCGAAGCAAAGAGAGAAGCAAGATCCATCGCTTGGCCAAGCTAGGCTCCCTTGAATTTGGGAGCGAAGAAAGATTTACTAGTGTTCAAATTAGGCTCCATTCAAACATGGAAAACCATGTTGCACATTGGGTTTCTTGTTTCAAGGTCCACCATTTGTCCAAGCTACATTTCATAGAGGGTAGATTTTTTAGCCAATCCCATGTTTGTAGCCAATTACACCATTAGGAGACTAGTACATTGTATCCCTTATCTTTGTCTATGCTCTATTGTTTTACCTATAGCTTATCTTAGCATGGAGAGCTTGGTTTGAAGACCCACAAATTTGCCAAGCTGATGTCAAAGTGAGTACCCAAAATTTTTGTTCAAGGTCCACCACTTGTCCAAGCTAGAACCAATTGAGTAGTACAATCCACTTGTGTATGACACTGAAGTAACATCCCCCTCTAATTTAGGACTTCTTCATGTGAGGAATGATCTATACATAGAAAATTTAACATATTCTCTCTTGCATCATAGGAGGGTTGGTTTTATGGTGCATCTCTCCAATATAGGCTTCCTTGCCTTTTGGAGGAATACAAACATCACTTGTCAAAGCTACACTCCCTTTCCTTCTTTTACATGAAGGATGCAATGATGAAATACTTGAGGTAACATTTGTGCCCAAGAAGAAGATCTCTCTCACGTTTTCAAAGTCTATGAGCTCTCCATTCCACACTTGCAAGTTTTATTTTGACGTCAAGCATAACTTTCTCCTAGTTACAAGTAGCTTCAACCTTGAGATGGACTAACATAGAACTACTTCAGAAAAAAGAATTATCTTTGTCACTACATGACAAGAAATAGACCCCAAATTAATAAAATTAAGAACCCAAAAAACAAGGTGCACTCTAACAATACATTGGAGTTACACACTGAGGACATAATTTGTCTTAGGATCACTATACTGATTTATAATTTCTTTTAAGGTATAGTCTCTCTTGTCTCTTGCATACAACCATCCTAGCAACCATGGAATCATTGTTTCTTCTAAGAATATTTGAAGTTGCTTACATGTTTGCATCCACATCTTTGGAAATATAAGATATGTCCCTAGAATATTCCACATCACCCTATAAGGAGTGTAATAAAAAATTACGGTGTTCTTCACATCCAAATACTCTAACATCTTCCAAATATCACTCAATTTTTTGTGATAAACCCTTTTAAATCCTAACATGATATTTGGGTTTTGGCAGTGCTTATTGCTTATAAACACTTTGAACTTTGTATAATGCTCTAGGAAACATCTTTGTGTAATGTGTTGCACTCTTGTTAGGCTATAAAAACTCCATATCCATAGCTCAAAGTATTCACCACAAAAATCCAAAAACATCTCTGTGTTTGGTCGAACTGCATGAAGAACTTAATCTTTATCCTCCACAAATCGCATGTATTGAGCCAAGTTGGCATAGAATCTCCATGTTTTGTTTCAATTGTATTGAGAAGCAATCCCTCAAGATCCAAGGTAAGTACTCTTTTGATGTCCTTGTTGATAGTAAGTGATGGGTGAAAAGGAGGTGGCTGATGCATTGGACAAGGTCTTGGATGATGTTGGTTGGGTAATTCAAAAGTTTTCTTCAAATCATGCCTACAGAAAGGCAATCCAGTTTCTTGTAATATGATTGACTGAAATTGAAAACTGGAAAGTTTATTGTAGATGAAACAATAAAAGTGAGTTTCTATTGTCTACCCTATGGTAATATTAGATTCCAAAGTCTATCTACAACATACTCATCGCTATAAAGAAATATAAATATAAAATCTGGCCTTCTTTATGCTACACTCTCTCTTTGTCTCAATATCATAAATGCCAACTAGATTTAAGTCAACTAGTAAGTACTACTTTTCAAAAGAATGCTCAAAGTGTGTAAATTGTAAATCAATATTCTACTAAAAAATGAGTACATCCTCTCAATTTCAATGGATAGATTGGATAAATGGTGGACTTTGCTTCTCTTAATTTGTCAATGGAGACCAGCTTAGATAAGTGATAAACCTTGAAATTAAACCCCCCATGGTACAATAGATCATAAGTTGGACAAGTGAGAGTACAAAACACACTTTATTCTATCACATAGCATACCTGCTAAACTTTAAATCATGTTGCTACCCTTATAGCGTGGACAAGTGGTGGACCTTTTCTCAAAATTCCATGCTTTGCACAACTTGAAGTGGTGGATCTTTTCTCAGTTTTCCATGCTTAGCTTGGATAAGTGGTGGACCTTACTTCTCTCTATGCTTTAATGGAGCCTACCCTACACAAGTGGTGGCTCTTACTTCTCATCACTCTCTCCATAAGATCCTAACTTGACAAGTGCTAAACATTGAAGACAAACTCTTCATGATACAATATAGAAAGAATTACTAAAAAACCAATGGACCCTAAAGAATGGTTTTTTTAACTAGTTGCAATAGTTGGTGAATCTTGCTATGTTTCAATGAGTCCTTGCTTGGACATGTGGTGGACCTTGCTATGTTCCAAAGTTTGCTCACAAGTCCAATTGCTCCTACTCCATTTAGTGTAAATTTGACAAATTTGTACTTGCAATTGTGTTGAACTTAAGTGGTCTATTAATGAGACATTTCCCTTAACCGTCCTCACATCTTGAGTCAGTGTAGATAGATTCAAAAGATATATTATACTCAGGCCAAGTTGCATCTAGAACTTGAAGACTATATTGAAGAGGTTTAATGTTGCATTATGGTTGACAGCTACTAGAATCAATGTGCTTTAAATCATTGAACCCACCATGCTACAAGAGATCATAAGTAGGGTAAGTGAGAGAACAAAACACTTTCGATTCTATCAATAGCATAGGTGTTGGACTTTAATGCAAGTGGCTAACCTTATAGCTTGGACAAGTAGTGGACCTTTTCTCAATTTTCCATGCTTACTTTGGACAAGTGGTGGACCTTGCTTCTCCCTATGCTTTAATAGAGCCTAACCTATAAAAATGGTGGCTCTTACTTCTCATCACTCTCTCCATAAGATTCTAGCTTGACTAGTGTTGCTAAACTTTAAAAACAAACTTTTCGTGATAAAAGATAAAGTGGATTACTGGAAAATCAATGGACCTTGCAAAATGGTTTCCTTTAGAATAAGAAAGCCAAAAGATTTATATGTTTAATTTTTTTTCCATTTAAACAAGTACAATCTAACATTAAAAAACTTTAAACTACATGTAGAGTTATACAAGACAAAACATCACAACAATTTTGGAAGAAGCATAATCTTCTTTTTCATTTGTGTGATTACAAATTAAGGAAAATTTATCGAGACACTGATAAACAAAATCTAGGTTGATGCATTATTATTTTGAGTAGAGATATCAAAATTTGTATCGATTGGACTCCATCTAGAAATAGCCTTTATGAGATCCTGCAAACGGAATAAAAAGAAAAATATCAAATACCGTGCACATAAATATTCAAGTATGTGTATCAAGGTTTAAGACATTTAATAGTACCTTAGGGGTGTTCTTTATCCAGCCTTAGAAGATTGTTTTCAGCTTTTACCTTATTTATATATGTGCACTGGTTGCCTTCAATGGTCCTTTTGTGGTACATCCCAATTGCCTAGTTAAAGAGATCAATTGTGGTGCCTTCATGCTTTCAATGGATTTACCTTCCTTTTCAAGTATCTCTTGAATTTGGGCTCTTCTCACTTCATTGTGGTGTATTTTCTCACTTGTTCAATCCAATTTGTCTTCAAGGATAGTTTCTCCTTTTTCATATTTTGTAGGAGGTATTCTTCTTGTAAAGAACACCTTGGCTGACCAAGCATCATTTTGATGCTTCCAATAATCTTTGAGTTCTTTATATTAACTATCATTTTTCAATGCATGCTATCCATAACGATTAGAAGCAATGAAATTGTGCACATCCCTTCTCTCATCAAGCTGGTACAAGTAGGGAAGCAGCTCTCCCAAGAGCACATTGTCAACCATTTTCACCATCAAACTCGGATGGAAAAATACAATTGATTGCAGGTGAAACACATCCCTTATAAGGAGAGTCATCAATTAGCACCGTTCTTTGTGGATCACATTCATAACCCATGGCAATTTTGGCCAGAGGCTTGAATATTGCCTCAATGTTTGGATTGTTGGGTCTAAATAAGTTTTGGCTTTGGCCAATGTAGCAACCTTCTTGATTCCAAATTGCAAAAAAAGGAAATGTATCTCCAGCTAAGTTTTCTAGTGCTCTAATGATTTGAAGCACATTGTTTTGATTAGTTGTTGACCCAATTGCAACATTAACCTCTCCAATATAGTCTTCAATAATTGGATGCAACCTAGCCTCAGTATAATATATCTTTTTGAATCTACCTGAACTGACACATGATGTGAGCATGGTTGAGGGGAACGTTTCAATAATAGACCATTTAAATCCATTACAATTGTAAGTATGGATTTCTCAACATCTGAACTAGATGAAGTAGTAGCAATTGGCAATGACTGGTGAGTATACTTTTCACTCTCTCTTAAAGTAGGTTGCATTGTTGCATCACTAATTCCTTTGTTCTTGTCATTGCAAGCTTTCTCAAGCTACACAACACCAAGCTTTGGTATAGAAGTGTCATCCATCTTGGGCATATTAGAAATAATAGAACCAATGGATTCTACAATTGCTGACTCAACTATAGGGGCTTTATCCATCCCAGTTTGCGAATCTAAGAAAACACACATTGGTTGCTAAAAAATCACTAGAAATTATTTCACCATTTTTACATGTAGAACTCAAAGTGAGGATCTTATACAAGGTAGAATCAATATTAGAGTCCTTGCACCCATTGATACACAAGGCACCAGTTGTTCAAGTTGACAAATAGTCCCAATGCATACATGGACACATTCTTTTGGTTTGATGCGTGAAGATAATCCTTGATGCAAAGGTAATAAATTTTCATCAAATGTATGGCTTACTTTTGGATGCACACTCATACAATGAGGACTATTTATATAACCCAACACATTTCTTTCTTTTAAAAAACCAAGAGTACTCCATCTATGCTTCTTTGAAACATGGAGAAGAGCAGGCTTCACCACTTGGCCAAGCTTCAATCCATTGATAATGTGCAAAAGAAATCTTTACCATCTGCCCAAAGTGGGCTCTATTAAAACATGGAGGACATTGAGTTTTTTGTTAGAAGGTCCACCTCTCACCGAAGCTATATACTTAATAGATAGTAGACAATTTAGTCTAGTAGTCCACAACGTGCGTAGCCTTAGGAAAATAATGTATACCACTTGTCTAAGATGGGCATGGGGAAATGATGATAGGTCCACCACTTGTCCATCCTAGGTGCCAGGTACACACCCAACCTCTAAGGCTATATCTTGAATGGTGTTTTCTCACCATTTGGATAACCCATATGTTGTCAATGAGGGATTTTGTTTAAAGTTCCACCACTTGTCCAAGCTAGCTCTATTGGAACATGAATAGAAGCAAATCTCCATCACTTGTCCAAGCTAGCTCTATTGGACTTAGCCTAGAAGAAAAGCTCCATCGCCTATTCTATCTATGCTTCTTTGAAACATGGAAAGAAGCAAGCTCCACCACTTGGCCAAGCTCAAATCAATTGAGATTGGGACAAAAGTAAGCTTTACCATATGTCCAAATTGGGCTCCAATAAAACATGGAGAATCTAAGATATGCTACACATTGAGTTTTTTGTTTGAAGGCCCACCACTTGTGCAAGCTACACTTCATAGATAGTAGACAGTTTACTCTAGTAGTCCACAATGTCAACATGCTTAGCCTAATGAATACAAGGTATACCGCTTGTCTAAGATGGGCATGGAGAAATGAAAAAGGTGCATGAATTATTCATTCTTAGGATCTAAGTGCATGGTCCACCACTTGTCTATCTTGTAAAGCTAAATCTTGAATGTTTTTTCTTTCTCAACCTGTACAGAAGGTTTTATTTCAAGGTCCACCACTTGTCCAATCTAAGCTCAACAGAACATGGAGAGAAGCAAAGCTCTACAACTTATCCAACCTTGGTCCTTTAGTAGCACGGTTCACCTTGTAATGCTTGAAGGTCCACCACTTGTCCAAGCTAGCTCCATTGAAGCATGGATAGAAGAAAAGCTCCACCACCTATCTCAGGTATGATTCTTTGAAGCATGGAGAGATACAAGCTCCACCACTTGGCCAAGCTATGATACATTGAATCTAGGACAAATGCAAGCTTTACCATACATCCAGACTTGGCTCCATTAGAACATATGGAACCCATGCTATGCTGTACATTGAGTTTTTTGTCTGAAGGTCCACCACTTCTCCAAGTGTGCTTTATCTTGAATCGTTTTTTTTCACCATTTGGATAGCCTATGGTATGTTTTCAATGAGGGGTTTTGTTTGAAGGTTCAGCACTTGTCCAAGCGAGCTTTATTGGAACACGAATAGAAGCAAAGCTTCACCACTTGTCCAAGCTAGCTCTATTGGAGCTAGCAGAGAAGATAAACTCCACCACGTACTCCATCTATGCTTCTTTCAAACATGGAGAGAAGCAAGCTTCACCACTTGGTAGCTTCAATCCACTGAGAGTGAGACAAAAGAAAGCTTTTTCCATCTGCCCAAAGTGGGCTGTATTAAAACATGGAGAACATTGAGTTTTTGGTCTAAAGATCCACCACTCGTCCAAGATATACACTTAATAAATAGTAGACAATATAGTCTAGTAGTCCACAATGTGTGTAGCCTTAGGAAAACAATGTATACCACTTGTCTAAGATGGGCATACGGAAATGATAATAGGTCCACCACTTGTCCATCCTATCCACACCCAACCTCTAAGGCCATATCTTGAATGGTGTTTTCTCACCATTTGGATAACCCATGATGGCATGTTGTCAATAAGGGTTTTTTTTTGAAGGTCCACCACTTGTTCAAGCTAGCTCTATTGGACCTAACATAGAAGAAAAGCTCCATCACCTATTCTATTTGTGCTTCTTTGAAACATGGAAAGAAGCAAGCTCCACCACTTGGCCAAGCTCAAATCAATTAAGATTGGGACAAAATTAAGCTTTACCATATGTCCAAATTGGGCTTCATTAAAACGTGGAGAATCTAAGATATGCTATACATTGAGTTTTTTGCCTGAAGGTCCACCACTTTTCAATCCTACACTTCATAGATAGTAGACAGTTTACTCTAGTAGTCCACATTCTCAACATGCTTAGCCTTAGAAATACAAGGTATACCGCTTGTCTAAGACGGGCATGGAGAAATGATAAAAGGTGCATGACTTATTCATTCTTAGGATCGAAGCGCACGGTCCACTACTTGTCTATCTTGTAAAGCTAAATCTTGAATGGTTTTTCTTTCTCAACCTATACAGAGGGTTTTATTTCAAGGTCCGCCACTTGTCCAATCTAAGGTCATGAGAACATGGAGAGAAGTGAAGCTCTACCACTTGTGCAAGCTAGACTGATCAAAACATGGAGAGAAGCAAAGCTCTACCACTTGTCTAAGCTTAGATACATAGATAGTAGATGGTTTAGTATAAAGCTCCACTATTTGTCCAACCTTTAGTTGCATGGTCCACTTTTAATGCTTGAAGGTCCACCACTTGTCCAAGCTAGCTCCATTGAAGCATGGATAGAAGAAAAGCTCCACCACCTATCTCAGCTATGCTTCTTTGAAGCATGGAGAGATCCAAGCTCCACCACTTGCCAAGCTAGGATCCATTGAATCTAGGACAAATGCAAGCTTTTTACCATATGACCAAACTTGGCTCCATTAGAACATATGGAACCCATGCTATGCTGTACATTGAGTTTTTTGTCCGAAGGTCCACCACTTGTCCAAGCTACACTTCATAGATAGTAGATAGTTTAGTCTAGTAGTCCACAATGTGCCTATCCTTAGAAATACAAGGTATACCACTTGTCTAAGATGAACTTGGAGAAATAGTAATAGGTTCACCACTTGTCCATCCTAGGTGCAACATCCACACCCATTTTCTAAGGCTTTATCTTGAATGGCTTTTTTTCACCATTTGGATAGCCTATGATATGTTGTTAATGAGGGTTTTTTTTTGAAGGTTCACCACTTGTCCAAGCTAGCTCTATTGGAGCTAGCATATAAGATAAACTCCACCACGTTGTCAGGGGATATGTGTTCGAAACGTGAGCAGGGAAGGTGCGAGCCTCTAGCTGTGGGAGGTGTGAAAGAGAGAGATCAGCAGACACTGAAAGCTTTGGGGTAGTCACCGTAATCATCAATTAATTGAGTAAATCTTTAGGTACAACTTAATCGATAACCAAGGCGGGCTGCTAGCAATACCGTCACTCAGATTAATTTAAAACTAAGAGTTTAAGCTCCCTTTAGAATTACCTGGGTCATTAACGACACCAAGATTTACCAAGATGGGTATTCAAGTTTAAATTGATGACGACGATGCATTCATAGCTGCTCTCTTTTACTCCAATTTCTCTTAAGGTGGCTGTCAAGCTTGCTGATAGCTTTAGTTGTGAAAGAATTAGGTATTGATTGCTTGCCGACAGACAAAATTCGAAACAATTGGAGGAGCATTCACAACAATGCGAACCTTTCTGGATCGATACACATCAATTAATCTTTGAAATACTTCCTTGTTTTTTTGCTGATTTGTGAAGCAAAACTTTTGCAGCATAGATAGAATGTTGCCCATCAATAATCCAATAGTTGTAATCTTGTAGTTTGTCTTCTTCCACCTCTTCTATTGTCATAGGAGTACCCCCCTTTGTCTTTGCATCTCGAACAAGCATCAAATATGCACGCGCTACAGGCTTAGTTGTACTCCGCAAAAATCAAAACACCACGCTTTCAACATGTTTTTTATCCATAATACGTGCATTATAGTGATCAAGAGCAAGCCAACAATTTTGAACAGGGATATTAAATTCTCTATATTGAAAACAAAAATAATTTATATACTTATTCATTCCACCTTTATCTTTATCTTGTCCTTTCATGACCTCAGCCTCTAAAACTTCTGGATTTACAATTCTTATCTTTGATATTGAGCCTTGTGTTGAGGATGCCAAAGCTGCATTGTCTACATCCAAAATGGAACCAATTTTTCTAGGAGCTACTTTTTGCACTTTGGCTTGCTTATTTGCAGGTGGTCGTGAAGCTTTCACCTTCTTCCCTTTTAGTGTGGCAATGATGGAGGTTTGAAGCTCATCAACTGTGACACCTTCAATTGATTCTTCATTCTTCCATCCTCGAGAAAACATTGTCTCTTCTTTGCTTCTAGACATGCGTCCAAATGCATATGCTCTTGGAGATAGTTGAAACTCTTGATTCATTGGAACAAGAATATCAATGCATTCCACCTCTGGATGACCATCAACTATAGAGGTAGATGCTTCCAATACTTGTCCAACATCTTCAAACATATCTCCATTCTCCATTTTTGCAATAAATAAATACACCTTATGGAACTGTACACCCTCTAGAACACGTATGTCCAATACCAACTCCTTGGATCGTTGCAAGTATAATCAATTGAGACATCAACCCTTGTAACATTTCTTTTTTTGGAGCTCTTCCTTAAAAAAACAAAAATCAATTGTTGCTATAATATAAAGTCCAAAACTTGTTCAAGATAAATGGAAGCAAGTGTAGTGAGTGTTCAAACTAATTAACTATGAGAAGGGAGAAGCAAGGTTCGCCACTTGTCCAAGCTCACCTATAGACAACATAGAGAGCTAGGAGGTCCACTAGTAGTCTAACATAAGCATGTGGATCACTGAAGTTTGGCCACTCCTCTAACCTATCTTATCTCGTAAAACAAAAGGTTTGGACTTACAATCAGCCACATTTTCAACCTATACAGAGGGGTTTGTTTCAAGGTCCACCACTTGTCCAATCTACGCTCATCAAAACATGGAGAGAAGTAAAGCTCTATCACTTGTCCAAGCTAGGCTTAT
The DNA here is from genome assembly GCF_014529385.1 of Adiantum capillus-veneris. NCBI lineage: Eukaryota > Viridiplantae > Streptophyta > Polypodiopsida > Polypodiales > Pteridaceae > Adiantum > Adiantum capillus-veneris. Next base: position 88,444,961 of record NC_140958.1, on the reverse strand, counting down.
CAAAACATGGAGAAAAGCAAAGATCTATCACGTGTCCAAGCTAAGATACATAGATAGTAGGTGGTTTAGTATAAAGCTCCAACAATTTTCCAAACTTTAGTAGCATGGTTCGCCCTGGAATGCTATATCGAATAGTTTTTTTCCTACCTAGAGCCATGATATGTTGTCCCCATGAGAAATCTTTCTTGAAGGTTGACCACTTGTCCAAAGTAGCTCCATTGGAGAATGGATAGGAGAAAAAATCCACCACTTGTCTCATCTATGCTTCTTTAAAGCATGGCAAGATACAAGCTCCACCACTTGGCCAAGCTAGGTTCCATTGAAACTAGGACAAACGCAAGCCTGAAGGTCCACCACTTGTTCAAGCTACACTTGATAGATATTAGATGGTTTGCTCTAGTAGTCCACATTGTCAACATGCTTTGCCTTAAGGTATACCCCTTGTCTAAGATGGGCATGGAGAAATGATAAAGGGTGCATGACTTATTCATTCTTAGGATCTAAGCGCGCGGTCCACTACTTGTCTATCTTGTAAAGCTAAATCTTTATTGGTTTTTCTTTCTCAACCTATACAGAGGGTTTTATTTCAAGGTCCACCACTTGTCCAATCTAAGCTCATGAGAACATGGAGAGAAACAAATCTCTACCACTTGTCCAAGCTAGACTGATCAAAACATGGAGAGAAGCAAAGCTCTACCATTTGTCTAAGCTTAGATACATAGATAGTAGATGGGTTAGTATAAAGCTCCACCAGTTGTCCAACCTTTAGTAGCATGGTCCACATTGTAATGCTTGAAGGTCCACCACTTGTCCAAGCTAGCTCCATTGAAGCATGGATAGAAGAAAATCTTCACCACCTATCTCAGCTATGCTTCTTTGAAGCATGGAGAGATAGAAGCTCCACCACTTGGCCAAGCTAGGATCCACTGAATCTAGGACAAATGCAAGCTTTACCATATGGCCAAACTTGGCTCCATTAGAACATACGGAACCCATGCTATGTTGTACATTGAGTTTTTTGTCTGAAGGTCCACCACTTGTCCAAGCTACACATCATAGATAGTAGATGGTTTAGTCTAGTAGTCCACAATGTCCCTATCCTTAGAAATACAAGGTATACCACTTGTCTAAGATGAACTTGGAGAAATAGTAATAGGTTCACCACTTGTCCATCCTAGGTGCAACGTCCACACTCGTTTTTTAAGGCTTTAGCTTGAATGGTGTCTTTTCACCATTTGGATAGCCTATGATATGTTGTCAATGAGGGGTTTTGTTTGAAGGTTTAACACTTGTACAAGCTAGCTCTATTGGAACATGAATAGAAGAAAAGCTCCACCACTTGTCAAAGCTAGCTCTATTGGAGCCAGCATAGAAGATAAACTCCACCACGTACTCTATCTATGCTTCTTTCAAACATGGAGAGAAGCAAGCTTCACCACTTGGCCAAGCTTCGATCCATTGAGACTAAGACAAAAGAAAGCTTTACCATCTGTCCAAACTAGGATCTATTAAAACATGGAGAACATTGAGTTTTTGGTCTGAAGGTCCACCACTCGTCCAAGCTATACACTTATTAAATAGTAGACAATTTAGTCTAGTAGTCCACAACGTGTGTAGCCTTAGGAAAACAATGTATACCACTTGTCTAAGATGGGCATGGGAAAATGATAGTAGGTCCACCACTTGTCCATCCTAGGTGCGAGGTCCACACCCAAAATCTAAGGCTATATCTTGAATTGTGTTTTCTCACCATTTGGATAACCCATGACATGTTGTCAATAAGGGGTTTTGTTTGAAGGTCCACCACTTGTCCAAGCTAGCTCTATTGGACCTAGCATAGAAGAAAACCTCCATCACCTATTCTATTTGTGCTTCTTTGAAACATGGAAAGAAGCAAGGTCCACCAATTGGCCAAGCTCAAATCAATTGAGATTGGGACAAAAGTAAGCTTTACATATGTCCAAATTGGGCTCCAATAAAACATGGAGATGTTGGAATTAGGGTTGCAGAGAAACACACACAGCTTGGAGAAGATGAAGGAAGCTCAAGGCACACAATAGAGAGTGTGTTACTTAGTGTGCAATGGAAAGATAGATAGCCCTAGAGTGATGGGCGTATATACAATGCACGGGGGAAAAAACCTCCTAAAGAGGGAAAAAATGCCCCGGCGGTCCTAGTGTGTTCACACACATCACTACCACATGTATATGGTAACAGGAGAATCTAAGATATGCTATACATTGGGTTTTTTGCTTGAAGGTCCACCACTTGTCCAAGCTACACATCATAGATAGTTTACTCTAGTGGTCCACAATGTCAACATGCTTAGCCTTATAAATACAAGGTATACCATTTGTCTAATATGGGCATGGAGAAATGATAAAAGGTGCATGACTTATTCATTCTTAGGATCTAAGCGCACGGTCCACCACTTGTCTATCTTGTAAAGCTAAATCTTGAATGGTTTTTCTTTATCAACCTATACAGAGGGTTTTATTTCAAGGTCCACCACCTATCCAATCTAAGCTCATTAGAACATGGAGGGAAGAAAAGATCTACAACTTGTCCAAGATAGACTGATCAAAACATGGATAGATGCAAAGCTCTATCACTTGTCTAAGCTTAGATACATAGATAGTAGATGGTTTAGTATAAAGCTCAACTAGTTGTCCAACCTTTAGTAGCATGTTCCACCTTGTAATGCTTGAAGGTTCGCCACTTGTCCAAGCTAGCTCCATTGAAGCAATGGATAGAATAAAAGCTCCACCACCTATCTCAGCTATGCTTCCTTAAAGCATGGAGAGATACAAGCTCCACCACTTGGCCAAGCTAGGATCCATTGAATCTAGGACAAATGCAAGCTTTACCATATGTCCAAACTCAGCTCCATTAGAACATATGGAACCCATGCTATGATGTACATTGAGTTTTTTGTCTAAAAGTCCATCACTTGTCCAAGCTACACTTCATAGATAGTAGAGGGTTTAGCACTAGGTTGGTAACCTAACAGGACATAAAAGTGTCCTTTCAGGGTTTTGAAAAAAACCTCCAAAACCATAGTAGATCCACTCATTTTGTAAAATCCTTTCATGAGGTTATAGTTCAAGGCCTACTACACATGGAAAAAATAAGAAACTTGTAAAATTTCTCATCTTTTGGTCACACCAAGCCTCCAAAGTTGATGGACCAGTACATTTTCATCAAAACAGTCATTTCTTACGTTTTGTTGCATAAAAATAAGATTAGGGATTTTTGTAGGACCCTAGTTAACTTCAATGGGTTGGTGATCAGTACATATGATTGCTTCTCACTCACTATTTGTTGTTTTGCCAAAAGAAATAGGTACAAAAAAGTTGAATTTTTACCATTCTGCAAACCTATCATCAAAGTTTCTATAGCCACGCTCAATACAAATAATATATGCATGTTTTCTTAGTTCGATATTGTCCTTTAGGTTCATAAGGAGCCATGGAGTATGTCAAAAGAATAATACAGCTCTTATCAAGGGGAATCTTGGGGACAAAGATGAAGTGCTAAATACAGCAAACATGAGAAAACTGGGTTCAACATTATGAGTTGTAGAATCCCATAGAAACTATTCAATATCTAGCCAAATTTGATCCTTATGACTAGATATGGTTACTACCTACAAAATGCATGTAGTTGTCACAAGAAACTAACAATATTGAAAAAACTATACTTGATATTCTATAATGTTTCATTTTCTTCTATAATTGAAAAAATCAACCATCGTTGTCTACTATGCAAAATAGGGTATTAGGTGCCCCAAAACTCAAGGAATATTAGCTTTATGTTACAATATGCGACATAGAAAATAAAAAATGCATTTGGATATCATGAAAGCCATCAAAAAAATCATAGAAGAGCTAAAATTGGCTTAAAAACAGGATTTGAGAATTTTTGTAATTTGGTCATAACTTACAACTTTAACATTTATTTCTCCCTAGAAGCATCAGGACATGTTGAGGACTACTAAAGATAGTTCTCTTGCATTATAGACCTCACAAACATGAATTCTAGAGTAGTATGGTTGCAAAAAGTTGAAAAAAGCCAAAAACAGGACCCATTTTTTCACACAGTTTAGGTTGTGAAATGTTGTGCAAGGACAAGGTTAAAGATGGAATTTATATTCCAAAAAAATGTCGAGTTTTTTTCAGCTCATGAGACAAATTTCTAGACAGATAGCACCTCAAAATCCATTTTGAAACTCTTGACATAATTCAAGGAAAATGGTCACTTAACAGGACATAAAAGTGTCCCAGGACATAAAAGTGTCCCATTACCAACCTAGTGTTAGTCTAGTAGTCCACAATGTGCCTATCCTTAGAAATACAAGGTATACCACTTGTCTAAGATGAACTTGGAGAAATAGTAATAGGTTTACCACTTGTCCATCCTAGGTGCAATGTCCACGCCCATCTTCTAAGGATTTATCTTGAATGGTTTCTTTTCACCATTTGGATAGCCTATGATATGTTGTCAATGAGGGATTTTGTTTGAAGGATCACCACTTGTCTAAGCTTGCTCTATTGGAACATGAATAGAAGCAAAGGTCCACCACTTGTCCAAGCTAGCTCTATTGGACCTAGCATAGAAGAAAAGATCCATCACCTTTTCAATCTGTGATTCTTTAAAACATGGAAAGAAGCAAGCTCCACCACTTGGCAAAGCTAAGATTCATTGAGATTGGGACAAAAATAACCTTATCATATGTCCAAACTAGGCTCCATTAAAAACATGGAGAACCCAAGCTATGCTATACATTGAGTTTTCTGTGTGAAGTCCCACCACAAGTCCAAGCTACAATTCATAGGATAGTAGACACTGTAGTCTAATTGTCCACACCATGCATAGCCTAAGATGGGCATGTAGAAATGATAAAAGGTGCATGAATTACTAATCCTAGTATCTAGGTGCAAGGTCCACCACTTGTCCAGTCTATAAAGCTAAATCTTGAATGGTTTTTCTTTCTCAACCTATATAGAGGGTTTTGTTTCAAGGTCCACAACTCGTCCAATCTAGGCTCATCAAAACATGCAGAGAAGCAAAGCTCTACCACTTGTCCAAGCTAGGCTCATCAAAACATGGAGAGAAGCAAAGATCTACCACTTGTTCAAGCTGAGATTCACAGATAATAGGTGGTTTACTATATAGCTCCACCATTTGTCCAACATTTAGTAGCATGGTCCACCTTGTAATGCTATACCTTTACTAGTTTTTTTTTCACTATGTAGATAACCCATGACATGTTCACCCCATAAGTAAATTTTCTTGAAGGCCTACTACTTGTCCAAGCTAGCTCCATTGGAGCATGGATAGAAGTAAAGCTCCACCACCTATCCATCTTGTATGATTCTTTGAAGCATGGAGAGATACAAGGTCCACAAGCTAGGCTCCATTGAAACTAGGACAAAAGCAAGCTTCACCATATGTCCAATCTAGGGGAGAACCCATGCTATGATGTACATTAAGTTTTTTGTCTGAAGGTCTATCATTTGTCCAAGCTACTCTTCATATATAGTAGATGGTTTATTCTAGTAGTCCACAATGTGCCTATCCTTAGAAATACAAGGTTTATTGCTTTTCTAAGACGGATGTGGAGAAATAATAATAGGTCCACCACTTGTTCATCCTAGGTACAAGGTCCACACGCAACCTCTAAGGCTATAGCTTGAATGGTTTTTTTCACGATTTAGATAACCCTTCATATGTCTCCAATGAGGGGTTTTGTTTGAAGGTTCAACAACATGCCTAGCCATAGAAATGTAAGGTATACTGCTTGTCTGAGATGGGCATGGAGAACTGATAAAAGGTGCATGACTTATTCATCCTAGTATCTAGGTGCAAGGTCCACCCAACCCATAATATGAGTCCACACCCAACCGCTAAGGCTATAACTTGAATGGTTTCTCTTCACCACCTAGAAAACCCATGATATGTTGTCCATGAGAGGTTTTTTTTTGAAGGTCCACCAACTATCCAAGCTAGCTTTATTGGAGCATCTCAAGACCGCAAACCTCTAGCACTTGTCCAAGCTAAGCTCCATTGAAACATAAAGAGAAGCAAAGATCCACCACTTGTCCAAGCTAAGTTCATTGAAACATAGAGAGAAAAAGATCCACCACTTGTCCAAGGTAGTCTCCATGAGAGCATGAGAGAGAAGAAAGCTCCACCATTTGTCCAAGCTAAGGTCCATTGAAACATGGAGAGAAATAAGCTCTACCGTCAAGCTACATGTTTCAATAGAGCGTAGCTACTATGTTTGGTAGCATGGATGGTTTGGCTTAGAGGTCCACCGTTTGTCCAACCTACACTCCATTGTATTATGGAGATTTTAGTTCAAGATAGAAGTTGCCCGCCTAAATTTTAATTATCTCATCCAAATTCAAATTTAAAGTCAACTATCCCGCCTAGATTCAAATTTTCCCACCCAAATTCAAATTCAAATTCAAATTTACCAAAAATGATGTGAGAGAATCGCCTAAATTTGAAATATCCCACCTAAATATAAACCATATTTGATGAGATTTCCCACCAAAAGTTAAAGTGGATCATATCAAATTATACTTTTGCAGTTGAATCTAAGCAAGATGCACCACATGTCCAACCAAGCACACCAAGAAGGTATTGAGCTTGGAGGTCCTTACACTCCCCAAGCCTCAAGGTCACCCACTTGCCCAATCATTCACCCTTAGAGAAGTGCCAACATTAAACATCTAGCATATGTCTAGCCCACGTATTGTTTGTCTACTTATCATAGTGTCAACCATTCATGTGAATAAGGCATCTCATAAGACTATTTTACCTTTTTTAAAAGCAAAAGTTATAATTAAATTTACACACAAGTTAGATGAAAGGCAACCCAACACAATCCACCACTTTCAGAAAGAGTCATTAACGGATCACACAAGTAAGTCCCCCATACATTTTGGTTTACAAGTACTCTAATGTTTTAACTATATATGATATATATGTATATGTGTATGCATGCTATGTGCGCGTTTGTTGTATTAGTGATGTTATTGTTTATCTATGTTATGCATTAAAATGAAATCTCTGTATGTAATATTTTGATAATATGTGCAAAGGGAAAAGGACAAAGTGAGAAAGAGTGAGAGGACATGATTGTGTTCTCTTTTGATTTTCAAGAAAGACAGAGAGCAAGAATGACAAACTTGAGTGTTCTTTTGCATGTGCAAGAGAGAGAGGGAAACAACACTTAGAGTTCATGTGTGTTGAGTGGGAATTGAGTCAGATGGGAAATGAAAACAATATTCAATATTGAAAACCCTAAACCTTGTATTTATGTTATCTCTGATATTTATGTATATGTGTATGCATGCTATGTGCGCATTTGTTGTATTAGTGATGTTATTGTTTATCTATGTTATGCATTAAAATGAAATCTCTGTATGTAATATTTTGATATTCTGTGCAAAAAGGACATGACTGTGTTCTCTTTTGATTTTCAAGAAAGACAGAGAGCAAGAATGACAAATCTGAGTGTTCTTTTGCATGTGCAAGAGAGAGAGAGGGAAACAACACTTAGAGTTCATCTGTGTTGAGTGGGAATTGAGTCAGATGGGAAATGAAAACAATATGCAATATTGAAAACCCTAAACCTTGTATTTTTGTGCACGAATCAAAACCTAAACCAATATCAAGAACTGAGTCAAAATCTGAATCAATATCTGAAACTGAATCAAAATCTGAATCAGAAGTGAATGACAGAGAGTCATTAGCTGCACATGAAAATAGCAAAACAGAGAGAGGGAGAGAGGGTGGACCTTTCAAAAGTTCTTGTCTGTTGAGCACGATGATGTTCTCAAGCTTGCCTTTGCCAATCAAACAAGCTTGCCTTTGTTAGGCAAACAAGCTCGCTTCTGTTTTGCCACGGTGATGGTCTCTTGCAACGTCTACGCTGTAGCAACCTTGTATCTCGTACGCGCTGATGGTATCCTACACGTGATGAGTATGATAGCGACTTCTTTGCGCGTACATATGCATCTCCTACGTGTGATGTGTGTGTGGATTGTGTGTGTTTTTTGACCTCTGTGCGCGTAACTCTGTGCGTGTTTGTTTCTTTCTGTGTTTGATAGGGTTCGCTTACTAAAATTCCACGTAAGCTATATTATCCCCTTTTATATTAGTATTGATCTCGATCCAAAAAGCAAAGAAATTTTGTTGAAAAGAGATAAAATAATGTGATTTTCTACGTTAAAAACTTCTTGTTTTTTTATTGACCCTGCTTGGGACACTGCCCCAAATCCCACGGGGGTTGCCGCCCCTCGACCCTGCTTGGGGCTTTGCCCTGAACCCCACAGGGGCTGTCGCCCCTTGAACCCGCTTGCAGCACTACCCCAAATCCCACGGGGACTGCTGTGCCTCGACCCTGCTCGGGGTGTGCCACGAACCCCACAGGGGCTGTTGCCCCTTGACCCCGCTTGAGGCACTACCCCAAACCTCGCGAGGGCTGTCGCCCCTTGACTCTTCTCGGGGCGTTTCCCCAAACTCCACGGTGGTTTCCGTCCTTAGACCCCACTTGGGGTGCTACTCCAAATCCCGCTCTTACCTCTTGTCGCACCACCCTATTCCACTTTCTCAATTGTGGTGTAGCTTAGATAAGCTCTATATCTAAAACCCAGTCTCTTTCCTTGCTTCACAACTCACCAAGGACAATTAGCATAAATAACTGGTGGAAAATGACTCTATTTTGGAGCTCAGAACTCAAAATTTTCCTTGAACATTGACCATATCCGCCACATTCCCAAGCTATGCTCAAAGCTATTCTCATCATAGCAAGCTTGGGGGTTTTTGTATCAAATTTCACCACTTGTCAAATCTTGCTTATCAAGAGAAGCAAGGACTAGGTCGTGCAATAATTCACCTTGGACCTTGCCCCAAATCTTGAGTCCACCACATTTCCAAGCCATGCTCTAATATAGCAAGGTGTCTTCTATTTGAAAATCACCACTTGGTCCACCACTACTCCAACCCTATTTTCATTCAACTTTGACATTAAAAATCAATGTTGCTTTCTTGTAGTACACCTTTGCCATTTCCCATCAAAGCTAAGTCCACCACTTGTCAAAGCTTAACTCCTACATAGGGAGGGGGTTTTGGTTTCAAGATTCACCACTTGTCTTTGTTGAAGCAAGTACTTCTTTGACTTTAGGAAGCTACTTGCTCATCTAGTAGTTCACCTTGAGCATTGGCCATTAGAACTACGCCCACCACTTGTCCAAACTATGCCCTAATATAGCAAGGATGTTTTGGTTTCAAGATTGACAACTTCGTCCACCACTTCTCCATGCTTCCATTGAAGGGGATCATCTTCATCCTCTAGTTACATATGCAATACCTATTACAAGCCTAGAGTTTGAAATGTCAATACGAGAATCTTGGAAAAATCAAAGGTCCTTTTAAAGGATGACACAATGATGCACACTGTGAATGAGGGGACCATCTTGTATGTATTTCCACATGATTATGTCAATTTTCAGGTACTTGGTGATGACTTTGTGGGAATAGGTATTGAAAGGGGGAATGAAATCAGTGAGAATATGCCTGAAGTGGGAAGCATAACTTTGCTTAAGTGGCCCATCCAACAGAAAACCATGTTGGATGGGAGCCCACTACAACGCTTTGTTCTTGTTGATGGGATGCATACTAGACGTGAGGATGTATCCGATGATGACAATGCTGGGAAAAAGCTTGATGGTAGTGTTGATGCCCCTTTGCTAAGGAAGAGACGATACAGTTTCATCAACAGGACTCAAAAAGTGCAAGCAGCACCAGCTTCTACTTTTTATCTTTCAGCTAAGTCAATTCAAAGGGTTTCATGCATTGATTGTTGTGGAAAAAAATGATGTCAGTTTGTAGACTGTGATTTGGTGACAAGATTACGGAAAGAATTTTTCGGAGAGTCTCAAAAAGCACGCACAAATTATGTATATTTTGTTCTATCTATATGCTATCAGAATGATGAGAAGATGCGATACCAATTCAAGATAAATGGCTCTATTGTTTGCTGCAGAGCATGGTATGAGATACATGGAATACCAAAGACATCATTTTACCGCTACAAGGAAAATTTTGAAAACGGTGTACGCCAATATGTGCATGGTAACACATGTACATTGAGAAGAGGACTTTAACATACTAGTTTAGCAAGAGCACTATCAAATGAATTTGTGGATAAACAACTTTGAGAAGATGCCACATAGAAGCAAAACACTACTAGATGGATCAAGAAAGACTCAATTAGTGATTCCATCAATGTACAAACAAGTTGACATTTTAAGCGAAATCAACACAACACTGCACCAAATGGACATCTATTGATGTATTATTTTGTTCTACTTACGCAATACCTTACAGATTCTCCTTGCTTTTTCTTGAAGCTATAGATCTGTGCTATTGTGCTATGCTTGATTTCCATCTTCAAACAAGCATCAACAAATCTTTTAGCCAATGTTGGCACATCTATAATAGTTTAAGGAGATATGATCTAAACCCATGTCAAAGCCTTAATATCTTCTAGGGTCATTCCAAATCCCTTAAATTGAAGTCTCTAATATTCTTTTTTCTCTCAAAACTTGCTTGAAGCTTCCTAGGTGGTTATATGGATACTCGAGTCCACTATGTTTTTTGACCTATTTCTGAAAATTAGCTCGTTTGGCTCTATGGTTATTCTCAAAACGTGCTCTTCTGCACATGGTGGTCCTCCGTCGTCTAGGCCTTCAAACCACTTTCTTTCTAGTGATGACTTAAGTTTGGCCCGCTTTCGGTCTTGATGTCACCCGTTCTTTCTCAGTTTGCGGTGGTTTCCACACCTATCACCAGGTTCTCATCATTAAAGTGGGCTCCTTTGACTGCATTTCCCCGTGTTTGGCCATGCTACCAAAAGATCTCTTATGTGATCCAAATTTTTGGTTCATATTAGGCCTCATACCCATGATCATAACTCTATTTGAGTAGCCTTGATATTTGGTTTGCTCAACCTCAAAGTTATTGTTATTGCAATCCCTAGAGAGATGTGCGGGAAGGTTTGTTGGACCCTTCTCCCAGCCAACACTGAGCGAGCAAGAACTAGGTTCAATGCCACGTGCGCACTGCGTTGACCATCATTATGGTCAACTAGTAGTAGGCTGTAAGTGGTGATTGAAGACCGGTTGGGGTGTGCTTACACGATGGCAAGCACCCCAAAATCTAACCAATGTCACTCCAGTGAGCAGCAACCGGAGAGCCCATTGCCTGCTTCTTCATTTGGGAGTGTTGGCATCTACCTTGTGGCACCATTGCTGGCACCCTCTTCTTCACTCTCTCCATTTCCCTCCTCATCCAACTCCGTCTTGGTCTCCTCGACGGAACCACTGCCCCCTCTTCTTCCTTTGTCACTTGGCCCTATGCCACCATCGTCCCCCTCGTAACGAGTAGGGAGTACCAATTGGGAGAAATTAAAGAAAAGGGGAATCTTAGTTGATGCTAGGTGTTGGGCAAAGAGGCGTGAGGCATAGGACACATGGGGAGGGGGCACGATGGGTCACGTGTAGGGGAGGTAAGGGCACACGTGCAGGAGAGGTAAGGGATTTTGTGCAGGGGAGGTAGGGGCAAGGGATGACATTCATCTTTTTTTTAAAATTAAAATTTCACTGCATAGACACCATCTCCTGGATGTTGGACTGGCTACAATAGATGTCACAGATGGTTGCTTGGTAGAGCCAGTGCGTGTTCAAACCTAGCATTATACCTGGTCAAGGGTTAGACATGAGAGTTCCAACGTTGGCATAAGGATGAGATGGGGAGGAATCTTCCCAATAAATGAATATATTATGGAAGTAGCTAGTAGTAGGTGAGATGGAAAATCTTTGATAATAATTATAGGATGACTGTTAATAAGAGACGACTGGGATGTACACAACATGGAGAGTCTTTGGCCTCATTCAGTCTTTCCCGGAATGGAAATGGCTAGTTCACAAAAGTAGAAGGAAGCCACGTCATGAGACTCGGAATCAACTTAGCAGTTTTGGTAAACTACAGGCTCAACCAACCGAGGTAGGGGAAGTTTTTGCCGTGGTGAGCACTGGTTTGTCAACAAGACAAGAGCACGCTACCAAACCCACCATTTGTGTGGGCGACACCACCCTCTCGGATGCAAGAGCTTTTTGTGTTGTTGTAGAGCGAGAAGCCCATCGAAGCACTTTGAGCATGAGCTCGTTGATGGAGAGTTGTACGATCTCACAACAATGTCAGCTTTTGTGTTCAATAGGTTGCGCATTGTCTTTATCTTTGATGGTGTCTCATGTGCAGTCTGAACGAGGCCTTAGATTTTGGCTAGCTTGCCTGCGTGGTAGGGTTGGTCGCCGGTCAATTGAAACCAGTTGGGAGAAGTTGACCAAAAGGTCAACATGTTTGCATGATACGCGGCTTGAGCTCGGAACATCAAGAGCTTTACCACTGCAATATGTACATACATTGCAGCGAGTGTAAAAAAAAAAGGCTCCCCCCAAAAAGGGCCGTGATCGGCTCCCCCGATCATATCCTCTTACACGTACCTATGCTGGTCGATATTTAACATTAGCCCAACTTAGTTGCCAAAGAATTTGGTTTGTGGTATAATGGAAACATTGGTTATGCGATTACGTTTTAGGAAATAACAACCCTTAAGTACACTTCTTGAGAGAGAGAGAGAGAGAGAGAGAGAGAGAGAGAGAGAGAGAGAGAGAGAGAGAGAGAGAGAATGCTAGTTGAGAAGACGATGCGTAGGATGGTAGGATGTATGCACTCTTATTGAGATACCAACATGCAACAGATTTGTAGATGAGTGTGGCAGCTTGCACCTGGGAGCAGTGATGATGGCTATCAGGCTTCGCAAACAAGTGAACAAGACAATGGTTATAAATAAGCGTGGTGTGCTTTTGAAATTGCACTTCTTCATTCAATGCTCTACTTTTCAATTTATTGTCGGCGATTGTGGGAGCCTTTTGGCGACTAACCTGTTGGCCATGTTGTTCAATCAAGGGCAATGGCATAGATAATGACAAGTGGCCACGTCAATGCTCTACAATGAAAACAAGGTGAAAATTGAAGCATCATTTTACATTGGCCTGCCGTTATAATGAGTTTTATAATGGCATAGGGTTGTGTGACAACAATGGGAAAGGTGTTCCCAAATAGGGAGAGTGTTTTTAGGAAACATAGAACAAAAGTTTCAGTGTGTATGGTGTGTCCTAGGATGACGAATTAGTATTTTGATTGTTAGGCATTTTATTAGATTCTTCAAGACTGCAACCTTCAACTCAAAGAAACATTTCAAAGTATTTCAAAGTAATCCAATGCTATGTAAGTATTCATTCTGATGTGGAGATTATTCAAAGTTAATCACTTGTAACAAGATTTAGAGACTTCATGGTGCATTCAAGCATTGTTACACACTCGCATGCACATATACTAGAGCACACTATTAAAACAAAGGCCCATGCATTGATTTCCTCTCATGGTTCTACTATCTAGAGTGATAAGGTAGACCCACCCATAATAAAGCCTAACATGATGTGACCTACTAGATCCCAAAACCTAAGTTGTCGTCTCAATCGTTTTTGCAAAATTTTCTGAGACATCTAATCACATGACCCCTCAATTCAAATGGCGGTTTTCCAAACTTTATCTAGAAAACCTTTGATGACATGCCTAGATACAACTAGCTACTTTTAATGCTTCTGCAAGCAATAAGACTACCTTCTAAATGAAGGGTCACATTTTGAGATAAGCTTAACTCTTGCGTGTCTTTCGTGCCTGCCACAAGCATGGGAGTTGTGAGGCCAAGCATATCCGGCACACTACTTGTTGCACGCTTAAGTCTTTCTCTAGTTTGCTCCAGGCGTGCTCTATGATCCATAGCCGGGTCCCGCTTTTGATTGGATGTCCACTGCATTGCTACCTATCTCTTTGGCCCCAAAGGTGAAATGAGAGCTCTTCTCAGCAATTGAAACCATGGACTTTGCAAAAGAAGCTAAATGATGCATAACTTCATAGAGAACCTGAACTCAATCAATCGTTGGTAGGAACCCCTCGATGACTACCTAGTCTGCTTTAAGATACCTATCACAAAACATGCACACGCCTTCAATTGAGAGCAAGCCTACTTTGAGCATGTGTTTCTGGCTGGACATGAAAGAGCTATAGAAAATCTCAAATAATCCAGTACATGGACTGTACATGCATAATCTAAGTTATTGAAACTATCAATGTAAGTATTAATCCAACCAAGTGCGTGTGAGATTCAACATGACCGGTGTGGGCCAAATAAGTTTCTCACAAGCCGCATACTTGTGCTTTGAGGGACAGCAAATGATAAGTTTTGTGTCTTGCCACTTGACAACAAGAGCAAGGAGATGACCTTAAAAGTGCTACTTTTCTTCCTCATTCTACAAAGGGAAACATGAGCTTGATGCTGCTGATGCTAATGATGACGCTTACGGGGCATATAAAAATTGTAGATAAAAGGAAAGGTCCATAGGTAGATACCTTAACCACCTTGCATGCACGAAGATGGAGCAAGGTAAAAGAGTGTTGTCATGTTATATCTTCTCTTGAAGAGACAAAGACCGCTGTCATGTTCTGTCTTCTCTTGAAGAGACAAAGAGTGGTATTTTGAAGAAAAACATTTTCGTTGTGGCTTTGAGTTCATTCATCTTACTAAATCACACAGACAAAGATGGAAATTTTGAATTAGACACGTAGTACCCTAGACCGTATTGATAGCGCTAACAAGATTTTAGCAAAGCATGAACCTATCCTCCATATAGCTCAACTCACATCGCATTCAAACTTCAGATCATCCAGCAATGGACATTGGAGGCTCACACAATATGGCCTATATCGTAAGAAATGGGAAAGAGACCCGAGGTTATTATTGCCTACAATAGATGGGCGACATTGTCCTCTCAGGGAAAGGCATCATCAGAAACCCACCCAATGGCACTAAGAGTGCATTAACCAAATTTCCATGCCAACATTCCCTAAATGTTTTATATTCCCCTCAGTGCGCATATCTTTAGTAGACCCCCACAATCGAAAAGGGCCTCCCAATTACGACAGCCTAAAGCCTGCCATATTGCAGCTCCCACCGCCCACCAGAACCTGTAGAAATGCGTCCCTCTCCCCCTTCAAGCTGGCCGCTCTCAGCCTCTCTCTTCCATCTCCACCCGCCATGTACGGGGAGGCACTCAGATGGGAAACGCTGGCTCCCTTCTCTCTCTCAATTCCCTGAAGCTTTGAAGTTGGCCACTCCCTGCTTCCGCTTCCACACAATCGGCGATCTCACAGGGGCTCATGCTTCAAATGGCCTCCTTTCCAACCCCTTTCATGGAGTTCTCATGGCACTTTTCCCTTTTGTGCTCCCATTCAGAGACCGCTAGCCCCTCTTCAGGTCCAATTTGCTTCGCGAGGCTTCTCTTGCTAAAATTGGCAACCACCAGCAGTCGGAACCATTGCTCGCATAGTGTAATCCCACCTACAAATTTTGAAATTTACCTTTAAATTTTATTTTCAAAGGTGAGAAAACCTACAAAATTTTGAAAAAATTAGTGTATTTTGGTGTAAAAACCTTCAAATTTTGTCAACTTATCTCTGATGTTTCACTTATGTAGGTTTGCCAAGTTTTTGGAAAAAAGTTTTTTTCGAGCACTGGTCGGAACCCCACAAACTTGAACTTTTCCATCATGTCGGGCTCGCCCATCAAGAGACCCTTTCACATATCTTCAAATGAGGGGCTTTCAAAATGCATCATAATAAGCATGCTAATGATATCCCCGGCGAGCCTCACAAGGCGTAAATCGCTATCCTGCCATAGAAAACTCACCGATCATCTTGAAATTCTCTATGACACACTTCACCAAGCCCTCTTCTCAGCTAGAGCTCTCATGCTCGACAACAGTTCATCGAATTGAAAATGGCTTGCCATCCGTACACCCTACATGAGTGCTCTCTATCGCATCTTGATCAAATACAGAGGTTGACAAATCCAAAGGCAGGGAAAAAATCTTCATCAAGAAACCCTCTAGGTGCGAGCTCATACACACAATCTGCAACAGCACATGTCACCGCCTTCCAAGCAAAAAATGACAACTTCAAACCCTCATATCTTATGACGCATAAACCCCATTGAAAAGCTATAAAGCACGGCTAGAAGCACTCATTGAAAAACAACTTCTAGAGATTCATTTGACCAAAAACACCATCAAATAGACAAGACAAAAACAAACCTTTGTACAACTACTTTTACAAACCACTTCCCAAGTGCAATGGGCTATGCATGCCTATGTACAAGAGGCAATTTGACAAGCATTCCGGTTCCATTGATGTGCTTCTTGCCCATTCAAAAAACACTTGACAACGCTAACTCAGAGAAGTCAACTTTACAAAAGATGCATGAAAGAAACAGAAAATTCAAACGGAATCAAAAACTGAGGTACACCTAAATTGATGTCTATAGGGAAAGCGGAGACAGACTCTGATGAGTCAGGATGGGGTGTCGAGAGTGCAGGCCTGCTTGTAGTTTGTTACTGCAAAGCTCACTCTTCGGCTTCCAAGTGTGCTTGCTCTTGTTGCGTAGGCCACATGGCGCTCCCCCATTGGCACTCTTTCAAGCTCCAGGTCCCCTTTGCTTCTTCTTCTGTGCGCTTGTGTGGTTGCTCTCACCCACATGCACCTCACTCATGTTGGCCTTGCTCAGAGAGAGAGAGAGAGAGAGAGAGAGAGAGAGAGAGAGAGAGAGAGAGAGAGAGTCACTTCCTAGAGATTTGTTGTTGAATGACGTGTCCGATACACTCCATTTGAAAATCGGTCCGCGATTTGGGCAAAGTCAACAGAGAGAGCCGCCTTCAGCCTGCATGAGAGGGGAGGGAGGAGAAGATTGTGTGATGTCTCTCCCTACTTGTGCGTTATTTCTAAAAGTGATATTGCCATGTCACTTATAGAAAATGAAGATTACACAACCCCCCCCGGGGGGGGGGGGGGGAGGGGGTAATCACTTTGAAAGAATCTTCAAGAATGCTACATCAAGGGCAAGGAAGGAAACGAAGTGGAGCGGCAATCGGTGGGCAGCTAGCAGGCCCGAGCAATCCACTATGTAAAGTTTGTACATAGCACGTGCGAACAAGAGGTATTTAAATAATCCCTTACCTATATATTTTCAAGTATTATATGTACCCCTTATGTATGCATTTTTGTAAAAAAAAAAGCCCTTATGTATGAAAATTTTCACTTTTTCAATTAAAAACCCCTTTATGGAAGTACATTTAATGTACCTAACTATAAATCCCTTATTTCGTTCGCACGTGCTATGTTACATATTTCCTAGTGGACGCCTAGGGCTGGCAAGCAGGGATATCTGAGCATTACAGGGGGTGTGACAAGATGTGCGCGAACGACAAGTGCTTCAATGTTGAGCAGAGTGTGTGCCGGGTCAGCACGTCGTTGGAGGACCTGCTGGAGGGTGAGGAGCCTTTTGTTTTTTTAAAGAAAAGTGTTGTGCTTACAACATGCAGGCGTTCGTGGTATAATGGCTTAGAGGGTTATGCCTCTAAGCAGAATGCAGCAAGCATGAGTTCAAATCCAATAAAGTTCATGACAATTTTGCTTGCTAAAGATAGAAAGTAAGCAAGAAAGTGACCTAACTGAATATGAAAAGATTCTAGCTAATAATATATCAAAGCTTCCAGTGTATGTGCCTAGTGAGTCGAGTAACTAGTTTGAAGGACATCAAAAACCACATTAGGCTCACCAAGTAACTAGTTTGCGGCTGGGTTCAGACAATACGATGGAAGTCTTCTGCATAGGGGCTTCCAAATGCCGTGGCTGCACCTTATTTGCTACAGGCAAGCGTTCTCTTTCGCTTAGCCTACCATAGCTCTTCCGACCCGGACCCCCCCCCCCTCTCTCAACATCTCTCTTTTTCACTCTGCCTCCTCCAAGGTCGTTCAGACTGGTAGGTCTGAACCTACTGGGAAGGACATCAAAAACCACATGAGCCTCACCAAAAGTAACCAGTCTGAAGTCTCCGTCGGAAGTCTCCTTCGGACTAGAAGAACAAGCTCACTCCTGTGAGCATTCCAAGGTCCCAATTCCTTCCTTTGCCGGCACGGCAATGGCTTCACTGACGCAGAAGGAAGCCGGGAGGTTGCCATCGCCAACACGATCTGAGGAGGTTCCTCCCCTCGCGAGCCAGCCCCTCTCCTCCACACCAAGAACGTTTGTAAACCTCGTCATCTCCATCATCGGATCGGGAGTACTTGGCTTGCCCTACATTTTCAGCACTGTTGGATGGGTCATGGGCATCCTCACTCTTGTTTTGAGTGGCGCCATGGAATGATGCTGCAGGTAGGCCTGTGTGTGTGTGTGTGAGAGAGAGAGAGAGAGAGAGAGAGAGAGAGATCATCCTCCAGGTTTACTCGAAACACAGGCTGCACAGATCCCGTGGTACCCACCTCATCATTGCGAGCTTCGGAGACCTTATGTTCCATACGTTTGGGTCTTGGGGTAGATTGGCTATCGACATCATGCTCACCCTCAGCATATTTTTAGGAGCCATCTCCTACATCATGTTCATTAGTCGGAATGTGGCCTCTGTAGCTTCTGCTCTTGAAGTTATGCAAACAACGTCATCGTCGTCAATTGTCTCGTCTTTTAGTGGTGGTATGCAGTCCTTACAGGCAATTTCATCCCAAGCTTCATCAGCACGACAAGACCGGGATCCATTTTCTTGTGTTGGCCGCAAAAGTTTGATGGCACTAGCATCCTCTTCAACAAATGCTAGCAGTAGCCTTCGATTTGGAAATTTTGCAGGCTTGGATTGGTCCTCTTCTTCTACATATGTATGGCTTGTTTTCCCTCTTGAGGCAGCCCTTGCTGCCATACCGTCCATTACGCTGCTCGCTCCTTTTAGCTTGCTTGCGGACGTGCTAAATCTCGGAGCCTTGGCAACTATCATGGTGTCTGATACCATGGAAATTATTAGAAATCTTACCTATGCAAACATGAAGGCCATCAAGAGCATGGTAGCAGTGCCATCAGCATTTGGTGTTGGAATTTACACCTTTCAGTTTTCGTCAATCATGATACCCATAGAGGCAGCCATGAAAGAGCCAAAGAAGCTTGGATCTGTCATGGGAATGGCCTTTGTTTTCTGCTGTGTCGTATATATTGTCTTTGCCATGCTGGGGTACGCTGCCTTTGGCGAAAGCACAAAACAGATTATCACCCTAAATTTGCAAAGTGGGATAGAGGCCATGTTGATCAAAAGTGCCATAAGCTTTGCACTCTTGTTGGCCATCCCTTTGGTGCTCAACCCGGCATTTGAGTTGGTGGAGAGGCGTTTCTCGCATAGGAAGTTATCGCTGGCACTTAGGACGCTCGTCGTGCTTGTAGTCTGTCTTTTGGCCACCACTGTTAAGCAGTTTACGGTATTTCTTTCGCTTGTTGGAAGCAGCATTTCATGCCTAGTTGGCTTCATCATTCCTGCTGCAATACATATCAAAGTGATGAAGGAAGATGATGAAAATCCACCGACAAGTCTAATGTTTTTTGCAGATGTTTTTCTAATTGTATTTGGATTGGCCTTTGGAGCTTTCGGGACAACCGTTTCATTCCTTGAGCTCTTCTAATCAAAATTAAAGAAGGGTTTACTTTTGTGCTGAGGGATGCTTTCTTTTTAGCATTGTACTTTTCACTTGTTCGATTATGCATGCCTAACCGGGGTTCATGCATATTGTTTACGGTAAAAATAGTGAGGCTTCGCTTTGTCACTCGTGAGAGGACATTAGTATATATGAGGGTAGTGATCCAAGGTGTGGTGGTAGAGCCTGTAGACATCCGTAGACTACAAGCTTCAAGCTCTCTCTCAGGGCCTAGGAGCGGGGAGCCCCCACGTAGACACGCTAATCCCACTCCATGCACGAACTTCGTTACGAATGCGTTATAAATCTGCTTGTAGGCCATGATGGTTTGTTTGTCAGATAGTGTAGTTGCTGACTATATCCAAACTCTTAAGGCCATTCATACAAAGTATGCTGATAAGTTTTAAGGTTATGTGTGTGTATTCGAGTTTACGTAAAGAATGTTGAGAAGTTTAAAAACTCAAAATAAATACATAGGTGCGGGGAGGGATAAGTGAGGAAGCCAATACTTAGGGATGAATCCATATCAGATGGGCTAACCATCAACACTATCCAAATAGGGAAAGTAGTGAGAAAACTGTGTCCGTTTTTAATTTGGAAAATGGTGATAAGTTTTCAAGCAATATTTGTTTATGTACCATTAAATAGATCTCCTACTTGTCTTATATGCAACTAAGGCCGTTTGCACCTATGTCGGCTTTGGCATAGTTGCCTCAGTAACATAGTATCGATAACTGGTGCATGTGTGACCACATTCTAACCGATGCAAAATAATTGGGGTTAAGCTATATTTTTTGAAAACGTGAAAGCAAAGTATTTCCCTCACCTCTTTGCCAATAGAATTGGAGGCTTTTTTCTTGATTTTAAGTATCACTTCCCCCAATTGTCATCACCATTTTTTTGCCATGCTACAACATACCTTAGGGTGGCTACACACAGTTATTTTCAAATGGGCGCTTGTCTAAAATGTGTTAAGACTCATTCGAAAATGGCAAGGGAGCGTTCCATTAGTGGAGAAGAAGAAGAAGAGAAGTTTTAATGTGAACAGTAAGCTGTGAAAAAATGGGTGTGAGGCTTGTTATTCACACCACCCCTCCAATTAGTAGTATCCTATGTCAAAAGTGCCTTTTTTGGATTGATGCCCTAGTATGTGCGCATCTTTGAAAATGCTCTCTTTTGGTTTTTTATGCTACGGTAACACCATTTCCAAAAGGAAGAAGGGTTTTTGAGGGCGGGGCCTTATGTGAGACATAGCCGAACTCATGGGGAGAAAGAACATAGGGCTTGTGGCCTTACACAAGGTTTAGCCCAACGCAAGAGTGAGGGGCTCTCATGGAAGGTGGTTGTGAGGAAAGTTAAGGGGCTGTTTGGGGAAACATAATTCACACAAAGCTTGCTTGTGGGGGGCTAGTGTAGATATCTATGACTAAATTGCTAGTGAGGGCTTGTTGGAGGAGGGTGGCATGTAATGGAAAAGGAAGAGAGAGAGAGAGAGAGAGAGAGAGAGAGAGAGAGAGAGAGAGAGATGCAGGGGAGGAGGGCATGATCATAGAAAGGGGGGAACCTTAATTTTGATAGTAATATCATACTGCTATGATGTACCACTTTCTTGCTCTCAATTTTTGAGAGAGAGAGAGAGAGAGCGAGAGAGCAAGAGCGAGAGATTTTGGAATTGATGTATACTTATGTGGTTAACTTCCTCTACTTTTGTCTTCCATTTGCCAACGTGGCCATAGTGCCCAACTTCTATCTTTGCCACACCTTTGAAGGTAAATAGTCCTTTTCTCTTCAAAGCTTTTCCAAGCATACCTATTTATCTTGTAAATGAATGTCATGAAGCAATATTCTTAAACTCAGAGTCTGACTCTTGAGTTAGCGAATTAATTAAGTAAATTGAAAAAATCTTAAATTTTGATAATTAAATTTATTATTATTATTTTGCTACATTTAAGCTTGTTCTAATGTAAACTCCTAAGTTCTTGTAAACTCTAATATAATGCACAATGATTTTCATGATGCCACGTGGCTATACTTGAGCAGTTAGAGGTTTTTTGAAAATTTACTTGTCTAAAAAAGTTCAAACTTCGTAGAGATTGTAGATATGCATTCTACTCTTACAGCACTATCCATCCAATAATAATAGATCACACGAGAGGTTTTGAATTTCAGCTTTTAGAGCTACCACACGCATGCTTGTAAAATGGATTTGGGATTTTTTTTCACTCTTTTTAATTATCCCTTCTCTATCTCTATCTCTATATTTCTAAAGTGCTTTTGTAGTGGCTTGTAATAATATTTGTTGCCAAGGCTTCATAAAAATCACAACTTCTTTGCCTTCCAAGGATTCACAAAAATTAAAAAACTTTATTAGTGTACTATCGTGTTTGCCCAAAATCCATGTGCATAAAATCTTCAAAATCATTCCTATTCTTGTTAAGCGATGCTTCTTCTTTCAATAACCACCAGACACACTTCCATCAAACATATACAAAGACATTGACTCTTTCATTGTCCATTTCTTTTATATATATAGAGAGAAAGAGAGCAAAATTCCAAATCCAAAAGGAAGTTTAAGAAAGTGATGCAAGTTATCATGAAAATAAACTCAATAACCATGAGATCACATCATTATATTGGACATGCTAAGAGAGATTTCTCTCTCTCTCTCTCTCTCTCTCTCTCTCTCTCTCTCTCACACACACACACACACACACACACACACACACACACACACACACACACACACACACAGAGATGGTTTAGGGTGGCATGATTAGTGTAACATTTATACTGAGTAATTAAAGAGAGCAATTGACCAATGCACAAAGTAGAAAACTAATACAATACCTGATAATGAAGTGATCATCAACACTAGAAAGGGTGTACAATGAGTGGGTACTTAAGTACTAGCAGCATATGGTTGGGTTATCTCTCAAGAGTCACATAAGCATATTTCTAAAGGGTCAAGGGGATTCTCCCAAAGGTCAAGAGTGAATCCATAGAGTAAGGGTGACTGGGAATAACTTTGGACTCTTGTGCGACTCACCATGCTATGTGTGCTAAGCCATGTTCTCTTACATGCTCACAAGATGACTAAACTGTTGATTGTACAAGATGTAGTACCCATAGATGCTCGAGAGATCTAGTCCAAAGGCCATAATTCCAACAATCTTCCTCTTGGACTTTAGAATGTAATGAAGCAAGTTGGATCGGGACTCAATGCCACACACGCTAGTAGTCACATAGATTAGGGTAGGCACATAGACTAAATAATCCTCCCCTCAAACAAAGAAGGAAAATGACCATCCATATCCTCTACAAAACTTTAGTAAAGTTGCTATATTTATCAAGTGTGGTATAGACAAGGAGACAATTCTCCTTCTCTTGATCTTCATTTTTGTCTTTGTCCTCTGCAAGGTTGATTTTTTTTGTGTCTCTATTGTTGTTGTTGCTGCTGTGGCATATTATCCATCAATGAAATTTGTTACCACATTTACCATAGAACTTGTTCTTGTATCAATTTATAGAAAAATGCCTTGATTTTTTGCTCTCGTAATATTTCTTGTTATTTGTTCTAGTTGATGAAGGTGCAGTTTTAAATGATGATGCAATGAAAACTCCTCTATTGGTTGAATTCTTCTTTGTTTTTTTTAAAAAATTAAAGCATTAATGACATGTTGCAAAGAAAGTGTTGGATCCTTTTGTTCTAGCATAGTGACGACGTTGACAAAGTTTTTGGGGATAATATTTAAGAACACAACGACCTTATTCTTTTTGGAAATCTAACACTTAATATAAGTTAATTGAGAAATGATACTCATTAAGCAATTTACGAGGCTTGGAATACCCAAACCTTGATACATTGTGAATTTGTAAAAATTCATTTTAAAGTTTATCTAGCTCATTTTTGGTGTGGGCACCAAATTTTTTCTCTAGGGTGGTCCATGTTTGGATGGCCGTGGTGCAATCGTGATTGAAGTGAACATAATTATCGTGTAGTGAAGTGATAATTTTACCAAGATCTTGTTCTTCTTTGGCTTGAACTTAAGCCGTCTGGGTTTGGTAAGTATGCTTTCATCTGTAGATGGCTCAACTACCTATGATTTAAAAACATACCACAACTACTTGCACTTAAGGTAATTTCACGGCTTATTCTTCCATGTATGAAAATCCTCTCCATTGAATTGTTCAATGCTCTTATCCACCATAGTGCAAATAGAGGGGTCTTATCTATTAGGTACGTTTTAATGCAGTGTCTAACCTCTTCACAGGTGCACTTGAATAAGATTATCCCCATAGGTAGAAATAATTAAATGCATTACAAAGTTATTGTGCCATGAATGTAAAATTTGTTGATTTTAAAGTCGTTGGAGAGTGAAAAGAGGGTGTGTGAGAGAGAGAAAGGAATTCCTTCTTGTTTTGTATGTTCAAAAAAGCCTTTGAATGTTGTTTTCTTGATATGAAATTCTTGATATGAGGCTCCTCAAGAGAGAGAGATGATCTTCGGTGGATAAGTGGTGGGAGTAATCTCTTTCTTGAAGCTTGAAGAAACAACTTCTCAAAAGCCTTGGGCTTAAAGCTTGCTATGGGAACATAGGTCCTTGCAGCGGGAAAGGCCTATGGGGAAGAGGGTGAGGACCTCCTCGGCTTTCGGCTCTCTACTGTGGAAAACCCCTCCATATAAGGTAGCCTTTTGGGGCCTTGAAAAATAAGGGCCTGCATGCGGGACTGTTCCCTTGTGGAGCCAAACTCGATTCAAAATCTGATTTGAGTGGACTTCAAGTTCGAGCAACAAACTAAAAGGCTTCACACATGAGTATTCTCTTACGAAATGGATTAGGTATGAGCCATTTTAAATTCGTGCTTTGCATCCATCCAACCTGCCCAAAAAAGCAACACCAATTTGAGCTCAAGACCAAGGTGTCCCCCAAATATAGGGTCAACCCTTTATCCATGCCCCAAGTAGCTTGTGTTCCTTTAGAGGGCCTAAAAAAGGAAATTTGAACTCACCTACATAGAATGCACACACACAAGAAAGACTTCCCACACACGTCACCTAAAAGTAGATTTTTTTTTGAATGAACTAGGGATGTCAGAGTTGATGGCTTGAAGGCTCTATAGATTGCTCTTGTTGAGCATTATCTTCACACAAGGAAAAAAATTTGATAACGAGATGGAGTAATTGACATAGAAAAATCACAAAAAATCGATAGGGAATGCACTCTAAATGAGGTGGGATGAAGAGAGAAAAATGATTCCAATCAATCTAGCCTGGGAGAGATTTCTTAATGAAAATGCTAAATGCACGTTACACCTAAGTATCTTTAGTAAGAATATGTCCACACATAGAAGATTAGGGTGTTGAGGTTAGGGTGGCATGATTAGTGTAGCATTCATAATGAGTAATTAGAGAGAGAAATTGGATAATGCATGAAATAGAAAACTAATAACAATACTCGATAATGAAGTGATAAAAAACACTAGAAAGTGTGTACAATGAGTGGCTACTCAAGAAGTATCAGTGTATGGCTAGGTGCACCTCTCTCAAGGGTCACATAAGCATCTTTCCCAAGGATCAAGAGGGATCTCCCAAAGGTTAAGAGTGGCTCCACACAATGGGAATGAGTACGAATAGATTTGGACTCTTGTGCAACTCACCATGCCATGTTCCCTCACATGCTCACAAGATGACTAAATTGCTGACTATACAAGAGGTAGTACCCATAGATGTTTGAAATTTCTAGGCCAAAGGCCATAATCACAATGAGAGAGAGAGAGAGAGAGAGAGAGAGAGAGAGAGAGAGAGAGAGAGAGAGAGAGAGAGAGATTTTGATTTGATGTATACTTGTATGGATCTACTTCTCTCTTCCATTCTTCAAGATGGGCATAGTTTGTAGATTCTCTCTTTGCCACATCTTTGAAGAAAGTATTTCTTTTCTCCTTAAGAAACCCTTTTCCAAGTGTACATGTTTATCTTATGCACCAACAAGAGGTGTGCCCTATCTCTAGCTGTCCATTCAATGCCTGCATGGCAAAATCCATGTGTAAATCCATGTGATAGAGTGTATAGCTTTTGGCCTAGGACAAGTAGCATTCAGCCGTGTGTGCAATAACTCTTATCGTAAATGCCTATGTGGAGGATGAGTGCCTGTGTGGCAAGATATTATGCCATAATGTATTATTATACACTTTGTATATTGAGTTACCTTTTTTGGAAAGTGTGTACCTCTCTCTCTCTCTCTTTCTCTCTCTCTCTCTCTCTCTCTCTCTCTCTCTCTCTCTCTCTCTCTCTCTCTCTCTCTCTTCAACAGTGTAGCAATGGCTACCTTCAGCTTCAAGTCCCCGTGAGCTCAATTGTACCCACCATCAACCCCTACACGTGGTATCAAAGTTTAGGTTAGGGTGCAATTGATTTTGATCATATTCTCCTAATTAATACTACCCAATATTTTGTTATCTAATTAAACCTTTAATTGATCAATGTATGCAATAATCTTTTGCGTTCACACTTTGGTAATCTCTTAATAAGCTCCTTTATTGAGAATTAGGATCAATTAAGCTTGAACTTGTAATTAATTGCATTTCATTAACACTCATTTCACCCGTTTTTTTCTATGTCTTCTACTCTTATTAGTAGATGTTTTGCCTAAGTGTGTTGAAATGCCGTGAGACAAGCCAAGGTTGAATCAAGAGGAAACCTTGGAAAACTCATGGAAACTTGCTGGCAGGAGGAAGAGAAGAAGAAGAGAAGAGAATTTGGCATCGTGGGAGCAATCCCAAGAGGATTGAGTAGAGGGAGAGTAAAGAGCAAAACTCCATTAAGCTTAGAAAATCAAGAACACACTCAGCCTTGTGTGTAAGTGGATTCAAGGTCGAAAGCAAAACCGAAGCCTATTTGAGGGCATTGAAAAAAATTTGGGACAACGAACATCAAACGATTATGTCTTCACCACGTCAAACGATGGGAAAATCGAGATTCCCTCAAGGGATTCTCTCTCTCTCTCTCTTTCTCTCTCTCTCTCTCTCACACACACACACACACACACACACACACACACACACACACACACACACACACACACACAATTGGATGCTGGGATAGAGCGAGCCACTTCTCTTTCTCTATTTCTATTCTGGGTGCAGCGCCTCTGGAAGCCACTGAGGACTTCCGCTCTCTTTGTCAACGAGGCATCTCTCTCTCTCTCTCTCTCTCTCTCTCTCTCTCTCTCTCTCTCTCTCTCTTCAACTGTGTAGCAATGGCTTTCAGCTTCAAGTACCCTTGAGCTCAATTGTACCCACCATCAACCCCTAGGTGGTATCGAAGTTTAGGTTAGGGTGCAATTGATTTTGATCATATTCTCCTAATTAATACTCCCCAATATTTCCTTATCCAATTAAGCCTTTAATTGATCAATGCGTGCAATAATCTTTTGCGTTCACACTTTGGTAATCTCTTAATAATATCTTTTATTGAGCATTATTATCAATTAAGCTTGCACTTGTAATTCATTGCATTTCATTAGCACTCATTTCACCCGTTTTTTTCTCTGTCTTCTACTCTTATTAGTAGAAGTTTTGTCTAAGTGTGTTGAAATGCTGTGAGACAAGCCAAGCTTGAATCAAGAGGCAACCTTGGAAAACTCACGAACACTTGTTGGCAGGAGGAAGAGAAGAAGAAGAGAAGAGAATTAGGAGGAAGAGAAGAAGAAGAGAAGAGAATTTGGTGTCGTGGAAGCAATCCCAAGAGGATTGAGTAGAGGGAGAGTAAAGAGAAAAATTCCATTAAGCTTAGAAAATCAAGAACAAACTCAGCATTAGGAAATTTCAGAGGTCATTTGGAGGGCCTTCTAAGAAAATGTATTTTTTGCACTCTCTCTCTAGAAAATATGGCGAATAATAGAGGCAGGTTTGTCATGGTAAAAGTTCAAAAAGTGTACTTTTAGTAGATTCTTTACCCTTCTGAACATTCGTCCGTAATGATTGAGGGATAATCTTCTTTTTAGTTGCATTGAATGAACCTCGTCAACATGGAGGAAACGAGGCTAACATGGAGGGACGAAGCCGCATCAACTACGCACTTTTCATTAAACCTGCACCTTTGGCTAATGGCGCACTCCTCAAATGACACAAATGTTACGCAGAAATGAGCCAAATATCACTTTCACATTGATTTGGACAACGGATACCAACCATTGATTAAGCGGAGTAAAACAAACACACATATACCTCCCTCATCCATAGACACGCTCAGAGCTTAGGGAGCTAAACACATAGATATCTGGACGAGAGGCTCTCTCTATCCTAAGAATCCAATGACTAATGCGTCTGTAGCATTTGTCAATCCTACAAGCTTATTGACCTTTGCTGGTGATGGAGAAAACGGCCTTCTGGGTTATTGTAAATCTCTTACAAGGCAAGCTAAAACCTATAAGGGAATTCTCCAAGCTCAACAATGTGAGATTGTTCGTATTTCACATTTGCATTCTACAGATCAGGTTACCATTTTGCAACACAAAATAGAGGTACAGGAAGTGAAAGGAAAGGTACAAAGTTGTCAAATGAAGGACACCATCTTGGGTGGTCGTATCCGAAAGAAGAAACTGCACAATCTTGAAACATTGCAGGTTGCATCCAGAGGTCTTAAGAAAAGAATCCGAGCATTAAGGTGATGCTTCTTGGTTGACTAAATAGTCTTAGTTAAGTAAATTTTTTGTTTTTCTAGTCATGCATTGTTTTCATGTGTCTAAATAGTGCTACTTAAGTAAATTTTCTGTTATTTACTTATGCATTGTCTTCATGTAGAGATTCAATCTATCCTGACAAGGAAAACATTGACCCCAAAGCCACTATAGGAAAGAGATTGAAGCCACTTATAAGTAGAAGCCTTGCAGTAGATATAGTACATGACAAGAAGTTTAAGGTCCTACAGCGAAATGTAGTGGACCCGCTTTATTTCAGAGAACTCAGTGCCTGCAAAAGGGATACAAGGCACACTTGATTCACTTGGTGTAAGCAAAAGAGGATATTCGGCTATACAGAAATCTGTCTCATCCATCTTTGTTAAGAAGGGAATAAAGTCCAAACTTTTACGATCAGCATCAAGTGTTTGGAAAGAGAGGCTTCAGCTTAACAACGCACAGGGGGAATATCTTGGACAACTGTTTCATATTGAAGCAACTTACAATGGCCGTGGGGTAAACATAGCATATGATGAGTTCAATAATATTTTTATGGACTTGCAGATGTTGCAGAAGAGAATGGTGGAGTTTTACAACATCACATTTGAAGAGTCACGAGGGGTATTACATTTTGTGTTGAAACTGGATGAGTGTGAGCTTGTTAAAGACAAGAAGCTAGAGCGTGTTACTATTAATTTAATGAATAGAGCCCTCTCAAAGTGTCCCACTGATGATCCTTTGTATTTTAGTGTTCAATCAGAATCTAACATATGGTGGCTTGGTGCTTTTGAGGTAAGCGAGATTCTCAGCTGAGCTCAAATGTTCACATCTACTTAAGTCTCATTTATTTTGTGTTGCAGGTAAAGAAAGAAGATCATGACATTCTATATTGGATGTTCCATCAAACTAATGTTCTAGAGGTGATTGATCGACAGACTAACCAGGGAGAGGTAATACGTCTAGATGGAAGGGGAGACATTCAGGTTCAGTGGCATCTTGCAGGTGACCTCAAAACACTAAAGTGCATGTATAATTGTGGAATGGGTGCAATTGCAAAGTCGCCGTGTTTGTTCTGCATGGAGCCTGCAAAGGTCTTGGACCCAAAGTGGTGGAGAAAAGCTCCAACACGTCATATTGAGGACCTTGCTTTTCGATCGGTTTTGAAAATACCACTTGTAAATGTCCACATCTATACAATGCACGCCCTTTGTAGAATTGTGGAGAAATTGGTCTACTTATATATCGGGTTTTCTTGGAAAATCAAGAACTCAGCACAACGACAGATGGCCCTGCAATGCTTAGAATTGGTACTGTCGGATATGGGGCTTCATGGTGGCAATGTGAAAATCCAGCGGGATGAAAAGAGATCAACTGTTGAGAAGGATGTCCCATGCAAACCATCCATCGGTGGGGTGAAGGCACGGAGGTTTTTATCTAACCCCAAGGAATACGAGATCCAAAGCTAACAAAGCATGGAAAAATATATAACACATCTTATGTTAGCAAGGTAGAGTATCAGAGTTAGAAAAAGCTACATATTGCAGTCAAAGATCAAGAACCAACTACTCATAACACGAAGGCTGAGGTTTGGCGATCGATAGACATGCTATTTTTGATGTGCGACAAAGATAACTGGTCACAAGGTGATATGAACAAGTTCAAGGAGAATCTCAACCTTCTCAAGAAATCATTCAAGACAGCATGGATAGACACCCAGATTACTCACTACATGGTATTATTGTGTATTTTGATTCTCTTTTACGTGTAACTATGTGAATGTAAAACATTCTAAGTAATCTGTTTTCATATCCAGCACATCATTTTCAATCATTTACCATATTTTATACAAAAGTATGGGAACCCGGCCATATGGAATACCCAAGGGATGGAAAAGTCTGGCCAGAAATGCCTATTTCAAGCACACACGACATGGCGTCTCTCGAATCAAGGCTAACAGTTTGAGAGAACTATTTGCATGGTTCTATCGTAGAATCATTCATCGAATGCAGGCAAAAGAAGTCTTGGCCTCTTCAGCAACAACACAAGCCATCAGAAATTTACAACAAAATAAAATTAAAAGATCAATGGCATACAATAACTCCAGTGCTCGTGAAGGTCAACGAAGGTGGAGAGAGACAATGGTGTATGTGAACCACAAGTGGAGAAAGATACTTTGAGTGGATAACATTGTACAAAATTTCAATATTTCTGTAATACATGCTCTTAATACAATTGCTACTTGAAGTGTATCAAGATTTTGAAGGTTCAATTTTGTTTTTTGGCACATCACCCTTGTAACGGATCATGAGATGTTTTCCATACTCTAACAGTTCATCCGGGTTTTGTATGACAAGAGCTAGTGCCATTGCTGTGTAAGTGTAGTAATACGCCGCCCGACCACCTGTATAGCCCGGGCAATAACTAAAACAATCTCTAGCAAACACTTTGTCCACAAGAATGACTTTATCTGCACTTTTGGGTAGCACGTGTTCACCCAAGAAGCGTGACAGTGTCTTTAATGTGTAAGTTGCTGTTGTACCCTCTTGTGACATTCCATTGTGACAAAATATTATCGGCACCTCGCAAAGCTTTGAAAGATACTGTGCTAGGGCCGCATCCCTTCCACGATACTCTCGAGTCCGCCGTCGAAGGAAGTCATCCTTGTTAGCAATCCAAGACTGCACATATCATGTCTGAGTAAGTGACACACACACACACACACACACACAGAGAGAGAGAGAGAGAGAGAGAGAGAGAGAGAGAGAGAGAGAGAGAGAGAGAGAGAGAGAGAGAGAGAGAGAGAGAGAGAGTTACTGTGCGCTCCTTGCCGCACTGTCGAAGCAAGGGACTTGCCGATACACCGTGTGCGAGCCACAAATGGCTCCAAGCACACAACAAGCCTAAACTAGCAAGCTCAAGAGAGCAAAGGGTGTGTCACTCACCGCTCTACGCTCGCCTTCGTGGTGGATTCCTCGCCACGATGAAGAAGAAGCTGCAGTCATGCCGCGCTCAACCGCTTCGCCGCCGTTGTGCCTTCGTAATGCTTGATCGCACACACACTCTCCCTCTCTCTCTCTCTCTCTCACATACACACACACACAAGGAGGTGAAGAAGAAGAAGATGGAGATGGAGATGGAGCAAGAGCACTCTTCTATTGCACAAATGAGAGAATGAATGAATTTTAGGTTTAGTTGGCTTTTATATGAGCTCACCCCATTCACACTTGGGCGCCCATGCTTAGCCAACTAATCCCTTGAATGTCCCAGTTAGAGTGCGCCTCTCATCGGCAATCACTCTTACCCTTTTCCTATTGGTCCGACAAGCTCGGTACCTGACTCTACCAAATACATAATACACGTCCGTCGTAGGTGATGGGGTGTCCGTGAGCCGTGAGGGTTAACATGCCCCCCTTCCTGATGTAGATTCCGTCCTCGGAAGCTATTGAGTTGAAGCTCGTTCGTCGAGGTGGAAGAGCATTTGAGATGAATGTCCTTAGCCTTCTTCAGTCACTGCAAAATCAAACAACATTGGCACAGTAATTGCATTCTCATAAGTGATTAAAAAGCATATGCAGTTTTAGGTAGACAAATTGATTGGTAAAATAATTTCAAACAATTTGTCAGCAATGAACATTAAATTGCAATGTAATCAAATGCATAAACAGATGTAAAGGAAAAAAATTAAACAAGTCTAGGGTCGCTAATTTGACGGTTGAAAGGCACTAGAGATCGAATATTAATGCCATGGGTAAGCTTCTTAATTTTCTGTGGTCAATTAAGTTGTTTAATCGCGAGAGCCAAGTATTCATGTTCGAGGGCTGACTAGAGGCTATATCTAGAAGACCTTGTAGTTAAGCTACCATAAAAGGAATTTCTCATGAAATCATCGCCTGACTGATTGCTTTTTCTTTGACCCCCCAAATTCTTTTCACAGTGATTCAATTTTGATGTGTGTGCTTATTTTGTATCCCTTGGGTTTTTTGCTTTTCAAGAAAAAGCGCCCATACTGGGAACCTCTAGGGCTCTAGTACCATAGGCGATACATGTGAGTGAAGTACCCAATCAAGCTGAGATTTCTCTTCCAGCTTAAGATTTTACAATGTGGCACTTTGATTTTTTGTTTGTTTATTTTCATCATTTTAATTTTGTAACTTTGGGGGGTCATATAACACTGATACACCTCCCCAGGCTCATCACACTAGTAAAATCCCTTTATAATACTTAAGCTAAAGGTCAATAGGGTCAAGCCCACTAGAAAGCCCTAGTACATTTCACACAATGCTGCCTAAATCGGATTAAGAACCTAAGTAACCATTAATTATGAGGAAGGCATTCCCCATGGTATTAAGAGAAGCTCTCTAACACCTAACTTGGTCAAACTAGCTTAGTCGGACTTGCTTGATGTTTAAACCTAGACAAGGGATTATGACAAAAAAGACATTGAATTAAATGTTTGATACTAAGCAAATGTGCTGGATATTATGCTACCAATCACAATCAAAGCAGACAATCATAGATGCAAAAAAGATAAGGGACAATGCTAATGGACAAGAAACACCTGTTTGTGTCGATGGTCGCGCTTGATTTGAAGAGTGAGTCGAGATAAAGATTTATGAAGGTCCAAATCCTATCAATAGCAACACGCTCCTGTACACACTAGGAAACAAAAGGAATACCTCCAGGAGGCACATTAGTGGGAAAAGGTACCAACACTTATTGAACACAACAAAAACATAAGGAACCCTAACCTAATTATTTGCACTCCCCTAGAGAGTCAAGGGAATAGGATATTGTAGAGGTTGGGGGGAAACCCTAAGGCTAAACCCCTATCCTCGTCGTCGAGATAAACAAAGTCATCATCCGTGAGACCATATGTGCCATCCGTGTAGTCCTGTAAATTTTCTTCTTCATCATAGGTGCCCATATTTACTAAGAAGGTTACTATACGCCTATAGTCATCTTGGTCAAAAGGGTAGGCTTGTGCAATGGGAGAAACGATCTCTACTAAGTATGGATCAGACGTGGTCAAGAGACGTATCAGCCATTCTAACTCCTCAAAATTCCTCTCACATGCTAGCGTACCTATCAAATCCCATTCACATGCAAGCATTGGAAAGACCATGTGAAATATTTGTGAAAAGTAACGAGGGTACCTCTCACCCAAGGCAAGAGTGGATGACTCTAGCATACTAGCCATATCTGTACACACAAATAGATGATGGTTAGAGTGCAAATATTACAAGGGTCGTGTTCTTGTCCAATTTTTGTTTTTATGATTTGTGTTATGGCTCTTGCTCTTTTACTTTTTTATCTTGTTTTTGTGAGTATAAGGCTTTATATATACATTCCCTAAGATTGGAGATTAAGATGTCAGGGAGAAAGGTTGAGAGGGAAGCAAGTGAATAATGGATGTCCACAAACACTCTCCCCTTCCTTGGGTAGATCATATCGTTTGAAATGAGCTCGTCACCCTTTGAAACCAATTGTTCCAGTTGGTAATAGGTTAGGATTTTTGCCAGTAGTTTTCTATTACCCTAGGTGCCTCGTCAAGTTGCAAGGGTGGTAAGGTACTCTCCTAGGATCGAACTTGAAGTGGTTCATCAGGTGATTCTTGAACATTGGGAGGTGTGGATTCTTTTGTAGCTTCATGGAGGTCCACTACTATAGATGGAGGCTGTGTAGAAGATTTTACCTCTATGGATGTATTACATGAGGAGCTAGAAGCTTCATGGAACTCCCCCCTTCCTGAGCTAGGTGGAATAAATTGGTTTTGCCTTGGAGCCCAAACTAGCTCTAGACTAGGTGTGTAGCATTCTGTGATCTTTTCCTTCCCACGGTCTGCCATTGGCTTTAGTGTTACACTGTTTGACTCATATGGGTTTGTTGTCGATAGGGAAGGACACATTTTACGTTTAGGTACCCAAATTTGCTCATTTCCATCATAGTAGCCTTGGGCTTCTAATAGTCGTTTTGGAATCCATCGTGATTTGGTCTTGAATCTCCTAGAGCGCGCTCTTGGCTCTCCAAGGAAATTTTTTCTTGAAATGGATGGGAGGGTTGAGGTAGTTGGAAATAAGGCCTTGGGGATCCATTGATATGTACTCTTAGGTCGTGCAGGTTGAGTACTTGCAATATTACTGCTTGCTGCAACTACAAGTGTTGAAGTGCTAGGTTCATGGGTAGCCGGCAAAGACGAGTTAACCACCTTGGCTTGTGAATGTTGGCTATCCTTCAACTTTGCTAGAGTTTGCAACGTAGGTGACTTTGCTTGAATGATAGGGGTAAGAGTCGGTGGTCGCGTCGTGACACTACCAATATCCCAATCAATAGTGCATTTGGTTGCCAACATCCACGTGCGTCCCAGGTTTACGTTGCCTTCCATAGCTCCCGCGGGCATGACTAGAAACCTCCGCACTATGCTTATATTGTCATAGACAACAGGGGTCTGAAGGACTCCAAGAATAGCAGTTTTCTTTTTATTAATGCCCTTGACTTGCATCGTACTCGGGGATAGGGTCTGTTTCCCTAATTGACACCAAACTCCATAGGATAAAAAATTGTGTTTAGCTCCCGTATCTAATAAGGCATTGTATAGTACTTTCCCATAGGGGCTATTTAGCTCAATTGGGTATCGTAGGGGTGGCTCAAATTCTAATGAGTCGTCATCTGTGTCCTCGAAAAATGCTTGCGTGATTCCGAGATTAGCCTCTCGTTGGCGTTTAAGACGTTGTTGTCGTTCTCGAGCCTCAACTCTTGCTTGGATTTTTTTAAGCTCTGCTTGTTCCTTGGCAGCCTTCTTTTGATGGATGGCTTGCAACTCTTCCTGCATTAGAGGATCATAATATCTTTTGAATTTCCTCCCATTAAGGAATCCAATGGTTTCAACTCCATCTAGAGTCTCCACACGAATGGTACCTTACGGGGTAATTTCACACACTCGATATGGTCCCTAACCAACGTATTTCAATTTCTTCTTTTCATTACGTACCCCGTACATAAGAACTTTATCACCAACCTTGATGTCTTTATCCTTTAAATGGCTATCAAACCACTTCTTTCTCCTATCCTTCTCCACTAGAGAATTTCGCACAGCTAATTGCCTTTCTTCATCTAAACTTTCCAACATATATAATCGCTCCACTAAGGGGTTACCATCCCAACCTTCTTGAGAAGCTACTCGAAGACTAGGAATGACAAACTCCCATGGCATAACTGCTTCTTGGCCATACACCATCTTAAACGGTGTGCAATTAATAGCAACTTTATACGCAGTACGATAAGCCCATAAAGCTGATGTAAGCTTTAGGTCCCAATCAGTGCGATGAGCCTCAACTGTCTTTGTCAAAATGGAGATGAGAGTTTTGTTGGTACTCTCAGCTTGGCCATTTGCTTGGGGATAATAGGGTGTAGACTTGTGGTGAGATATCATGAAGTTTGATGCGAGTTCTTTTATTACTTCATTTATAAAATGAGTTCCATTGCCACTCACAAGTTCAAAGGGGCATCCAAAACGTGTGATAATGTTCTCAAAGAGGAACTTAGCTGCTGTTTTTGCATCTGCCTTCCGTGTTGCTTTTGCTTCAGCCCATTTGGTTACATAGTCGGTAGCCACAATGATATATCGTGATTGCGTGTTACGTGCAGCCGGACTAATCGGTCCTACAAAGTCTAAGCCCCACTTTTCAAATGGTTGGGTTACCTTGATGGGATGTAGAGGCATCCTATCACTTCTTTGTGGCTTCTTGAAGCGTTGGCATTCATCACATCCCTTTGCAAAAAGTGATGCATCCTTAAACAGAGTGGGCCACCAATAGCCTGACTGTAAGATCTTTCGGGCAGTCAACTTTCCTGAAAAGTGACCACCAGCTACGCCCATGTGTGCCTCTTGTAGAATATATAAATACTCATCCTCGCGGGCACAGCGTCTAAGAACATCATCTTTTCCTCTCTTATAGAGAGTTCCAGCCAGTAAGCAATAGGGTTCGCATTCCTTGATTAATTTTCGAGCTATATCTTTTCGCAGTTCTTTGGGTGGAAAACCATTAACTAAGAAGTTAACAATCTTTTCACTCCATTCAGGCATTGTCTCAACTATGAACAAAGGAGTATCAGGCAATTCATCATCAATCCCCGTAGGAGCTTCGCCATTAGGGATACGAGATAAATGATCCGCCATGACATGTTTCCTCCCATGCCTCACAACAACGGTGAAGTCAAACTCAAGAAGAATTAACAACCATCGTGTAATTCGACCTGTGGAACACGGTTTGTTTACCAAATATAGCAATGCTTGATGATCAACATAAAACACAAACTTGGTAGCAAGAAGGTAATAGCGAAATTTCTTTACTGCGTAAATCATAGCTAGACCTTCGCGCTCTGTAGTAGTGTAGTTCATCTCGGCATCATTTAATTGGCGACTTGCAAAGCTAATAGGGTAGTCCAATTTATGTTCTCCTGGTTGAGTTAGAACACACCCAATAGAAAAATTTGATGCATCAATATGCACATGAAAAGGTACATTCCAATCAGGTGTTCGCAGGATTGGAGCACTTGTTAGGGCCTTCTTTAATAACTCATAAGATTGATGACATTCTTCCGTCTAGTGAAACTCGATAAGAAGCTTGTACAATGGACTATCTCGGCAAAGTTTAAAATAAACCTTCGATAATAACCAACATGGCCCATAAATCTTTGAACTCCTTTATAGTTAGTAGGTGGTGGCAAATCGGCAATGGCTTTAATCTTACTCTCATCTGTGGATATCCCGTTCTTGGACACTATGTGCCCTAGAATGACTCCATGCTTAACCCAAAATTGGCATTTGAAAGGGTTCAATGAGATGCGATAAAATCTGCACCTTTCAAATATTTTTCGTAGATATAACAAATGCTTCTCCCAAGAAGAATAAACACAAAGGTCATCTAGGAAAGCTTCACAAAACTCCCTTAGAAATTCTTTAAACGCAGTGTTTATTAATCGTTGGAATGTAGCAGGGGCATTTGTTAAGCCAAAAGCCATAACACGAAATGCAAACACTCCAAACTCTGTGATAAAAGCAGTTTTAGCTTGGTCCTTTAATGCAATTGTGATTTGATTGTAACCAGAGTACCTATCTAAAAAGCTATAAGCTTCCTTGCCCGCAACTATTTCAAGCACATGTTCTGAATATGGCAAGGGATAATGATCTCTCCTAGTAGCTGCATTAACTTTCTTGAGGTCCACGCACACTCTTTGTTTCCCATTCTTTTTTGGCACAATGACTATTGGAGAAACCCATTCTGAGTGCTCAATAGGGTATATGAATCCACATTGGATAAGTTTTTCAATCTCCTCTTGTACAATTTTGGCGTACTTAGGATTCATTGGATATGGTCGTTGCTGGACGGGTTTAGCAATGTTGATCATGGGAATTGTATGTTGCACCACAGAAGGTGGAACACCCTTCATGTCATGATATGTCCAAGCAAAGATATCCTTGTATTCCTTGAGGAGCTCCTTAAGTACAGCCTCTTCAGTTTTGGTAAGGTCTTGAGCAATAAAGACTGGTTTAGACTCCTCACCTGGTTCTGCTACTTCTATCTCTTTAACTACTGCTGGACCATCATAGACTCCACT
The DNA here is from genome assembly GCF_014529385.1 of Adiantum capillus-veneris. Taxonomy (NCBI): domain Eukaryota; kingdom Viridiplantae; phylum Streptophyta; class Polypodiopsida; order Polypodiales; family Pteridaceae; genus Adiantum; species Adiantum capillus-veneris. The sequence goes on along the minus strand of NC_140958.1, from coordinate 88,406,965 downwards.
GCTTCCATTGGTAGGTATTCGTTGGGCTTTGGCATACACAACCTTTCGCTCCCCCGTGGTATAAGATTTAAAATGTTCAGGAGCCGTATGTAAGTCAGTAGGCTCTTGTCCTGACGGAGACCTTTCTTTTAGTTCTGCCTCCTTTTGTTGTTGTGCTAACTCTCGGTTTTGATGTCTTCTTAAATTTGGACTCAATTTCGGCTCTGTAACCTCCAATTGAGCGAGGTCAATGGGTCGCGGGCTGCACCACATGACACTCTGGAGATGTTCACCCCAATTGTCTACTAGCTTTCGATGAGCATCACATGCCCCTAGATAGCTAAGCCATTCTGCAGTAGATCTTTCCTTGTTTATCCTAGATCTCACATTTGCTCGATATCGTCGTCTCTTATATGACCTTTGTTTCTTGTTAAGGTTTTGATTTTGGTAAATGTTTGAACTCGACTCGCCTGATAGGTCTTTGCTTGTATCTTCTTCACTCTCATATAAATTACCATAGATGGTCGTACTAGGCCTTGAGTGTTTAGTTTCTATACTTGGTTCACTCGATGTTTCCTCAGGTTCTGAATCCATTTCTTCCCGAGATTCTGTTTTCGATGTGCATTGGCCTGAAGCCTTTGAGGAATCATTGGTTTCACTCTCAGGTAGGTGTGCCTCTTTCTTATCATCGGATGTTACATGCGCTACACCTAACATGTTTACTGGTGCAATGTGTGGTATCTCTTCCCGATCTGGTGTTACCCAGGTTGTTCCTCTAGCTCCCCATGTATCTATAGTTGCCGCTAGGTGTACCCAATCGACATTGTCTGACTCAGCCATTCCGGGTAGGATATCCATATAAGGAGAGTTCTCCCCAATATCCGTGTCTTCGTTACACGTGTAACAATACTGTAATGGAGCTGAGTGAATTGTTGTGTCTGATCAATTATCAACGATGAATTTATTTCCTAGAGGATGCGTTCGACCACTTAAAAGATCAACTCGAATGACAGAGTCTTGGAACTGTAAGTAGACGTGGTTTTTGGACTAGTCATGCACCATTTTTGCTTCCCTCATGAATGGACGCCCTAAGATCATCTCAAATGACATAGGATGCTTGGAAAAATCCATAACAATGAAAGTTTGCCTTACCTTGTGTCCCAAGACCTTGATTCTGAGATCCTTTAGCATTCCAATAGGCGTAACAATAGATCCATTAGCCATTTTTACCACTACGCTTGTGGCTTCAAGGTGAGGTCGCCCCATAGACTCCCAACAACGCTTTGTCACCATGCTGACTCCGGAACCACCGTCAAGGACCCCCTTTACAGTTAATCCTTTAGTAGTGATTGGTAGAGTAGCATTAGATTCATCACCTTCAAAGTATTGCCCCAACTTGTTAACGGGTACTTCAATTACAGATTCATGTCCCGCTAGGTCAGATGGTGGTGCTAAATGTTCCTCATCATTCATTACCGAGTCAGGTTTGTTCATATGTGCAAACTGTGGTAATCGGGCCTGTAATTCTCCATTGAGGAAGGCTCGAAGAGTTGAGACTAGCTCGGGGTCTTTATATAGTTTGGACATGATGGTGGTTCTAACTTCTGAAGACATGAAATCCATCAATTTGGCAACATTTAATGGCATCTTGTGGGACGTAGGACCCTGACAAGAGAATGGTGAAGATGGAATCTCCACTTCCTCAAGGGGTCGGGCATTCCCTCACCAAACATTCTCTCTAGTAGGAAAGGTGTGTGTCCACTTTCAGATGTCCTACCCTCACTCTCTTCCCGAATGATACTGGGTATAGCTAACGGCCTGTAGTTCTTGTGAGGTTGAACTTGTGTGGGAAACACTGTGTCCGACATCTGGATATGTTTGGGTTCAGGTTCTAATGTTCGTTGAGTTTCTTCCACCAAACCCCTCAGTTGTTGGACTCGTTCAATTTCCATTGTTGGGTTTGGATAGGTTCATATCTTTCTCTTGCAATCCTCATTTTTTGTCTCTCGTGGCTTATCTTGGGGGTTCGCAACTGGGTGGTTTAACTTTGAATACTCTTTTGGTGTTCGTCGTAATTCCTTCTCGTGATCCTCCTCACTGGCTTTTTCCTTTGTAGTAATAGTTTTGGTCTCCGTGGTCTCTATCGAATTTGAGTCATCCTCAGGGTCATTCATATACATGGGATCCTCTCCTGTCCCTATGTTAGTCTTTGAACTAGGTTTTGAGCTAGAATCATTAAGGGATTTCTTTCTTCGTGTTTTCTTCTTTCTCGCTCGGCCAATGGATGCAGCATCTCTCTCTTCGAGGATGTAATTTTGCTTTTGGAGCATCGACCGTGTGAGTGCATTCACTGGTGCTATGTTTATAGTTGGTGGTGTCCCATCAACATTCTCTATTATGTTCAATGGTGTGATTTTCGGTGCGTTTGGATTGTTAGGACACTGTGCGATCAAATTATCTATGCCACAACGATTACAAGTGAGTATTGGCATTGCCAATGCACTCCCTTGACTTGTTTGCATTAGTGCAGCATTCTTTTGCATTCTAATGGGGCACTCAGCTACTCGATGTGGTCCACCACATTCGTAGCACTGAAGATGTGGTCTCCTAGCAAAACTATTAATGTTTTGGCCTCTTGCTGCTAGCGCAGTAGCTTGATATACCGGTTTGATTTGTCCCCAATGGTCTTCCATATAGTACATGGGACACTCCTCAAGCATGTCGACTCCATAGGTGATACTAGAGTCTATGTCCTCTTCGCAATCTACATAAGTACTAGATGACTCGCAACCTATTTGGTTCATAGGTGTAACTCTTGGATGAGGGGGTTGCGGTCCTAGCACTAGAGGTGGCAACGGTGTGGTTTAGACTACATTTTGGGTTCTAGGGACCATGTGCTGTAATGGCAACTGTTGCTCCATGGGTGGGGTAGGCATCAATGCAGGAACTCGAGGTGAGTCTGCCCAAGCTATAGACGGTCTATTTTCCATGATGCATTTAAGCATTAGGCAATCCTTCGCTTGATGGCCATACCTACCACACGCGTTACAAGTCCCGTTAAACTTTACTATGAAAGTAGGGCATTCACTCGTAGTATGTGGGCCCAAGCAAATTGAGCACCATTGTTGCTCCCTTCTTGGATACATATGAGTGTTTTGTGGAGCACGGTTACCCCTAAGGCTTTCTTGGATGGCCTTGGTGAGATTTTCCAAAGTCATCTCAGATATCGTTTGCTCTTTCACGATTGGCTTTATCTTCATTGGCTCATGCCCTAACGCTTGCGAGCTACTAGACTTCGGCTCGGCGGACACTCTTTCTCCTGCAATCATTAAATTATCCTCCAATTGGATTGCATTCATGGTGACTGCTTCCCAAGTAGTGATACCTCTAATGACTAGGCCATTATAGATACTTTCATGTCGTAGTCCCCTAATGAATCTATCGAGCAATTGGTTGTTGTTGAATCGCTCGTTTGGATTGCATTGAGAATTCAAACTTTTTATGCGACTAATGAAGTCTCTCACGGATTCACCTTCTTCTCGTTGGGCTTTCTGGAGCTGAGAGGCTACACCCCAAAGTACTCCCTCTCGTATGTATTCTTTTAAGAACAGTCTCCTAAGAGTAGAGTAGATCGTTTTCTCTTCTACTCTTAAGGTTCTATACCAATCTCCAACCTTTCCGCTTAGGGCCAAACTTAAAGCCTTACACTTATGTAGCTCATTGTGCTCTTCCAAGGAATCGCACACATGTTCAAAGACTTCCATATGATTTCTAGCATCTCCGTCTCCACTGAATTTCTGTGTGAGCTTAGCTACTTGAACTGCCTTGCTCCTAGGCTCTCTAATAGGCGCACTACGCATGTTTTCCGCAATAGAGCGACCGATAGTTTGAGAAAATGCTGCCAAATCTCCTATTTGAGCAGGTATAATGGGTGTATGTGCTCCTGGAACCACATGTGAGATGGGAGTTGGCCTTGGCCTTGGCATACACGCGGCTCTTGGGTCCCATATTTCGTATGGTGGTGTACCAGACGGTGGTCCAAAGTTTACAGGCGTGGCCCTAGGCATAGGGGGTGCCTGATATGGCATGTTATTATTAAACGGCATGGCTCCACTTGTATAAGAGCTTGGATAATTCCATTGTGGATTGTAAGCTCTTGGAATAATCGGAGGTGTAGGAGCTACATGAGGCTGAGGTACGACAGGTGCACATGATTGATACATACATGTAGGTATAGTTGGGGGCACTGTGCTACTAGGCATCGGCGCAGTGTTAACAAATGAACTCCATGGTGTACTTCTTGTCATGCTCACCACTGGGATATGCATGGTAGCTGTAGTGTCATTAAGAGAAAGATGAGCTAGATCTGGGAAGGTAAAGCTGCCACTTGTGGGCTCAGATTGTACTGAGGCTCCTGGCGAAACAACATATGGAGGATCAATGGGGCTCACTGAGGGAGTCTCCATTTGTGATAGGGTTGGTTGGTTGGCCTTTCCCGTATCCAAGAATCTCATTAGGCCTGTTGAAGGCATGTTGATCCCTGTGTTCTGTCTTTCTAACTCGACAATCCTATGGAGGACATCACAGACTTTCTGTTGTTGCTCATCTATGCTACTAGCACCCGATGTGGATTGTAGAACATCTAACCAACCCACATGATAGGTGTGTCCTGTGTATCAATCAGTTAAAGCTTCTGCTTGTAGGTCATACTCCCAATTTTTGTTTAGGAATATCCCATCTAGGCCTGGCGTGCTGGAGGTTTCCCTCGAAGTGGAAGCATTATTGCTCCCCATCGCTTGCCCCTCCGTGACTGCTACCTTGGGAGCACTCGGTTGCTCGGCTGGCATGATTGTTGTCATAGGAGCCTTTGCTTTCAGGGCTCGACTTTGTTCTAGCCTTCGTAGGCTCTCAATTTCCCTCTCCCTTGTTGCTTGCATATAGCGTTCGATCTCTTGTACTTTGGCAAGACTCCTACCATCGGGTAGTAAAACCTCAGAGGGAGATAGTCCTAAAGGATCAGGAGGTGCAGTGGATGGAACATTCACATGCACACTCTCAAGAAGCATAGGGTCTATTTTAGGCATGAATGACGAATTTACTTTCCCACTCCCTTCATTTATTTCATTAACCGCATGTTCGGAGCGAGTAGCTCTACTAAGGGTCTCTTTTAAGCGGCTAAACACGCTGGACCCGAGCTGTGGGCCCATGGCATGCATGTCTTGACTTGAACTATCAGGGTTTGGTGTAGGATACCCCTCCATGACTTCGTAGTCAGAGGAAGAATCACTAGACGCGATATGAGGATCTTGGGTCGCGCTACCTTGAGTCCCGGCCGAAGGTCCAGAACCTAGGGTGGAGGAATAATGGGTGCCCGCGTAAATGGAGGCACTACCAATATGCTCGTGCTCTAACACTCGTCCAGAGCGTAGGTTCATATGACTTGGATCCCCTAGAAGTGTCAGTGAGTGCCCGTGAAGGCTGCTCACCTAGTAATTTTGGGTGTTTTGCAACCCAAGTCTTTTCTTATTTATTTATTTTTTGATTTTTTGGTCCTTTTTTTCCGACCCAGCTATAGAATAGAACGTATGATAGCTCAAAACGAGCGTCTCGGTCAGAGGGACGTGCCGTGCTTTACAGCCCTCCGTTTGGTCACTTTATGCCCTCGAAATCCCTAAAACCGTCAATTTCTAGTAGGGAACTAGGCCCAAATTAGAAAGTCTAAGGGTGCAAGTGGGAAGAGAAGGGAGGAGAGTGGAGGACTTGCCCCACATGCTCTCATTCCCTCTTGAGGGGGTAGGGTATATATATAAGAGTGAGTCTAGTATATATCATAAGACTGAGGACTGAGGCTTGGGCTTGGGCTTGGGCTTGGGCTTGGGCTTGGGCTTGGGCTTGGGGAAATGATCCCGATCCCGATCAAAATTTTAGTGTAGCCCCCCTCTCTCACTACCTTACTGTGCAAAGACTGTGTGCAAGCAAACCTTGACAGAAAACTATGTGCAGACTGTGTGCAAAAAGAATTTGCTAACTGCCTTCCTACTTATTCATTCACTGCGAACAAGCTAACGACTACTAATTGTGCAAAGACTGTGTGCAAACAAAAAACACAACATTATGCAGAACTTGCAGAAAATACAGAAATTAACAACTTGCAGAAAAATAACTCATTCCTCTTCCTCTTCCTCTTCTTTCCTACTACAAACAACTCATAGGAGAAGCACAAAGTGCCTCTTGGGCTTAGTGCAGGGCGATTCCCCGGCAGCGGCGCCAAAAATGTGCGCTCCTTGCCGCACTGTCGAAGCAAGGGACTTGCCGATACACCGTGTGCGAGCCACAAATGGCTCCAAGCACACAACAAGCCTAAACTAGCAAGCTCAAGAGAGCAAAGGGTGTGTCACTCACCGCTCTACGCTCGCCTTCGTGGTGGATTCCTCGCCGCGATGAAGAAGAAGCTGCAGTCGTGCCGCGCTCAACCGCTTCGTCGCCGTTGTGCCTTCGTAATGCTCGATCGCACACACACTCTCCCTCTCTCTCTCTCTCTCTCACATACACACACACACACAAGGAGGTGAAGAAGAAGAAGATGGAGATGGAGATGGAGCAAGAGCACTCTTCTATTGCACAAATGAGAGAATGAATGAATACAAACAACTCATAGGAGAAGCACAAAGTGCCTCTTGGGCTTAGTGCAGGGCGATTCCCCGGCAGCGGCGCCAAAAATGTGCGCTCCTTGCCGCACTGTCGAAGCAAGGGACTTGCCGATACACCGTGTGCGAGCCACAAATGGCTCCAAGCACACAACAAGCCTAAACTAGCAAGCTCAAGAGAGCAAAGGGTGTGTCACTCACCGCTCTACGCTCGCCTTCGTGGTGGATTCCTCGCCGCGATGAAGAAGAAGCTGCAGTCGTGCCGCGCTCAACCGCTTCGTCGCCGTTGTGCCTTCGTAATGCTCGATCGCACACACACTCTCCCTCTCTCTCTCTCTCTCTCACATACACACACACACACAAGGAGGTGAAGAAGAAGAAGATGGAGATGGAGATGGAGCAAGAGCACTCTTCTATTGCACAAATGAGAGAATGAATGAATTTTAGGTTTAGTTGGCTTTTATATGAGCTCACCGCATTCACACTTGGGCGCCCATGCTTAGCCAACTAATCCCTTGAATGTCCCAGTTAGAGTGCGCCTGTCATCGGCGATCACTCTTACCCTTTTCCTATTAGTCTGACAAGCTCGGTACTTGACTCTACCAAATACATAATACACGTCCGTCGTAGATGATGGGTGTCCGTGAGCCGTGAGGGTTAACAGTTACCATGAAGCTCTCATCTTGCAAAAAGAGGTTTTCCTACCATAGGTCCACAGACGTAGTTGACTCCTGACCTGAATGGTTAAACCAATCCTCCACTTCTTTGTGACTTGTTGGTGGTCTTAGGCTTTGTCTTATTGCTTGGAAGGTGGCTTCATCCGGTAGTGTCTTCTTGTATTTTTCAGCTTTCTCAAAGCAACTTCGGAGGCATTCCATTGGATTGCCGGATGTTTCCATTGCCTCATCATCGCTACTATCCTCTGAAACAAATCCACTCCTCTCCTCTTGGATTCTGGAAATGATAGCCAGGGAGAAGTCCTCCCTTAAATAAAAGATGCTTTGCACATCATGTAAAAAGATATAGGTCCTGTCTCCAATCCTGAGCTCAGGCATAGCAGGCAACATCATCTGAGCATGCTTCTCAGTGAAGTTACTGACATCCAAGGGTAGTTTGATTTTTGTTGTTTTCACAGAGAGAATCTTACTTCTTTGAATTTCAATTGCCTTAACCTCAAGGTGGACTATATCTTCAACCTCCTCGACTTCTTATATGTGTGTTGTCTCCTCGTATTCTTCGTTTGGTGATGCATCCTGCTCCTCTATCACCTCATCGGGATTCTGCATGAGGAATCCAAACAGGCTGTTCAGGTAAATTATAAAGCCAAAGGATTCCTGAATAAGTTTGCACTCTTTTTGGTGCAAAGGGCAAGTTGAAGTAGGTGGTAATTCCCTATACTTCTTCGGTCCCTGTCCTTTGCCACCGTAGTTATTTAAATGAACCACATCCATATTGGGCAGAACAACCCTCCCTACCTGCACCATAAGTTCAAATTGATCTCTGTAGCGCTGCAAGAATTCACTATGCTGAGCTAAAAGGTCTTCGATATCAAATTTTGGGTTAAACATAGAATGAACTAGATCATATTTGTCCCCAGCACCATACGATGCTGCAAAATCAAACAGCCTCTCATCACAGCTGGCTCTTCCAGAGAAGGCACATCCTCTTTGGCTTTACCTTTACTTGCACAAGGAATGCTTGCTGGGAGATGTGCATCATCTGAGAAGTCTATATTCCTCTTTCTTGTATTTTTCTTGACAAGTACTATAGAGGGTGAGGGAACCTTGTAGGGTGAGGGATCCTCTTGGCTAGCCGACCTATCTGACTCATCTTCACAGATAGACTCTTCTTGATCAAAGTCCTGACAAAAGTCAACAGTTCTTTTGGCAGAAGCGCTAAGCAACTGAGCCTGTAAAGGTTGGAATCCTGGCACAAGCTCTGGGTGCGGTTTTAGTCTCTTCTGCCTACTGTACCTTAATCCTATTCATAAGGAATCAATGTCAAGTCTTTGTTCTCTCTCTCTCTCTCTCTCTTTCTCTCTCTCCAAAACACACACACACATACACATACTCTCTCTCTCTCTCTCTCTCTCTCTCCAAAGCACACCAAAACACACACACACACACACACACACACACACACACACACACACAAAATCTCTCTCTCTCTCTCTCTCTCTCTCTCTCTCTCTCCACAGTACTAAAGGCGTACAACCAAGTAGGGATAAGAAAGGGGCGTGTACTTGGTTGTCTCTGTGCGCCTTTAGTACACACACACACACACACACACACACACACACACACACACACACACACACACACACACACACACACAGAGAGAGAGAGAGAGAGAGAGAGAGAGAGAGAGAGAGAGAGAGAGAGAGAGAGAGAGAGAGAGAGAGAGAGAGAGAGAGAGATACTCTTCTATTTGTATACAATGGGATGGCTAGAACAAAGGCCACTCCAAGAAAGGGGGGCAAGGGACCAGGGTTAGCAGCTAAGGCAAGTAGCAGATCTGCAACCCCAAAGAAGAGACTTGGAAAACCAAGTAAGATTTTGAAAGGTCCAAGGATGAAGAAGTTACAGAGCTGCATGGGACTTTTCAGAGAAATCGGGAAGGCGCAGAAATGTGTTGATTTGTGCATACCAAAGCTGCCCTTCTAGAGGATGGTGAGGTCCATTTGTGAGGAAGCGATCTGGGGCACTAAAAGGTGGAAAGTGGTTGCACTGATGGCTCTACAGGAAGCAGCATAGGACTTCCTGCTTGAATACTTCAGTGACATGACCATTGTAGCAGCCCATGCCCACAAGCTGACTGTAATGGACAAAGAAAGCGAGACACTAAAAAGGGTAAGGTGGAGGTATGACAAACTTCTGGTACCCAATGACTGTAGGGATAAGAAAATGAGGGAAATTTTGCTATACCCCCCTGAACTATTGCCACAAGTCACAGTTGTAGATGTCACACATGATGTTAATACAAGGGCAAGGGCAGAGACGGTTGCTCGCCAAACAGAAGACATAAGGGAAGCAGAACTTAAGGAGAAAACGAAAGCAGCAGTGGAGTCCCATAGGCAAAGAGAATGCAATGTGACCCGATCCATAGATGCCAGCAACAAAGATACTCTACTTTCAGTGAAGGATGGTTTGCTTACAGAGATACCATTTATAGATGGAGCCAGAAAGCTGGCTCTGGATACAGTGGACGTTAATATATTGCTGGATCTAGATGCTCAGATAACAGATATAGTTATCTACGTTTGTCTTAAGTAAGTTTTAATATTTTTCTAACTTTGAAAACTCAAATGATAGGTGTACTAAATGAGGTACACTCCTTGCAGTTTGATCAAAAGTCAACTTCCACCGCACACCCACACGGAGGTGTTTCTTCTTGATCCACAAATGTCTGTGATTATTAGACAAAAGAACACTCCATCTGGCACATTCGAAAGTTGGTTTCTCCATTATGCTACGCTTGAAGTAACCGTTTTTAGCGTGCAAACGACAAGGAAAACAAGCGCCTCTATAGCTCTGCACGAGTCACACCGTTGGAAAAAAACCCCGTAACACGGTAGAAAACACCAAAGTCAAACACCTGTGAAGATGGGCGAGAAACATCTCTAACTCACACCATGACTAAAATTTTAGAAAATCAAGACCATGAAGACAAAGCTTGTGTTGTGAGGATCTCCGTAGAGCATCCATATGCTTGATTCTGATAATCGACGAGAAAGTTACAAGCTTTTGAAGATGGAAGGTCTCTCAAAAGCTCCAAAAAACAAGTCTTTGTAAACAAAAAATATGTGCAAGAAAATACAGCTATTAAAGAGGGATTTTTTTGGTTCTTATCCCAAGGGATTTTCTCTGTCTTCTTAGCCAACATGGTTCTCTCCTTGGGCACCTTTTAATTGGTCCAATTTTGGCCTCTTTTGGGTCAAAAATGAGCTGTCGGCCACTTTTTGACCAAGGCAAGTGGGAAAAGGGGATGTCCAGTGGACCAAAAAAGTGTCCAGGTGCATGGGAAGCTCTTATATAGGTACCCAAGCTGCTTGCATGACCCAGCATCAACATCACACATTTTAGTAAATATGTGAAATATCAACAGGAATGAAAAACAAGAGCAACAGACGCTGTCGTGCAGCTCCGCTTCCATGATAAGAAAAAGAGCAAAGAGATGCAAGCTAAGCTTCTTTGAAGCCTACTTGATTAATGGTCAGTGATGAGGGCTTGTTAACAGGCCAAGATTAATGATTAATGTATGCCAGATGCGGCTTAGAATGGCCAATAGATGCCTCAATGGTGCCAAAAATGAGTATGCTTGCAGTGACCATAGATGAGAGATTATGATCTAGAACTGTAGTGCTTGAAGTGCTCTACCGGCTTGTCTTTATGGCTCGTCGATTGGAGCCACGGTGAAGAACTTATGGCACTTTGAAGCTTAAGCCGATTGCAGATCCATACCGGATTTGGCAACTGTAGCTGAGGTGACAAAAATGGAATGAATGCATGGGCGTGAAGTGCTCACTTTGTGGAGCGTGTTGGTCTTTTCAAATCAGCGATCGGAGTTCCGGTTGCCAAGATACTAGCCGTTAAAGATTCACCGGGGGCCGGTTCCGTGCCAATCTAGTCGGCTCGGACGGAGTGCCATCTGAGGATTTTTGAGCTTTATTCAGGTTTTGATATGCGGGAGCAGCAAGTGCTTTAGGAGCCATCAAGGCTAAGAAACGAGCGAAGCCCACCTTGTGTGGAAGGAGGATCGGGTAAAAGTAGATTGAAGTACGGAGGGACAACTGAAGACCTTCGAGCTCTTTTCTACATTATCAAGTCTTGTAGCAAACAAAAGGACCTACAGATGTGCACCAAAATACATGCTGACATTCTTGATAGGAGGTTTCTTGAAGAGGAAATTTTGCTTGGAAATGCATTACTTACCATGTATGCAAAATGTGGTGCACTCACAAAAGCCAAAAAAATGTTTGATGAGCTCCCAGCAAGGAATGTTGTCACATGGAATGAACTTATTGGTGCATATGCTCATAGTGGGCTTGGTCATGAAGCATTGAGCTATTTTGGATGGATGGGGATCTCCCCTAATACAGTTACTTACATTTGCATCCTTAAAGCCTGTGGGAGCACTGGAGTAGTTGAGAAAGGTGACGAGATACATGCAGAGATTGGGAGAAGTGGACCATTACAAGAAGATATTGTGCTTGGCAGTGCTTTGGCCGACATGTATGCTAAATGTGATGCCCTTACTATGGCCTCCCAAAGAGGCCAAATGAAAACGGTCCAAAGCTAAATTATTAAGGGCCGCCCACCTTGTAAACTAAGGGGCTTAAGTGTGTAAGCAAAGGAAGTAAAAGGAAAAAAAAAAAGTGCAGGCAGCATGTAGGGAGAAGGAGAGATGCAGAGGCTGCGGTGATGCTCCGATGAGTGCAAGCCAATGACGAGGCCGCTAGGGCGCGTGTTTTTGGCACTAGTCCGGGCAGATTTCAGCAGGGTCAGACTTGTCTCCTGCCACGTCATTGGGCCGACTCCCACGCAACGTCAATGATGCCCGGTGACACTGCTAAGGGAGGGCACATGCTATTATTAGGGGGACGCCTTTTTGCATGAGGGTATGGCCAGAAAAACGAGTTGGAGGAAAGGTATTGCAGGAAAACGAGGGCCCAAGGGGAGAGCAACCCAAGGCTCGCAACCAGTAGTAGGAGAAGGATCGTGTCTTGATGGCGTAAGAAAAGGGGAGAAGCTCGCAAGAGGGGTGAGCTCAAATCTTGAAGCTCGTAGAAGCTCATAGGAGAAGAAAGGCAAGCTCAAAACCAAGCTTCGACATAGCAAGCAAGGTAAGCTTTGAGAGCTTGGAGCAAGCCGAGCATGAAGGAAAATTGGGAAGTCTAGAGCATGACGAAGCGAGAAGAACCAAGAAGCTTGAGCATAGGCAAAGAGCATCGTTCTCAGATAAGCTTGAGAAGTCGAAGGAGGAGAAGGCAGTCTCTCTCTCGTGCATAGCAAGTGACTCAACCTAAAGAAGCAAGAGGTCAAGAGCAGGAGAACGACAATCAATGAACTAAATTGAAGCTTGCAGAATCTACAGGAAATCAAAGCAATTGACGTAGCAGAAGAGAATTTTCATCACTGACATCAGTGCGTAGGTTGATTAAGAATTGTTAAGTCGGGTGTCGTTAACAGCCCGGTTAATTCTGTAAAATGGGAGCTTAAACTCCTAGTTAGCAGATGATCCAAGTGACGGCGCTATTAACAGCCCCCCTTGGCTAAAGATTAAGTTGTACTCAAATGTATTAATCAATTAATTGATGATTCCGACGATTGCCAGAGTCAGTTGCATCAATTGTTTTTGTTCTCTCTCTTTCACACCTCCCACAGCCAGAGGTCCGACGCCTGCCCGATTCACGTAGTGAACACATATCCCCGACAACGGTACTAGTGCTTGGGAAAAAAATAGGAGAGAATGGATAAAATATCCCAAAGGGATAAAAAATATTCGAGGCCTACAAGTGCCTACTTGGCCATGGAAAGAGCCAAAAACCCAAAGATACACATGGTTGGAAAATTTCAATGTAGAAAACTACCTCACTTTAGCTAGGCACAACCACAAAACAACCCTCACTACCTATCGTCCTGCCCCTGGGAGATACGTGGACCAACTCGATGGCTAATCCAGAGAGATGTCATACTTTAACACCCCCACATAGCTCTTGGAAAGGAAGACAACCTAGGAAGCTGAAGTGAGCAATGTGCAATTGTAAGGTAGGGTTTTGTGAGAATTATCTGCATCAAGATTGCAAGGTCAAAAAGTACTTGACTAGTATACCATCCAATCATTATCCGTGAAAGAAGTAAAATGCTATTTGCTGGAGAAGAACCCAACTCTAACAAGAATCTCCTCAACTCAACCAACTCACAAGTTGCACAACCAGCATTTGTACAATGTCAATGACCACTCCAAGAGATAGCATGAAAACTGAGAGTAAAGGCATAAACTACTAGCATTCGGATCATTTCCCAACTCTTAGGTGCTTCACCCTCAAGGAAAGAGTCAGAAACCTACATCTCTGATCACATATCACATGCTAGAATCTCCAAGCTGCTATTACAGGAAGCCCAAAGAGTGTGGACAATGGAGGCTATCGAGAAATCAATTATCTGATAGAGAAGAACCAAAGATGTGCACCAACCACCATATATTATGATTAACTACAAATATTATCTAAAGAAACTCTATCAAAACTGAGAGTGAAAATTGCCACTGATCTTCATCTATCTGGAACACGTCCCAAGACAATATCACCCCACTCTCAAATTGAATCGAGAACATACATCCAATAGAAAGAAACACCCATCAATACTGAGACTGCAACTAATATGACAAAATCAAGAGACCCTGCATGCAAGCTTTGCAAGAGAAGAATAAGAAGCAATAGAAATCCACCAAATAGACTGCCACTGGCTGCTGCACATGGACCCACTAAACTTGAAAGGAAGTAGTTCCAAAAATTGACTCCCAAGATGGCTCCATAGCTCCATTTGTTGGGAAATATGACGTAGCTAAATAGATATTTGAGTAGATTACTTAATGGAGAGAGATAGATTTCACACACAAGAGATTATAGAGTAGAGAGAGAGAGAGAGAGAGAGAGAGAGAGAGAGAGAGAGAGAGAGAGAGAGAGAGAGAGAGAGAGAGAGAGAGAGAGAGAGAGTACACACGATATACGTGGTTCACCCAATGTGGGCTACGTCCACGGGAAAGCAGCCACTCAATGGCTTTAGTACTTCAAAACATGAAGTAGTTTACAAAGGGATTATACTCTTAATAGAGCTCCCACCTTGCTTCACTCTCACCACCTCACACCCACCTTGTTGCATCAACATCACACTATGAAATGTGTGTAGAAATGGCCTCCTTTTATAGGCCAAAATAGTTGCCCTCTCTCATGAGAGGCAACCATGTGTAGCCGCCCTTATGTAGATAAGTCCAAATCGGACCCTCCAATCTGCCCATGTGTGGCTGCCCCTTGCGAAGACAAGTCCGCTTTTGAACCCGGCCACCGGCCATTGACTATCGGTCACCGACCAACCGGCCAATCGACCGGTCGTTTTCCGACCACTTTCTGGCCACCGTCCGACCATAATCTTCCGGTGAAAATGAATATTTCGGTGAGTGATTGGCCGTGAAAATTTTGGTTTTCGGCGAGTGATTTTATTTTCCGACGAGTTATTTTTCTTTACGCACGATGGCTTCTCCTCATAATGGGGGCCTTACAAATGTGCATTTTTACCATAGAAAATTACAAGGGGTAAATCAGGCTCCATACTTAACAATCTCCCACTTGGAGACTGATCTCCAAACCAAACCTGCGACTGCTTTCAATCTTGGCTTCTTATCCTTGAATGCTGATTGAAGATGAGCAAAAGCTCAACTTCTCCTTGTTGACCACCTTTGTAAACATGTCTGCAGGATTTTCACTTGTATTTACCTTTCCTAGCTTTAGTTGTCCCTCTTCCAAAAGAGTGCGTATGAAGTGATATCTCACCTCAATGTGATTTTTCCTTGAATGAGAGGCTGAGTTCTTTGCAAGATGGATAGCGCTTTGGCTATCACTGTACAAGACACAATTGTCTTGTTTGAGTCCAAGCTCTTCTAAGAATCTGTAAAGCCACATAATTTCTTTTCTTACCTCCGTCATTGCTACATACTCTGCTTCCATGGTAGAAAGTGAGACCACTTTCTGTAGCTTTGAAGCCCAGCTTACTGTTGTGCCTCCAACTGTGAGTACATAGCCCATAGTGCTCCTTCGAGTATCTTTGTCACTTGTCATATCTGCATGAGCATACCTTTGAAGAAAAATATCAGTTCCTCCAAAAATATACTATCCAAGAATTAGACACATTGTCCAATGAGAGAATTAGAGGATCTTGCTCTACTTTACCTGCCACATTGGCCTCCAATGTTGGCTTGTTGTCTTGAGACTCTGTCTCCTTCTTCTTCTTGGACCAACAATCCTTCTTGACGTGGCCCTTCTTGCCACAGTTCCAACATTCAAGAACTGACCTTGCGCGTGACTTGCTCCACCTTGAGCGATCACGACCCTTTTGGTTTTTGAACCTCTCCTTAGGCCTTCCTCTTGTTTCCACTGATAGTGCAGCACTTGATGATTCTCTTGTGCTTCTCCTTAGCATTTCCTTTCTTAGGAGAACACCCACAACTTCATCAAACTTAAGAGTATTTGTGCCAGAGATAGAGTTACTTATAGCCATCACAAGGCTGTCCCAACTATCCGGTAGAGATGATAGTATAAGGAGAGCTTGCACTTCATCATCAAAATTGATTTTCACCGATCGAAGTTTACTTATGTTTGTGTTAAAGTCATTTAGGTATTCTGCAATTGAACCATTCTCTACCATCTTTAGATTGAACAAGTGCTTCATAAGAAATGCCTTATTGGATGCTGATGGTTTCTTGTAGAAGTAGTCAAGTGACTTCATCAAGTCCTCCGTGGTCTTCATCTCCAAAACATTGAAGGCCACCGTTGGCGCCAAGCTTAACCGGATTGTTCCCAGTGCCTTTCGATCAAGGATGATCCATGCTTCATCTGCCATTGTTGTGGGCTTCTTTGCAAGACCGTTTAGTGTCAAATAGAGGTCCTTCTGGTAGAGATAGTCTTCAATCTGCATCTGCCAATGTTAGTAGTTTTTTTTGAACTTCTCAACCTTGAGCTTCCCTTCCTCCGCCATAACTCCTACTCAATTCAAGGAATCCTTTCCTTGAGATAATTTAGCTACAAGCAAACCTTTCTCTGATACCAGTTGTTGGAAAATATGACGTAGCTAAATAGATATTTGAGTAGATTACTTAATGGAGAGAGATAAATCTCACACACAAGAGATTATAACAAATGGTTGCCGTTAACGGCACTGATGGAGTTAGGAGAGTTTAATGCTCTCAAATTAGATCAAGACTGTAAAATTTCCACTTATGCTCGTCATTAGAGTCTTTATAAGCTGATTAGGAGGTAAGTATCCGACAAAATCCCCTGCTTGATACCCTTGTATCTTCCAAATACAGTAGAGAGA
Source organism: Adiantum capillus-veneris (assembly GCF_014529385.1). Lineage (NCBI taxonomy): Eukaryota > Viridiplantae > Streptophyta > Polypodiopsida > Polypodiales > Pteridaceae > Adiantum > Adiantum capillus-veneris. The sequence continues at coordinate 88,390,248 of NC_140958.1, read as the reverse complement.
GTTTATCCTCTCTCCTTGCTTACTCGAGAGCGAGTTTTGACTTCCCTTGGTTTTCTTGTCCCGCCTTGCTTCTTTGTGCTTGATTTGGTTTAATCACTGCATGCTTTGCTTGCACGATTTAACATCGACAAGCTTCTCTTTTCTTGCTTGATTGGATTGGAGATCGAGAGAGAGAGAAAGAAGCTTTGCCTTTCTTCAAGCTTGTTCCCTTAAGCCGAGAGAGAGAGATAGAGAATCCTCTCTTGCTTTGATTTTTCTTCAAGCTTGTTCCCTTACGCCGAGAGAGAGAGATAGAGAATCCTCTCTTGCTTTGATTGGAGATGGAGAGAGAGAGAGAGACCTCGCCTTGTCTCCCCTCGCCTTGCTTAGATTAGAGAGAGAGAGAGAGAGAGAGAGAGAGAGAGAGAGAGAGAGAGACCTCGCCTTGGCTCCCTTCTTGTTCATGCTCGAGAGGGAGAGAGAAAGAGATTTTCCTTGTCCTCTTTGGCTTGGTTCTCCTCTTCTTCATTCTCCTACAATTCCCCTCGTTCTTCGCATGCAATTGACTCCCCTCATGCCGCCATGGTCGAGAGAGAGATAGATAATCCTCTCTTGCTTTGATTGGAGATGGAGAGAGAGAGGAAGAAGCTTTGCCTTTCTTCGTTATTCCTCGAATCCCATCTCCTCGTTCTCTCCTTGCCTTGCTTCCCTTTCGTTCATCTCATGCAACTCCTGCCCTCGTTGGCTTGCCCTTCGTTGGCTTGCACTTCGTTGGCTTGCCCTTCGTTCGTTGATAGCCTTCTTTCCTTAACTTCCCTCGCCTTCTTGCCAACACCCTCATGCAAAAAGGCCCCCTCTAATAATAGCTTGGCCTCTCTTAAGCAGTGGCGCCGGGCGTCACTGACGGGGCGCAGGAACGTCTATGATGACGTGGCAGTGGCGGATTTCGACCTCCTCAAAAGCGTCGCAAGACGGCCTGAATGTGAGCGCATAGGCATACCGGTCAAATCACGTCGCTTGGGCGCCCCCGTCTGAGCATCTCTGCGGCCTGCGCGAGCACGACATGCTCTCCCCCCGTCGGCGCTCGCTGCCTGCTCTTACTCGCCATGCATTTTCTCCCTTGCTTACACACCTAAGCCCCTTTTTATTTTATCACGTGGGCGGCCATAATGATCTTGGCTTTGGGCGGCCCTTAAAAAGGTACCCCATTTGGTATACATGCTTGCCAAGGCAATGCCAAGCACGACATCTCCGGGCAATTCTCAAAGGGCACCTCATTAAGCATACATATCGGCTGAGGCAATGCCAAGCAAATCATTTTTCTCTTGCAAGTCATAGCCATTGACATTTTCCCACGACACAACCTTCAAGATGCTAGTATAGGTGATTGCTTTTTGAGAGAGAACCTCGACTTCGTATCTGCTTAAGCCATAGCCATGTTGGGCATTTCTTGCTATTAGCAATCTCCAATAACTAATAATATTGTCAGGGACAACATATTAACCAACGCATTCTTGCAGGATGTTCCAAAACTCGGTCGAAGTCAAAAAATCCCAAATGGCACACCGATCAAGCGGACCGAACTGGTACGGAGCCGGCCCCCAGTGAATCTTTAACGGGTAATATCTTGGCGACCGGAGCTCCGATCACTGATCTGAAAAGATCGACGGGCTCCAAAAATTGAGCACTTCAGGCCCGTGCATTCATTTCAATTATGTCACATCAGCTGCAGTTGCCCAATTCGGTACGGATCTGCAATCGACTCAAACTTCAACATGCCATAACTTCTTCACTTCTATGACTCCAATCGACGGACCGTAAAGACAGGCCGGTAGAGAACTTCAAGCACTACAGTTCTAGATCATAATCTCTCATCTGTGGTCACTGAAAGCATACTCATTTTTGGCATCGTTGAGGCATCTATTGGCCCTTCTAAGCCGCATCTGGCATACATTAATCATTAAGCTTGGTATGTTATCAAGCCCTGATCACTGCTCACTTAATGTGTAGGCTTCAAAGAAGCTTAGCTTGCATTTCTCTGCTCTTTTTCTTATCATGGAAGCGGAGCTGCACGACAACGATTACGTGGTTCACCCAATGTGGGCTACGTCCACGGGAAAGCAGCCACTCGATGTCTTTAGTACTTTAAAACAAGAAGTAGTTTACAAAGGGATTATACCCTTAATAGAGCTCCCGCCTTGCTTCACTCTCACCACCTTACACCCACCTTGTTGCATCAACTTCACACTATGAAATGTGTGTAGAAATGGCCTCCTTTTATAGGCCAAAAGGGATGCCTTCTCTCATGAGAGGCAACCATGTGTAGCCGTCCTTGTGTAGATAAGTCCAAATCGGACCCTTCAATCCACCCATATGTGGCCGCCCTTGAGAAGACAAGTCCGCTTTTGAATTCGTCCACCGGCCATTGACTTCCGACCACCGGCCACTGGCCAACCGGCCAACCGACCGATCGTTTTCCGACCACTGTCTGGCCACCATCCGGCCATAATCTTCCGACAAAAAGGAATATTCCAGCGAGTGATTGGCCGTGAAAATTTTGGTTTCCGGCGAGTGATTTTATTTTCTGGCGAGTTATTTTTCTTCACACACGATGGCTTCTCCTCATAATGGGGGCCTTACAAATGTGCATTTTTACCACAAAAAAATTACAAGGGGTAAATCAGGCTCCATACTTAACACCATCAGAAGGGAGAACATCCGGACCATGGATAATTGCAATAACTCTCTAGCAGTTTCTATTTGTGCAAGTAGATCACCCAAGGTAGGCGAACATGTTTGTATGCATTTGTCGCAAATAAGTTTGGAGTGAGGATTTTGAGTGTAGAGGCTTTGGGGCAGATGTATCCTAGTGAGGGGATGGTGTTCCTCAATTTTCGTACGACTCTGATATGATTTGGTGAGTTTCCTTTTTTTTGTGTGTATGTGGGTTGGGTGGTGTAGTTGAGAGCACTGAGATTCTTGATTTTGGTTTAGTTGGCCTTTCAGAGTTTCATAGGTGTGGGATAGTCTTCGTTTGACAAGCTATAGAGATTGCCTCCGTGCGCCTATCGTGTCAGTTGTGTCCTCGATTGACATTATGTTGATCTAGGTAGTGTTGCATGCACTTTATAGGTGGTGTGATTCGCTCCCACAACATTGGCGCCGTTGTCGGGGACACAAGGACTTAAGTAAGTAATCCTACTAACACTCGTGTGATGGTTTCTTGCTTTAGTTTCAATTAAAGAGAGTATTTTTCCTAAGTGGATCCGAAAGAGGATATTCGAAGATCTAGTGGATAGCCAGGAAGCGTGTGTCTTGCCGAGGGACTTCAACTACATAGATGTAGTTAGGATTTGTAGTATCAGTTGTAGATTAGAGTAGTTGTTGGTGGTCGATTGATTGTGAGGTGATATAAGCATTTGCTAGTCCGTGTGTGGTAGTGAAGCGTTTTTCTATTCATAAATGCAAAACCCCATATGATGAGTAGAAGTAGCTTTAGGTGAGTGATTTGATTCTATCTAGAGATATTCATCAATGATTTATTTGTTGAAGTGCTTGTTTGCATTTAAAATCACAAAAAAGGTGTATTTTGAGGGTAAAAATGCAATAAACAGGTTTTTTTGATATTTTTTCATGATTGATTGATGATGTGTGTTTAAGAGGGCATTTGCAAGCGTTCTATGAAGAAAAATTAAAATTCTACAAACTTGGACATCATATTCGTATGATGTCTCAAGAGGCACCTAGAAACCAAATTTGATTGCACCAGAGTGTTCAAAAGGGGTGTTTTACCATAGATATACCTTGAAACTAGAATTTTAATTTATATTTCATGCCTAAAACAAAAAATTAGTAAAGAAAAGGCCAAAAATTGAAAAATTGTCTTGTTTGAGCTTGAAAAAGTACAAAACTTTATGAAAGGGCTTAAAATCTAGTAAGGAGACCATAGAGACCAGTTTGGGCTTGGCGAGAGCTGTAAATTCATCAGTAGTCTTCATACGCATATGAAGATTCTTGGGCCAATTTTGGAGCAAAACCTACCACTCGTCATTATAGGGTGCTTTGACACATTGTTTTGAGCATCCTCACCAAGTTTGAATCATTTTGGACATATATCTCGAGAGAAAAATGTGATTTTGCACTTCATGGAAGGTGACATGCAAAATTTGTGTTTTGAGAGAAATTTTGAGCTTTAAAATTTGTTGTGATTATATATTCTTGTTGCTTATGATAAGGGGGACCTAAGATACATACAATTTCAAAATCTGAGCACATAGATATCATACGTGTATGATGTCTCAAGTCAAGATGTGAAACTCCAATTACACTTCTGACCACACAGGAGGTTTGGAAATGATGATTTAAGGTTGTTTGCAAAATTTTATCTCATTTGGACACGTATCTTTGAATTTAGTAAGATTTTTGCAATTCAAAAGAGTAAAAGTAAAAAATAGTGATTTTGTGCATATTTGACATCCAATTTTTTTTGTGAGCACATATTCTTGTTGTAATCATCAAGAAGCACCTTGGGTAGAAGTAGAATTGAAATCTGAGCCAAAAGACATCATATGCGTATGAAGATTTTTAGGCTAGATCTGGATCAAATCAGACATCTTAGTATACCCTAGTGTCCTAAATCATAAAACAAGTTCCTAGCCAATATTTCATTGCATTTGAAGCACATTTGGGCTAAAAAGCGCCAAAAGATTGAAATTGGACAAGGTTCATGCTTGTATTGACCATAACTTGCACAAAAAGTGTTGAAATTGAATTCTAAAAGTTGCTGAGAGTTGCTTGAGTGATAAAGAATTTTTTGGACGAAATTCACTTCATTTTGTCACAAAAGACATCATACACATTGTCGTGTTGTCAACGTACATAGTGGGAACGAATGCTATAAGATCTATCTTACAACTTTTTAGATACATAAGTATATTTCTTATAACGTACATATGCATATCTAAGTATAATAATAATATTTCTATCTCATTCTATTATTTATCTCAATGGTAACATATTTTTACTTTACCATTAGAAAGTACTATGGAAAAAAGCGGCAATAGCTCCGTTTCTTTAACTTGGGGGCAAAAAGTATTGGTTCTCTCTTTCTACTATCTCATTATCATCTCACACCCTAGCTACATCATATATCTATGGTAACTTTCAATATATATATATTCTATATATTTTTCTTATATTTCTTTTTCAAATAGCTACTAGGAAGGAATCAAATCCTAGTGGGACACTAGCTTGCATGATTTTCAAAGATGCACTCAATTTAATGCATTATTAAGAGGATGATTACAAACCTTTGTCAAGGAGAAATATCATGCTTTCATGTTTCATATGTGTCCATTGGAATCAAGTGGAAGTCTAAGTTAAGAGGACTACAAGAAGACTTTTGCTGCTAGAAAGATATCCTATTTTGATGATTTTTTTACACAAAGTTCCAATCCAAATTGAAAAAAGTATATAAAATAAGGGTCGTAGATTATGAGCTGAATTTTTTGCCCCTATTTTTACTTTTTTATTTAGAGCCACGATTGAGGAGATATGATTAAGATGGTGGACCCCAATCTGCCCACAGCATGCAGGAACAATCCATTTCAAACTTTGTCAGTTCATGTTCACACTGGCTCTTCTCTTTCTTGTGTAACCCTTGGGGGTTCCCTTCACCCATAAAAGGGGACCTCTTATTCTTTGAAAACCATTCATGAAGGAGTGAGAGGACTGATGCTTAATTTTACTTAAACATAAACATAAACCTAAGCCTACACTTGCTTCTAGAGGAAGACTAGCCAATCTTGTAAGCTATCCTTGGAAGATCAACTCTAATCAAACAATGTCTTGAAATTGGTGCATCAATCAAAGCTTGAAGTATTCCCTCTTCTTCTCTCTCCATCGAAATGGTGAATAACTCCCGAAGAGTTTATCAAGTAAGATGTGTTTTACTTTGATATTTTGTTGTTTTCTTTTTCATCTCTAATTCAACATATATCTCTAGTTTCATCTCCCTCCCTAACCATTTAGAAAGTCATTCTCTCTACAAATTCTAGGTTCTCCTTGCTACATGTACATCTCGCCCTACAGTATCCTTATTACCTAGGGTAAGAATAGGGCTTGGGAGGGAAAATTCTCTTTTCTTCACTTCTCTCACATCTACATTTTTCACATACTAGAAATATCCTAGATGAATAATCCACACGATGTGAATTTCTATCGCTTTTACTCGGTGCGATCTATTACAATTAACGTATGGATTAGCAAAAAAAAAACACTTTCAACAACATATAGTATTTCAGAATGTCTTTGGCTTAGAAGGCTCACTGAAATACTTCTATCACCAGATCTCATCATACTATCCCTTATAGACTATAAATTTTCTTTTAACATAAGTGTAGTTATCTTGCTATGAACCAAGAGGATTTGTACACACAATTCATCCTAATCACTAGATAGAACATATATTTTATGTTAAGCATAAAATTATAATTTCAAAGAACAACTCGTAGCATGTTTGGTCAAAAATATTGAACGCCATTAACTCATCTAGTAACCCTTTCATATTACTCATATACGATACGACCATAGCCTTGATCTTTTCATCTTTGTGTTGTTTTGATATGCTCTTTTGTGTTCTTTCTTTGTGTATGAGTGCAAGAGAGAAAGAGTGGGGCTTATTTGATTGTACTTCCTTCCAAATCTTAGACTTCATGGCATCTATGGTATGACTCCTTCATATAGTTTTTGGAGTCCTCTCACAAAATCTTAGAGCCAAAAGCCTGGTGCTTTCCTGGCAAGACCGCAAACTTCTCAACAATGTATGATGTTTCAAGTCCTGAATTAGAGGCCAAAACTGACATATGAGCTTACAGAAGGGTTTGCCATCACAAAATAGGCCTAGAGACCAAGTTTCATTCAATTTGGATCACTTTTGGCTTAGCTAACCTCCCAGGGAAGTTGCAAGCAACCAAACAAAAAAAGGAGTGATAGACTTGACTTAAAATGTCAGAATGACAAACTGAGACTTGGAGTGGTTAGAGTACATCAAGGAGAGTCTACAATTAACTTTTGGAGCAATTATGAGTTAGGAGACATCATACGCGTATGAAGACTCCAGGCACAGGTTGATGCCAAATAGAAATTTTGACTAGTCAAAGGACTTTCTTTTGACCCTAGAATCCTTTTTTTTAAATTTTTTTTTTGGGACACCTATAAGTGGACCAAGGCATGTATCCAGTGTTGACACTCTAAAATCACCAGAATTGACCTACATGAAGACTGAATGCGATAAAAGACTGTTTTGGCCATAACTTAAGCTCTCGATATTGGCTTAAGAAACTTTTTTTATCAAAACAAAGATCAAGAGTAGCTCTATAGTGTTTAGTGTAACCCCTTGAACAACAATGAAAGGCCCTTTGGGCCATTCATTGTTAATCATCGTTTGAAAAAACTTCGTGTAAGGCCTCAAAATGCATCCGAAAGTTAGGAGTGTCTAAAAATGACAATTTGAGAGAATTGTGAAGAAACGGTTGCGGTTTTGGACATAGTTTTGACTTTTTCCTAACCAAAGAACTTGAACACATTGGAATAAGTCTTCTTACATCAAGATAGAGTTGTTAAGCCCAAAAATCATGTCTACTTTGGATTTAAACTCAACTTATACAAGCTTCGGGTCCTAGCAATAGAGGAGCATACGTCCATATTAATGGATCTTCCAAATGTGCTGTTGATGAAGACCAATTTTATAGAGAGTTTGGATGGCAGGTAATGAGAGTGAAGGACTCTATAGATACATTGATGACATTGAGGTCAACCTTTATAGGTGCTTAGAGCCATATCTAGAAGAGCTGACATATTACAAGTTCTTATATGTCTAACCATACGGAGTCGACTGTCAATGGAAATCTATAGTTGTTGACAAGTATAGATGAGAATACAAAGCTATAGAAAGCACATATCCACATACTGCATTAGAAATATGTGGATATTTAGTCAATGGAGGACCACAGATACCTCCACCAAACACGAGAATTCCAAAGGGCGAGCCACCTGGATTCCCTCTTAGAGCGATAACAAGAGATGCAATGATCATAGAGATGGCAGACATGGCTTCTCAAGTGAATCTCCCTAATGGAGTAATATCCAATAGAATGACCAATCCCTTGAAGACCACCGATATACAATCAGGTATCAATTGGACCAGACAAGAAAACTGAAAATGCCGATCTATTCACCAATGAACAATGCGGGACCAAATACACTGCACTCATTGCATTCACAGATACATCAAAATGCCATACCAAAACCAGATATCAATAGAGGTGTTTATCCGGTCAACCTAGGACCAAGTGCACCACCACTACTCCCATCATATTCGTATTTGAGTGAAGGTCGCGGATCAACCGTTAGACTGACTATAATAGGGTTACCATACAAAGAGTACGAATCAAGAGAGAGTTCCAGGAAGACCCATCTATTGTGAGACACTTACGAGGATATGAACTAGAAGATGAAATCAAAGAAGAACTTAGGCATAGTAGAAGGCCTGAAGTGAGAGAAAAATTGAGAGAGTCTATGGTTAGACTTGTAGACAATTGGCGAGTTAGATCGTCCCAAGTCCAAAAATGGGTGAACAGGAAATATTCAGTAGATAAAGATCCAAGAGATCATGTAGCGGATTTTAAAAGAGTAATTAGAGTCGAGGAACTTTTGGATTTTGAAACATAGTTTGTGGGATTCGAACTGACACTAGAAGATGATGCGGCTACATGGTTCGACTTGGTGGAAAGATGGGATTTTGAGACTCTAGACCATAGTTACTGGGAAACAGGGCCTGGAATGCCAGAATGACGTTCCAGCAAGCTTACGATATAGGAACATCCCGAAATGGTTGGGCGTTCCAGTAGGAAAATAGTGACCGGAATGGCCGGTCGGGAACAGACCATAACGGCAAGGAATTCCCGGAACGGCGGGAAATGGACATGTGACAAGCAGCCTCCAACGGCCATAAATGGGCAAAAAAGGGTAGTTTTTGGGTGTGTCCTTTTTATGGCAGCCCTTATAAATTTCCCCCCCTCACCCCTTTCATTCACAAGTGCAACAAGCTCTCAAGCTCTCTCTCTCTCTCTTTCCCTTGCTATCAAGCTCTCTCTCCCTTGCTCTCAAGCTCTACCCTCAAGATCTCAAGCTCTCTCCCTTGAGATTTCCCTCAAGGCTTCAAGCTCTCCCTCCCTTGGTCTCGACTCTCAATAAGTGAATCCTCCCTCTCAAGCTCTCAACAGGATCATGGAGTCGATCCTCTCTCTTGAGTCTCAAGCCCTCTCTCTCAAGCTTTGTCTCTCTCAAACCCTCAAGGATCAAGCTCTCTCTTTCTCGGATAATCCAATTATCCATGGCCTCTTCTTCTTGTACAACCCCCTCCGTTCATGCAGGAAACACTCAAAAGGCAAAGGAATGGTCATGGTGGGATAGTGACCTCGGAGGGCACCTTGTCGGTGGCGGGAGGTTCTTGTGTATGGACATTGCAAGCTATGCTCTTCACGCGGAAAGGGAGGCTTGACAAAGTGAGGGTACACTTTCTTTGAGTGGCGGGACATGAGGTGAGATTTTGCACCAACATAACCATTGAGAAGAGGAAGGATCTTGAGAAAAAGGATCGGCAATTCAACCATAAAGCCAAGCTTGCATGCAAAGGTATTGACCCAAAGACCCTCATTTTCCTGTCTTCTTCTCTATCCGGTGCCGATGGCGGTGGACCTTCATCGCGGGTCCGATTCATCACCAAAGGACCCTTGTCACCTCTTGGGACCTAAAGAAGAATGAAGAGGTGGATGCCATTGTGCCCCGATTCTTCTATCATGACCATATCCCATTTGTCGCGACGAGGTATGCTTTATTGATCTTCTCTCTCATTTCTTCCATTATCATCGTTTCCTCCACTATGATATCTAAAGTTTAAACTATGAATAATGAATTACCATACTAACCTCTTCTATGTGTGATTGAAATAGGTCAAAGTATTGGAAAGTTATGGTGCAGGGGATAGGATAGTACGGCACCAGCTCTGCGCCACCATCTTTAGAGGCTCTGTGAACCACTTAGCTCGATCAAGAGAAGGCAATCATGGAGCAAGCAACACTCAATATTCAACGGCTTTGGGCAAAACATGGCGTTTCCCTCATTAAGGACGGGTGGAGTGCTACAAGGAAGAGATCTATTCATGGCCTCATCGCATACTCGAGTGGAGAGATGTACTTTATGAAATCTCATGATTCCACCGAGAGTGGCAAGTCCGCTGATGTCCTCTCTACTAAACAGCAGCCATAGAAACGATCAGTGAGAAATATGTGGTGGCCTTTGTCACAGATGGGAAATCATCAAACATGGCACCATCAACTATTGTAGAGGGCCACTATCTGCATGTGGCAGTGTGTTTTTGCATGAAACACTGCTTGAACAACCTTCTAAAAGACATTGACAAGCTAGAATGGATTGCTCCAGTCATTGCTGATGTAGTGAAGATTGTTACTTTTATCAACAATCACAACTGAGTACCTCAAGAGGTTAGGCGGAAAAGTGCTTCTAAAGTATTCAGACACCCGCTTTGCATTCAACTTTCTTCTTGTGCAGTCTGTGTGGATGTCAAAATGCAGTCGACAGGTCTTCATCAGTGATGAGTTCACCACCTCCCCCTATGCAAAGACAGATGTAGGGATTTTGTGCAAGGAGAAGGCAGAGGATCTTGAGTTCTAGAAGGAGCTCAAGAGTCTAGACGCATAGGTAAAACCAGTGGTTCATTTGCTTCGAGTTCTGGATGGCATGGACCCTTGCATTGGCAAGGTTTATCAGACAATGGACCGCATGATCAAGCAGCTTGCATAGCTTGAGGTGAAATCAAAGCGATATGAGGAGATCCATGCACTTTGCAGCTCAAGGTGGAATTTATATGCCTCTCATTTACACGGGGAAATGTACATGGTGGATCCAGAGTTCCAAGGTGCAGAGCAAGAGACAGATAGAGAAGTCATAAACCAATTTACAAAGATCTTAAACCAGATGGTTCTAGACATAGATGGGCGACACATTGTTAGAGATTAGTTGAGATAGTACAGAGAGATGCAGGGGTCATTTGGCAGTCTAGATGTTCATATTGATCGTAGGAAGATAGGTTCAATGCTATGGTGGGAGGACTATGTCTATGATTGCCCTGAGCTTCAGAGATTGGAGATCTGTATTCTTAGCCAGTCAATTAGTACCTCGTGCTTGGAGAAATTGTGGAGTACCTTTAGCCACATTGCTTCCAAGAAGAAGAATCGGCTTGGAGTGGAGAAGGCATATGATCTTGTCTTTGTCAGCGCAAGAGTGCACGTAAAAATACATATTCTTCTACATAGTGGGAGATGGAGCAAGAGGCTCTTGAGGCAGGTGGAGATAGAGAGGCACCAACACCTTCATCCATGGCTGAGGTCAAGCTGTGGACCTAGAACTCGATGATGAGGAATGGGAGGAAGTGCATGACGTACAACTGGCTACTACAAATTGGGAGGCTTCTGAGGCTAGTGGCTCTTGAGTCTTGAGTCTTGAGACTCAAGAGTTAAAACTTTAGGACTTTCATAATCCATTATCCTTACCTTTTGGTATTGTGACTTGCCCTCTTTGTAGCATTTTTATTCCATATGGTATTTGTCACCTTTGTTCTTTTTGTATTGTGGTTCCCCCCCTTATAGTCTCATTATGCCATATGGTATATGTCACCTTTGGTTTTTTTGTAGCGCCTTGGCGGGCTTTGTTAGCCAAAATTATGCAAAAAGTGTATTTTGCTTAATGTTACACTGTCTCGCAAATACACACGTTCAACCAGAAAGAGGGTGAATCAGGGAGCAAGGCGGAATTACGGCTCAAGAGATACGGCAAGCTCTATCCGAGAACGGAACTACCTACATAATCATGATTGATGTTGATCTTTATCCAAGGAATGAGACATGCGGGTCTTCAAAAGGATCTGCATATGATAAGGAGCCTGATGCTAAATGAATTGATCAAAGAAGCTCTTTATTTGGTGGATAGTTGTGAGGAATATAAATAAAAGGATTTTAAAGTCAAGAGGACAACACATCCTCTCAGCCTAGTGATTCACAAATGACTGAGTCCATTGCGGAACCAATGGCACCTATCGATCCAAAAATTTTCATCGACGACATAGTCAAGAGGTTAACTCCTCTTGTAAAGTATGAGTTAGGGGAGCTTAAGTGGTGCAAAATTGACGGGAAATGGACAAACCATACGAGGGAAGAGTGCTACTATAGCATGGAATATGCTAGGGAGAGGTATGTACAACATGTTCCAATAGCACCTACTCCACTCAGATACGTTACAGGGAATGCTCCATGACCAGTAAGAGTTTCAAGACCACAGCTTGCCTTAGGACAACGACCTCCACTTCCTGGTGCTAAAATGCATGTAGAGATGAGATACACACCAATGATGGAAGCATCTAATAAACAAGTGCAAGTACCAACTACAATGTATTATAACAACCAAAGCGGGTAGTGCCCATCAAAGGGACATAAGATCAGAGAAACACATGGAGTGGTGAGGCCAATACAACCTCCACCTCCTGCATTTTGACGTGAATAAAGAAGGTACGAGATGGACGAAAGGACATTGTGATTCATTGTGAATAGCAGCTTAGCTAGGTCTAGGCTTGTTTATAGCCAAGAGAAAATGCAAGAAGAAGCTTCTGAACCAGAGACAGATTTTCACAAAAGCTGTGACAACTAATTGGTCAAACAAGGTCCTCAAATAGAGATCACTCAAGTAAATGCCTATTTTCTTGACTGTGGCGTCATTCACTTGATCCATGACTGTCCAAAAAACCCAAACCAAATCAGAAAGATCACAACAAATGTCTCAAGGATTGTTCAACTACCTAGTAGCTCCGAAAACAAAAACCCCATACCAGTTCAAGGAGTTACAAGAAGGCAAGCTCAAAAGGAAGCTGATGAGAACCCAAAGATAGAGTTAACAAAAACTCACACGAGGCTAGAGACGGATGATGAACCAAAGATTGATGCACCTAGTCAAAAAACCAAGAGAAAACGGAATAGTTGTAAAGATAGAAAGGATAGGATGAAAGTGCGTAGGGAACAAGAGCCAAAATCCCTAGCTGAGGAGATTATCCATGTGAAATCAAAGATAAGACAACATGAGGAAAGGGTTGCACCTCCTCTTACATGGATGTATCAATCTCTAGAAAAACCATCCACGGAAGAGAAACTAAGAAGTGATAGTTCATGAGGATTAGTGTTAGTTGAGAAGGTTAATGAGCCATTAGACGCCCTCTTGAAAATCTAGGAAGTGCGGCTAAGAAAATCAAACTCAAGAACAGAGGTGGATGACATATCCCTATGTGGAACTAGAAAAGCAAAGTGTTGAAATGTGCCAGAAAATGATTCAAACAACCCAAGCTTTACTAGAACCACTAGTTGGAAAACCTAAGGATGTGATCCTTGTGCCACCTACACCAATAATCCCACCAAACCAAGAACAAATAGAGCCAACAGATCCCAGTCACAAGCACGGACCAAAGCTCAAGGACTCAACATCCGAACGAAGGATAGTGTTCAACACCACGGATAATTATTTTTCAGGGATTTCACTGAGCTATCCCAGAGGGTTGTAGAGAAATAGATGGTCTTGGCAAATTGTGGAAACAAGTCAGAGAGGCAAATGAAGCCAGTGAGCTAAGTAGACAAGTAAACTAGACTGGTGATGGAAGGCAGATTGTTTCTTCCACCAATAGAGTAATTTGAGGTGAGATCTCAAATGAATTTAGAAGTGCAATCATATTGGGGAGACAAAGGATCTATACAGTCTATGGACAGTCAACCCCATTCACTAAGAACAATACCGTCCTATACGGGAGAGCATGAGGCAAAGTCGGATGTTATTGCAGTCCCATCTCAGAGACTGTCTTCCAACAAGGTCATTGATTCAAAAGTGTTAATAGATATTCTATCTACTTTAGTCACCTATACAATAACGTTAGCCGAGCTACTTCGAATAAGACCAAATATGTGGACTATTGTGGATAAATGTCTAAAGAAATTTGGTGTAAAAGACCCAAGACAATTGAAAATGGTCCAACTTTGGGTTATGACATTATCTACCTAAGACATATGGAAACCACGACAAGAATAAATCTTAAGGACCATAGTTATAAGGATGTGACAAGAACTATGGAGGAGTTTGATTTTGTTGTGATAGTAGGATCAAGACTTCCAGCATGGTTGGGTAAGCCTAAAGAACTGAGGATGTGTGGATCTTTGCAATGCAAAAACTTAAAGCAAGAGGAATGTATCCTAGAAAGGGAGATCGAAGGAATGCATCCTAGAAAGGGTGATTGAAGATAAGTATTATATCCCAGAACCATTTCCTAAAGAAGCATTAGAGCCACTAGAAGGGAACACATCTTGGATACTCTAGAAGTCTGCACTATTTAAGATACTCCAACAACAAATTTTTGTGATAAAGATAGCTTTGATGTTGTTCCTTACTTTGCAGTGAGTGTGATCTAGGAAAACGAAGAGAACAAGGCACCCATAAGTTCCCAAGATGAAGAGCAAACAAAGGAATGTTGCAAATTGGAAGACAAAGAAGAAGACAAGTTCTATGACTCTGTAGAACACTTGGATATTCAAGAAGATTTCGACAATGGAAATCTGGACAACCCAACAGGTAACATGAGCTACACTTTAACTAATCAGGGTTTTATGATTTTTCAGATCAAAGATCCAAGAACCAATGTCACCGCTGCAAGAATAAAGTGCATCAGAAGTGGATTCCAAAATTCCCGGTGATGCAATTGTAACAAGCATCCTCATATGTGGATTCTATTAAGGAAAAAAGACTCATCCAAGAAGCAGATGTCCATGGAAATGAGCTAACAATGTGCTAATCAATTGGATGGAAAAGTCCTTCTAGAAACTACAATTCAAGAGTAAACAAACATTAAATTTCCATAACCAACTAAACCACCAAGGGAAAGCACCAAATATCGACCTTTCTGAGGATAGTAGCGACAATTATGATTCTTATGGCATCCCCTACTAGGAACTCAGGTCATCACTATCACTAGCAGCTTTCGTAACAACCATGGAAGGCCAAAAGCAAAGAACAACAAGTTAGAGCCAAAAACTTTGACAAATCTGGATACCAAAGAGTCAATTCTGCCAAAAGTAGGTATGGATCAAGAAGATCAAGATCTATGATGAGAAATCATAAGATATAACACCAAAAGGAAAACAGCCAACGTATGTAAGAACGACTAAGAAAATCACAAAGTCGTAAGCTTTTGCAACTCAAATTTGGGTTCCAAAGAAGTTGATTCAAGCACAAAGAGGTCAGGATTTTATTTGGATTATAAAATGGTAAAAGTATCAACTCCCAAAGTCTGAATCCTGTCCCCAACTAAGCGTACAAGGGCTGAAGCAAAGACTGTTGCTGACTCACACAAAGATAAGATGGATCCCAACGAATTCTCTTCAAACACAAACAAATCAGGGACAAGTATGGGTTCCCAAATGAGCATCATCAATGAAACAACCAGTAATCACAAAGAAGTGGTCTCAAAGGAAACCAATAAAACTATTGTAACCGCACCGTCACTTGAATTCTTTCAATTCCTTCTATGGTTACAGTACAATTAGAAGAGACCAAGTCACTCACTTCATCACTACATGTTGCACAAGGCTTACAGATCAAGAGATAAAATGAATGCACAAGAAAATCTTGGAAGCAAAATAACCAGAGGCAACCAAAGAGAAAGTCCAAATCTCTTTACAACCTTCAATCAAGCAAACGGCACAGGAGCTTCAAAGACCATCACATTGCTTAGAATATGAAGCCTCACCAGTAAATGCCAATAACAAATTTTCTTATACCCCAATCTTGCACAACATACATTTTTTTCATGCATTGATTGTATATGCATAATAGGGATACATTACAAGGCCTGCATTGGCATTAATTGCCCAAGCACAACATATGCCCTTGATGATACCCTGTTGTCCATGAGGACTCCAAATAAGAGGGGGGGAGGCATTCTCAATGCGGACTTAATTATTATAAATATTAAAGGGCAATGTTTCAAGAGATGCATTGAATTTTTGCGTTTGATTTTCATAATGTTTTTGACAAAATTCAAAGTATATGCCCTCATAATAGCATTAGAGGAGTACGGGGACAAAAGCCATATATGAGTCCCTAGGGACATGTGTACAATGTACATAACATTTAAAATTCTATTTGAATGAATTTTCTTTTTGTTGAGTTGATTTTTGGTTTTATTTAGTTATTTTTTGAGATTTTCTTGAGAAAAACATGGAAAAAATCCACAATCCAGATGAAGAAAAGACTGAAGAGATGCCTGAGCAATAGAAAGAGAAGAAGGTATAGGAAAATGACAAAAATTCACAAGGTATGTCTCAAAAGCCATATGCACAAGGCTATAATGTCAGAGGTAAGAAAAGAATGCTGCTCAGTCTTCAACAACAATAAGAGGCAAAAAATGACTGAGAATGGTCATAAAACTTCGAGATGGTCTCCAAGGACAAAGAAAGTTGGTAATGCGACTAAACGAAAGCAACCATCAAGTGTAAATTTGCCTATCAGACACTTCACACGACTATAAGGCCGTATACAGGAAGTAGATATTTATAGTGTAAATCTTCTATCTTGTATGTGACTTAATGAAGCATAACAAACAAAAGTGACTAAAAATTATGACAAAAAAAAGGGGGGGGGGGGATGACAATTCGGTCATCGATGGCGATAAATGTCTGCAAGAGAAACCAAGGGTAAAGTCAAATTGTGGTCATCAGTATTGGTTCTACATGTTAAGAGGATACTTAGGATATAATTCATTTTAAGTTTGGAAGCCAAACGGGTGCCAGAGATACCCATCATTTGTTTTCAAAACCGAAATCCAAAAATTTAGCTTAGAAAGCCAAATACAAGTCTAAATCAAGCCCAAACTTTGTCGGTAGACTATGAAAAGAGAATACAAGCTATGAGTGAAGAAAAATTGAAAAAGGATAGAAGCTCAAACCCTATCCAGAGATGCATTTTTTTCAAATCTGAAGCCATGATAGCCATGATCTACATACCCTGTACATCATGTATATGAGTTTTGGGGACAATGGATAATGATAGCTCATAGATGGTCATCTATTGCAAATGATGTCAGATTAGGACTTTTTGAAGCAAGTTACTAACTTGGCGAATTAACTAGGGTTTGTCATGCTTTACTTCAATCATGTGTCAAGTAGAAGTAGTATAATGATTTACACAACACACAAAAGCTAACAGTGGAAAATGAGACTTTGATCACCTTAATGAAGGAACAAAGAAGTCCCCAATGAAGAAGAGTAGACAATTGAAGACTCAAAGGCGTAAGTCATTCCTGAAGGACAAGCATTGGATATCAAAAGAGATTCTAGTAAGGAATTTACAGAGGCATCAAAAAGACAATGTACAAGAAGTGGAACAAACAAAAGAAAAAAACAACAAAGACCGCACCGACATTGACAATCAGGTCATGTCAGGGACAACATGAATTCGGAGGGGGGAAGTGTTGACCCATGGGAGTTATGAAATGATGCGGATTATGGTTAAGAACATCATTTGTAATGAGTAGTGATTCTAGTTATTGTAGAAGCCGGGGTGTGATGGCACTTCCAAGTTTTAAATACAAAGCCATTTGACCCATTGAACTCTATTTTTGGTTTGACCTATGGTAGCCTTAGTATATAAGGCACCTATGTCATTTTGTAAAGAGAACTTTTATCTTAATCAAGGTTTTGTGCCATCAACTGTGTGTAAGAGAGAAAGAGAGAGAGAGCGTGAACTTCATCCTGATGCTATTCCCTACTTGCTCATTGCATTGGAGATCCGACTACATCATTGCGATAAGTTTGGAGAGAGCTACGCAACAACGCCAAGCATTCCACACAAAATGAAGCACACATGCTTAAACATCTACGAACTATTTATGGTTGTAAGTGTATCAAATGATTTCTGTTTCCTACATAAGGTACTCATAGATTTTAGTTTCGGACACTTTCAAAATTTTGCTATGTCTTCATACATGTTTATCGCAGATGGGTTTGGAGTGAGGATTTTGAGTGTAGATGCTTTGGAACAGGTGTTTCCTAGTGAGAGGATGATGTTCCTTAAGTTCTGTACGATTTTGGAATGATTTCGTGAGTTTCTTTTTGTTTGTGTGTATGTGGGTTGGGTAGTGTAGTTGAGAGCAGTGAGATTCTTGATTTTGGTTTAGTTGGCCTTCTAGAGTGTTGTATGTGTGGGATGGTCTCAGCACGACAACTTATAGAGATTGCCTCCGTGCGCCTATCGTGTCATATGTGTCCTCGATTGACATAATTTTGATCTAGGTAGTGTTGTATGCACTTTATAGGTGGTGTGATTCGCTCCCGCAACACCTTCCCATTGTGAAGAATTCTTGAGCTAAGTGTAATTGGTTCCTATTTGAAAAAGAATCACTATCCACCTGTATGAAACAACATGCTAGTCTAATGATAAGGGAAGTAGGTGTGTCCTATATAGTTTAGTCTCCAGGGATCTATCTGGAAGACGTTATCAGGAGTTTTTTGGAGCAAGGGATTGCGCATATGTAGATACCCATGCATGGTGCATCAAATAAAGGATTGCCCATTTTCCAGAGCCAGGTGGTTACGTGGGGCCCACATGTGTACAGGTAGGACATCATATACATAGTGCATCAATTTTCATCGTTACTAGTACCAGTGTGTTTTTTCTATAATAAGGAGTTTGCATCACGTAAAACTTCTCGAGGAATCTATCCGTGGGCTGACGACATGAGGTAAGCAGGTGCGTCAGATGGCATCTAGTGGCGTCAGGAGGTCGAATGGGGTCAATACTTGCACGTGGATAAGTGCGGACACAACGTGGCTATTTTCTTGTGATAATTATGCAAAAATGTCATCATGAGGACCATGTCTTGGGGCCACTTCACATGGTGGCGGGATGCATTATTGGAAAAAGTCGAGTGCCAGGTGTGCGGATGGCTGTAGCAGGGTGACAACTATGCACTGCGGGGTCAGTTTTGGCCTGTTCGGGGTCCGCCGTTTGAGGTCAACTAAAAGGCCAACGGTGCCCAAGTAATAAAGCTATGTATGGGAACTGAAAAAACAGAGAGAAGACCAGAAAAAATATGGAGAAGAGAGGAGGAACAGCCGCAGGTGTGTTTTTGGGGTTTTTGGAGCCTGTTTTGGCCGAAATCTGCTCATTCGAGGTCGGATTTGAGCACTTTGACATTGTAGACTGGGGTTTTGGGCCGTTCTGGATGCGATGGCGCTGTCCATTTTGCCAAATTCCTCACTCTTTTTCTGTTGTTTTGGCTGTGTAAGTTTCTCCTATGAGCGAAGCTTCTGCTCCAGTTTGTGATTGTATCTGGCATATTTTACCCATATTGTGCGAGCTATTTGCCCCATTGGTGTTGGCCCAAGCTCAATTGTATCTAAACCTCAGAAATTCTCCTCTTTTGAGCTGAGTTTTTTGGGTGTGTGTGTGTGATTGTCTCTCTGCGTGGAGTGGGTAAAAGAGTAGTCTCTCTCCTCTCACTCCATCGGTGTGTTCCCTGTCTCGGAGAGTGGGTTTTGTAAGCCGAGTGACGCCCCATAGTGTGTGTGTGTATCATCCCAAGAGTGTGTGTCGGGTCCTTATAGAGGCGTTCTGTGTGTTTCCATCCCGGTCACATTCTTTTGATGCCCCCACAGAGGATCTTCTTCGAGTACCTTCTGCTTCGAGCTTCAATCTTCGAGATTTGGGATTACAGGTTGCAGACTACAGGTTACAGGTTACAGGTTACAGGGACAGGTACAGGTACAGGTGATTCACACAGGTATAGGTAGTTGGAGTACAATGGTATACTAGCGGTGAAGTCACTTGTAGTTATTGTGGGTATGCATCATTCGGCGCCTGTTTGAGCGCATTGTCTACTGGTATTGTACGTTACTTGTGGAAACTGCCATTGTACGCCTTTGTGGAGCCATATTTGGTTTTATTTGGCAGTCCCAGCCATTTCTGAGACTTGGTCTGGAAGATAGTCATTTCTGAGACTTGACTATACGCGATTTGCATTAGCCTTCGTGTGAGGGTCGATAGCATGAGGTTTTATTGAGCTGGGGGATTCTCAAATATGGAGATCCTTTCGATGATACAGGTAGCTGGAGCACCCTTTTCGTGACCTCGCCATAGGCTATGTATTAGTGATTCCTACTTGATGCTCGGGTTCTATTGTTGGCAGTTTATGCACACATATACAGTCTATATTTTGGGTTCTCACTGCTCTACTTCTGGGGAAACTCTGTCAAAATTTTTCCAAGTTATGATGGCTGGTTTTTTGGTCTTTTGATCCATTTATGCTGTTATGCTGCCGCAATTCTAGCAAAATCAGAGGATAAGTCAGGTGTGCCTTCTTGAAAGCTGCATGGTTGGCTTTAATGGATGATCAAAATGGTCCTCAATTCACTCCTTTTTATTTAACTCAGAGAATCCAGATAAATGTTCATGTGTCCAGGAAGAATTTTTTCCAGCAACGCATAAGCTTCTAGCCAAGAAGATTAAGAGAGATCCTGGAATGTCCTTTGCCTGTTGTAATTCCAATGATCAACTATGAAAACTCATTTGATGTGCATGTGTTTGTCCTTATCTAAAGTTAAGCTCCATTGAAGTTTTTGGGGATTGGGTAGTGAAAAGTTTTGGGTTCTTGCACGTGTGTTTGAAGGGGTTCTCAAAGCGTCGTAACTTGGGTAGCCATGGCTTTCTCTTATCCGGAGTTTCATGGAAGAAGTGATGAAGATGTGGAAGACTTTTTGAAAAAGATGGAGGTTGCCTTCATTAGCAACCAGATTCATGACCTGGCACAAATGTTACGTCTTCTCCATATCTGTTTGAAGAGTGATGCACGAGTTTGGTCCAAAGCATTTGAAGAGGAGTTGCGTGTGGCTGATCCACATGTAATATTGAGTTGGGACAATCTAAGGCATGGATTAGAAGTGGAGTTTGTGAAGATAGAAGATCCTGACAAAGTGTGGCAAGAAGTACAAGGTTTGGTGAAAAAGAAAGGTGAGCCAGTAGATGTGTACATACGTAAGTTTTCATTGGCATGGGAGCGAATGTGCAAGGCCTTAGCACCACAAGTACCCCCGCCTGATATGATGAAGAAGGACGGGTTCTTGGCTGGTCTTTGGGAGAATATACGTTGGAGAGTGGAGCTAAAGAAGCCTAGGACATATGAAGATGCAATGGAAGTGGCTAGGAACAAAGAGTGGAAGCTGAGAAAAATGAGCCAGCTAGGAGTAGAGTCTTTGCCCATGAGGTCTGAATTTCAGCCTATGGACTCTTTACAAGGTCACATGCCAACGGTTCATCATGAACCAGTGGTTTCTGTTACTCCTCAGGCTATGCCAGCAGTGGTCACTACAAAAGTTCAAGATGATGGCCTAAGGCAGGACATGAGGCAAGTGGTAGATTTAATGAAGATTCTCAGCCTAAACATGTTAGGTCAAGTGGGAAATAATCGAGGTTGAGGGAGGTTTGAAAATCAGCTAGGAGGTGAAGAAAGACCCAAGAATGGTGGTGGACAAAGTAATGGCAGGTTTTGGAGGCAGACGTCCACATGTTATAATTGCGGAGAGTTGGGTCACATCAGCCCGCAATGTGATAAGCCACCAAGGATGGGTGGAGGCATGTATCCATTGCCAAGACAGGTGCTAACTAGGTCAAATGATTATGGCATTGAAATCAATGGAGATGAAAGAACCAGTGGATTAACCCAGGAGGAAAAGGGAAAGACAAAAGTGTTAAGTGTGGTTACCTTGGAGAAGGCATGAAAGCTAGAGGATACATTAGTGATGCCTATTGGGTAGAGGACCACAGAGGAAAAGGAAGGAAGAAGTGCCCCAGGTCCTAGTAAGAAGAAGGAAAAGAGCCATGAAGGCGAGGATGTGAAGGCTAAGAGGAAAAGAAGGGCTCGTCGCAAGTTTCATGTTTCAGATTTTCCATAGGGGATGGGCAATTAAGCTATAATTTGAAGGAGGATCTGACAAGAAGAAAGGAAGATGTTACTTTTGGGCAGCTTATAGAGATGATGGTGCCTATGCTAAAGCGACAGTGGAAGAGGATGGTTAACCCAATGGAGAAAGAACCAGAGAGATGTTCAGTGAAGGTGTTGGCAATGGATGAGCTACCAGACATTTGTCCAATAGTAGATGTGTGGCATAAAAGAAAAAATATGGGACAAGGTTATGTGGATGGTGGAGCCCAAATATGTGTGATAACACACTCATGCGTTGAGAAGATGGGTCTTACAGTGACTGGGGTGTGAGGTTTTAGGATCAGATTGGCAAACCATCAATAAGTAAAATGTTTGGGTGTTGTAAAGAGCTTAGAGGTGGAGGCGTATGATGCAAAGGAAGTGGTTTATTTTTATGTGATGCCAGCAGGGTTGGGAGCATATCCTATTATAATGGGTAGACCATGGTTACGTGCAGTAGGAGCCGTTCAGGATTGGCGACGTGGTACGATTAGCCTCTATGGAAAGACAGGTGCCAAGAAGCTATATAATATGGACACAAGGAAACGATTGGAGGAGCTTTATGAATATGAGGATGAGTCTAGTGATGAAGACTATTCCACAGTGTCTGATGAGGACAGTGATAGTACTACCAGCAGTGATGAGGATGCTGATGTTGCATTTCTTTTGATAGACAAAGAAATCCAGGAGTCTGGTCTAGTTGCATTTGCAAATGAGGTCGAAGATGAAAGTGAAGGGCCTTATGAAGTGATTGAAGGGCTGATGCAAACCAAGGTTGAGTTGTCAAAGAAGCAGGAATTGATGACACAAATGATCAGTGGAGACCTCTCAGCTATGGAGAAGGAGATATATTTGCACATGCTGGCTAGTTTTCCTGATTTGTTCATTACTTCATATGAAGAGATCAGAGGGTTCAAGGGCGAAGAGATGCATATAGAGCTGAAAGAAGGTGCTAAACCAGTGCAGCAAAGGCTAAGAAGGATGGGTCAAGAGCAAATGGAAGCCTTGCGGGAAGAGGTAAACAAGTTATTGAAGGCAGGATTCATAGTCCCTGTGGTGACCACAGAATGGGTAAGTCGAGTAGTAGTCAATCCAAAGAAGGATGGGAAGTGGAGGATTTGTGTAGATTTAAACCCTTAAACGCAGCCACTAAGAAGAACCCATATCCTCTTCCATTCATTGATCAGATCTTGGATTCAGTGGCAGGTTATGAGAGATACGGTGTGTGTGATGGTTTTTCAGGCTATTTTCAATTGAAGATTGCTCTTAAAGACCGCACAAAGACAAATTTTATTATGCCATGGGGCTGCTATTGCTACACGGTATTGCCGTTTGGGTTGTCAAATGGACCATCTTTCTATCAAGAGAGAGCAAATTGGGTGTTGGAACCATTCATTGGTAGTTGTGATAAAGCTTTTATGGACGACTTCTGTGTCTACAGCAGTAGGGCTGAACACCATGAGAAGTTGCAGATGGTATTGGCTCGATATGATGAATGTGGAGGACAACTAAATCCCAAGAAATGTCATCTAGCACAACCAAGGGTGAAGTTGTTGGGCCATATGGTGTCAGAAAATGGCATTGAGGCTGATCCAGACAAGGTCAAGTCTATTATTCTTCTTCCATCTCCTACGAGTACGAAGCAATTGGCAACTTTTATACACAAAGTGAAGTACATGGCACGGTTTATTCCATTGTCTTCGAAGATCCTTTATCCGTTACAGCAAGTGGAAAAGCATGATCCATTGCAATGGGATGACAAGTGTGAAGAAGTGTTTCAAGAGGTGTTAGGGGGGTTGTCAGCCATGCAGGATCCTGATTGGGAGAAAGTGTTTTATGTAAATCCATCAGTAGGGGATGATGCCATTGGAGCCATGCTATTGCAAAAGGGGAAGGGCAGCCATTATATGAGGCTAGTGTATTGTGCAAGCCGAGTGAAGTTGGAAGCAGAGAGAAAATTCTCGGAAGTAGAGCTAGTGATGGCCAGTGTAATATTTGCTTGTCGACGATTTCGTCATTACTTGCTACCACGACCTTTTGTTTTCTTGACGAGTTATGCCTTTTTGCCACAGTTAGTTAATAGCACTAGCATGTCAAATGTGGTGAAGAAATGGGTAATTGAGCTGCAAGAGTTCGAGTTCTCTTTTTTAGTGGAAGACAGTACAAGGGCTACCCAAGCTGATTTGTTGACTTACAAGGAGAATACCCTTCTTGTTAAGGAAGAGGTGGTGAGAAAGGTAGTTGAAGAAGTTCCACATATCAGCAATGCACATGTTTTGTTCTTTGATGGCTCATACAGGAAGAGCCATGATGCGGCTTCAGGGGGTATATCACTTTATGATCCAGAGGGGAAGTTAGTATGCAAGAGAGGGTTCAAATTGGATGCTCATAGTAACAATGAGGCTGAATATGCTACTTTGGAAGCCGGATTACACATTTGTTTGAAGCATGGGGTTCGAAGGTTGAGCATAAAAGGTGATGCCTTGTTAGTTGTGAAGCAAGTGTTGGGTGTATGGAAGAGCAAGAACACCTCATTGAAGGAAATGTGTTTCAGAATTAAAGGCTTGCTAAAAAAGTTTGAAGCATGGAGCATCAAACACATTGAACGTGCTCTAAATGGCGAGGCACATGAAGCAGCTCAAAGCATGATTGGGGAGCTATTTGTGTTGAGGACCACTTTACCTCTTTATCATGGCCAGGAAAGTTTGGCTCAAGAAGAGGAGTTTTTGTTAACAGGAATCATTCCGAAGGACATTCAGAAGTCTAAGAAGTATGTCTTTATGCGTAGAGCATACAGGTATAAACTGATTGGTGATGTCTTATACATGAAAGGGGCTGATCTCATGTTGAGACGTGTACCTTGGCGGGAGGAGCTTTATAGAGTGTTGGAAGAGAATCATGAAGGTGCATGTGGTGGACATTTTTCTCTAAAGATCACCTTGCATAAGATCTTGCAAGAGGGGTATGTATGGCCTAGTTTGCACAAGGATGTTAACCATTGGTGTAGGTCTTGCAATAGGTGTCAAGCATTTGGGAAGAGAGTGTTGAAGCCAGAGTTACGAAAAACCATTATGGCGTTTGATGTGTTTAAAAAGTGGGGATTGATGCAATAGGCCCGTTACCTATCACAAGCAGGGGCAAAAGCTATATTTTGATTGTAGTGGACTATCTCTCTAGATGGGAAGAGGCTATAGCAGTAAAACAGATCACTGCAAAGTTTGTGTATGATGAAATATGTTGCAAGTTTGGGGTGCCATTGGAGATACTTTCAGATAAGGGGCCAGGATTTAGAGCTAAACTGCTAGATTTTTTATGCGTGAAGATGAAGATTAGGCACCAGCATACCACTCCTTATTACCCGCAGTGTAATGGCTTAAATGAAATATTCAATGGTGAGTTGGTACAAATCCTTTCGAAAGTGATAGAGCACCAAGGAAAGAATTGGGATTTGGAATTGCCTAGTGCATTATGGGCTTACCGTACTTCGGTGAAGACAGGTACAAGGTTTACTCCATTTCATTTGGTGTATGGAAAGGAAACACTATTGCCTGTGGAGGTAGAGTTGCCTGCAGTAAAGATGCTGGAGAAATTGCTTGAGCTGCCTAGTGATGCATTCAAAGAGAGGCTCTTACAGTTACAAGAGGTTCAGTTGGATAGGATGAGCGCATTGGAGCATTATGGGCAGATGTAGGATAAGGCTTTGGAAAAGATAAATGAAAAGGTCAAAAGTAAGGGAATCAAGAAGCATGACTTGGTTTTGCACTACAACAGTAAGCTGGACAACACCTTCCAAAAGAAGTTTCAGATTAAGTGGGAAGGCCCTTTTAAGGTGGTGGAGTTTTTTCCAAATGGTACATATCAGCTGGCTAACTTGGATGGGATTCTGCATAAGTCAAGGGTAAATGGATTGCGTCTTAAATTATATCATACCAGGTTAATGATGGTGGAGCAAGATGAGATGACTGTGGAGCAAGTAATGTCTGTGAGGGATGAGGAGCCCTGTGACGTGAAGAGTCTCACATCTCTCTTTACTGCTGCTGATCATGAATGATCTAGCAGGCTAGGGGATGGGCAAATTATGTCAGGAGTTTTTTTAAGCAATGGATTGCACATATATACATACCCATGCATGGTGCATCAAATAAAGGATTGCCCATTTTCTAGAGCCAGGTGGTTACGTGGGGCCCACATGTGTATAGGTGACAGCAT
Source organism: Adiantum capillus-veneris (assembly GCF_014529385.1). NCBI lineage: Eukaryota > Viridiplantae > Streptophyta > Polypodiopsida > Polypodiales > Pteridaceae > Adiantum > Adiantum capillus-veneris. The sequence continues at coordinate 88,363,919 of NC_140958.1, read as the reverse complement.
ATACATAGTGCATCGATTTTCATCGTTACTAGTACCAGTGTGTTTTTTCTATAATAAGAAGGAGTTTGCAGCGCGTAAAACTTCTCGAGAAAGCTATCCGCGGGCCGACGACATGAGGTAAGCAGGTGCGTCAGATGGCATCTAGTGGCGTCAGGAGATCGAATGGGGTCAATACTTTCACGTGGATAAGTACGGACACAACGTGGATATTTTCTTGTGATAATTATGCAAAAATTTCATCATGAGGACCATCTTTTGGGGCCACTTCACGTGGTGGCGGGATGCATTATTGAAAAAAGTCGAGTGCCAGGTGTGCGGATGGCTGCAGCAGGGTGACAACTGTGCACTGCGGGGTCAGTTTTTGGCCTGTTCGGGGTCCGTTTGAGGTCAACTAAAAGGCCAAGGGTGCCCAAGTAATAAATCTATGTGTGGGAACTGAAAAAACAGAGAGAAGACCAGAAAAAACGTGGAGAAGAGAGGAGGAACAGCCGCAGGTGTGTTTTTAGGGTTTTTGGAGCCTGTTTTGGCCGAAATTTGCTCCTCCGAGGTCGGATTTGAGCACTTTGACATTGTAGACTGGGGTTTTGGGCCGTTTGGGACGAGATGGCGCTGTCCATTTTTCCAATTTCCTCACTCTTTTTCTGCTGTTTTGGCTGTGTAAGTTTCTCCTATGAGCGAAGCTTCTGCTCCAGTTTGTGATTGTATCTGGCATATTTTACCCATATTGTGCGAGCTATTTGCCCCCATTGGTGTTGGCCCAAGCTCAATTGTATCTAAACCTCAGAAATTATCCTCTTTTGAGCTGAGTTTTTTGGGTGTGTGTGTGTGTGATTGTCTCTCTATGTGGAGTGGTAAAAGGGTAGTCTCTCTCCTCTCACTCCATCGGTGTGTTCCCTGTCTCGGCCAGGTGGGTTGTGTAAGCCGAGTGGTGCCTTTAGTGTGTGTGTGTGTGTGTATCATCCCAAGAGTGTGTGTCAAGTCCTTATAGAGGCGTTCTGTGTGTTTCCATCCCGCTCACAACGTAACATGGTAACTAATGCTGCATTGGGAAGAGAAACCATCACACTACAAATCTAGAAGATGAAGCAATCACCGTAGTAGCGAGAGAAAACATCTGCCAAGATACTAATTACACTTTGAACTAAAGCACACTAGATAGTCAAGGAAACCAAGGACTAGAAGGCATTGTGCATGGTACTCCACTGAATGAAGTACTGAAAGTCGACTGAAGATGATACCCCTCTGAAAGAGAAGTATCCTCAAAAAGAGAATAAAGACCACCAAAAAGAATTCTAAGATAATTGGAGTAAGACTGCTTTCTCTATACTTAAATAGAAAAACCTGAATCTCAAAGAACTCACGAACCAAAATCATCACACTATCCAGGTAAAATCAAACTACTAATAACTTGAAAGGTCATCTTTAAGGATCATATTTTCCATAGATGCCTTCAGGGTCCAAAAAGACCTATCTACTCAAGAAAAATCCTGGAGATCAAACCATATGTCCACCACTCCTTTTCATCTACCAAGATCAAACTTGTTGGTACAACTCAATACAATATGCCAAACTCCACACAGACTCAGAAGAGCGCATATACTCACATTGTTGCAACTTGCTTCCTTAAAATCTTCATCAAATCTATCCTTTCCACTTGCATTGAAGAAAATATACACACCAATGAACTTCGTCTGCATCAAACTTGTAGGTACGATTCAATACAATATATCAAACTCTGTGTAGACAAAAGAGCACATATACTCCCATTTAGTAATTTGCTTTCTTAAATCTTCATCAAAACTGTTCTTTCCACTTGTGCTGAAGAAAATATATCCACCACTGAACTGTGCAATCAATATCCAATACACAACATAATACCAATAATCAAGGTGAGAGAAAAGGAATTGCCTAGGGGAATTGCAATATGTCCACAAAGTTCAGAATGGGATACCCAAGGTTGGAGCTCTCCAAAGGGAAGTATGAGGAGACCTTCAAATGTTGCAGCTCTCCCTTCCTCTAAGTAAAAGGAACCTTGAGCACTCTCTAAGCACTCATCCTGAGTCTACACCATCATTCACTTCCACTGCACATTACATTGGTATCAGATCTCTTTGGTAGTTTTTGGTATCATCACTCAAGTAAAGAAGCACAAAGAACCACTAGAATTATTTTTTTGTTGCTTGTGGTCGCACGTAACCCAAGAGCACTAGGACGTGTCGATCCCTAATTTGTGTTTTTGAAGAGTGGTAGGTAACCCACAAAAAATGGGCTTTTCCAGTCTCCTCATTGAGAGCGGACCTTGTACTTAGCGGCATGCCAATCGACGTGAGGTGGGAAAAAGAAACCTTGGTGTGAGCGCAAGGCCGCCAAAGGGTGCACCCGCAGGAAGGAGTTGAGCTTCGGTAAGAGAAAAGCCTTCTTAAATGTAGACTGCAAGCCAACCTCACAAACCTAAAGAAATCAAGAGCCCCAAGAACTCATTGCATGGTCATCACCCGAAGCAGAATGGATACTTTGCGTGAAAGTGATGAGAGTGGAGTTGGAGCAGACAAAGCTTCTAGACCAGGAGGATTGTTCACCGATCCTCCCCATCTCCATCTACCCCATGGATTGCACCAAACCCTATGGAGGCTTTGGTCAATTCAATGATAGAGATGGCGCTACAAGAGGCACAACGCACCACCATGGAAGAAAGAAGGGCATGTATGGAGCTTGAGTGTGAGCAAGCACGCCTAGCGGCCAAAGAAAGAAGGGCAACTATGGATCTTGAGTGTGAGCAATCACACAAGGGTCAACGTATAGCGTCTGAAGAGAAGCGGGACCAACGCCTCTTGGAGTTGATATTATACTTACTCACCCCGAAGACTAGGCCACTCAAGGAGGCCGGTGAATCATCTCGTAGCACAAGTAGAGGTGACAACTTCAACAATCTACTCACTGAGAAGTTGACATTCAATAACTATGATGGTAAGATGGATGATTCTGTGATTCATTCTTGGTTGCATCAACTTAATTCTTACTTTGTGCAGCTAAACAGAAATAAGAAACATTAAAGTTTTGATTGTTGCCATTTATCTAGCCGGTAATGCCATTAATTGGTATCAAGCTTGGTAAGAGTCACAGTTGGTAGAGAACCTTGAGAATGCGATGGATGGAATGCCTCTCTCTCTCTCTCTCTCTCTCAAATGGGTTGACTTCCAAGACAAACTGAAGGCACGCTTCATGCCGCCACATTACCTTGATTGGTTAAATGAATATTGGTGTGGCCTTAAGAAAAATGGCACTAGTCTCGTGTCTTACTCTAACCATATTTTGCAGATAGGCGTTCAATTGTGCAAGTCATATGATGAAGGCAAAGAGGCTTTCCTTTTTGGGTTAGATGACTACATCAAGTTTGATGTACAATTCTTCAATCCTACAAACTACAATGACGCTGTTTGAATCTCTCTAGCACAAGAAATGAAGCACAACAAAGGTAAGTGAAGGTGAACAACTCAAGTACCCCTCAAGACAAACATAATGGTAAGAACAATAATAAAAATAGTAAGTATAACGATAATTCTTCTTCTCAATCTTCTTCTACACCTAGAGCACAAAACTCTCTTAATGATAATAAAGAAAAGGCTAAAACTCAGGACACCCCTAAGTTGATGCCTGATGAAAATTTTTCTTAAGGAATCTTAGGAGGTTGGTTAACTCTTGAATAATGAACCGAATATGCAAAAGAAGGCATATGTTTTGAATGTCATACTAAAGGTCACATAAAATGAGTTTTTCCTAAGAAAGCACCTAAGGAACCCACAAAAGAACCCATGGAATCCACATCATATGTTAATGCCCTTAGTTTGAATACTAATGTGTCCCAAGATTCTCATGATCATGTAGATGAGCCTCTCATGCAATGTTATGGTCATGTGAATAGTAAACACATTGTGATCTTGTTTGATTCAGGTAGTATGCATGATGTGATTAGTGACTCTTTCATGAAGAGCATACGTTTAGAAGCTCTCCCCATAGATCCCATTGTGATATTTGGTTTTTCTCCTGGCATGCACTCTTCTTTCATGCATGAATGTATGATGTGACAATGTTAGTTCAAAATGTTGGTTTCCCTCGTACGTTGTGGTTTGTCCTCTCAAAGGATGTGATTCAATTTTTGGCATCAAGTGGATTAAAGGTTATAATCCACAAAGAAAATAAACTCTCTCTCACAGTTGAAGAAGCACCTCCTGTGGTTCTTTGTTGTGACACAAACATTCCTTCTTTGCCACTTATATCTCACTCTCATGGTTTGCAAGAGGATGAAACACATAGTCTCATAGTCTCTCTCAGTACACAGTCCCACAGTCCATAAGAGAATGAGTCCTTGCATGAAAAGAAATATCTCATCCCTTTTTCAAAGCACGACACACATGTTTTTCATGATAGAATTGTGATTGTTCGTAAGGATCATCAAGCCTTCAAGTTACTCTAGTCTATAGTTCACCTTGGGGTGACCGTCAAGCTAGACTTGTGAGCAATTTGGTGGTTTGGATGATTGTGTTCTAGTAAATCTAACCCAATTGCAGATATGATTGGTCACACAGGACTGATCTTGGCTCTTGAGTTGAGGTCTACACAACCTACTCAAGAAGTATTTTATGTTCGCATGATTAGTCGGTATGCATTGTCCAAGTCTCTCATTTGTGACAGACGCTTGTATTTCTGTCACCGTCTTTATGCATTACCTTCTCATAGGCATGCCATATTTCACGATGCATATGATTCACTCACAGATGACCATAGATGCATGAAGATCACTCTAGAAAATATAAAGAGTTTTTATTCAAGGACTTCACAATTTTTCACCATTGTAGGACATGTTTGGTCGGTTTTGCATGTACATTCCTTGGCATGACATATTCACGGTAAACGCACTAGCACGATTGCCCATCAAGCATTAGCATTATCGTTGTTGGTTGCCACAATTGATAGCTTTAGGTCAAAAAGTCAAGTTTAGATCTCACTTTTGGCATGTTTTTGGTGAACGGCTTGGCACTGCATCATGTTGTTCATCTGCATTCTATGCACAGTCATTTAGGAAGAATAGTTTTTTTTTCAGTCATTCAAAAAGGAACATATGTGTTTATAATTATGGGTTTGAAGTGGTTTCAAGAATATTCCTCAAAGGAGATTCTTGAAGAAGATGAACTCAAGATCATAGACGAAGTTGAAGACATGGAACAGCAACAGATTATTTGTGTCATTTTGGTGTGGCCTAAAGAAGCAAGCATTGTAGGCTTTTCTAAAGTTCAAGTATCGTAAGACCCACACAATAGAGTGGGCCGGCGAACAGTTCTTCGCGGACTCCCAAGAGTTGTTGGCAGACAATATGGAAGCCATATAGCTTGGTACCAGTACCTCACCTTGAAAAGGGGGAGATGTCAATTGCACATCTAAACCTATGTGCATGTGGACAAGCTAACCTACTTCTAGGGTTTATGTACCCTAGGCAGTGTTTTGGCACCTTTGCAAGCCTGTACGCAAAACGTGCATGTCTAGGCACTTAGAATAGCTCCATATCCTTTTGCACAACCCATAAGTACCCAGCATGAGCATCAATACCCGGCATAAGCATAGCACCACATGGGAAGCACCACCTATCGACCGTGTGAAACCACCTCTTACAAGAACTCATTTAATAAGTGACTTTTTACCATTTATTACCAAATTGTGGGGGCTGTAGAGAGCCTTGCTCGATCAAGCTTTATGCATATATATAAATAGCACCTACCGCTAGTAGAGAAGGTAGAGGAGCACATGGGGGATTTATCAGTGCCATGTGGTGGACCCTCATGAGTTGCACCCCTCATGGGTCGAAGAAAAACCTCAGACTCCCCAAAAATTCCTTTTTTTGTGCCAAATTTGGAGTGCTTCCATTTTCTACTCCAATGTCAGATGGCCATTCTATAAAGTCAATTGTTCCGACTCCAAACCACCAGAACCCCTCAGCTCTTCAATAACCCAATGTCCATAGATGAAGAGCCCCAAAACGGGAATCTGTAACTCGCATCTCCTTCGCTAATTGTCAGCTTCAATTTTCAATATCTTGATACTTGTAGCTCCGTTTAACGAGCCGTCACTTTCGCCTAGCTCCATATGCCTCAGATTATCTTTGCAAACCCTAGCAAGCTTGAAAAAACATCTGATGACACATTTACAAAGGCAGTCAAAATGGTGTAAAATTGGCCCTCGACAAAACTTTAACTACTCATATCTTGTCCATTTGGGATTTGATTGTCGATCCAAAAATACCAACATTATCCAGAAATTGAACAATTCAAACCTATCAGCTAACATATGCTCTGAACATTCCGCTGCACTCGTCCAATTCAGTGAGAATCTGTAAAGCACCCTTTTCTTCAAACTACCATATCTTGAGCTGTACATCTCCGATTGACAAGCTGTTTCGACCACCCTATAAATCACTTTAAAACCACCTTCTGCACCTCCATTTTTGCACTTTAATCTCTTTGATCTTCCACCTTTGAGAAGCTTCATAGTAGAGCACCTTGGCCAAAACAACCCCAAAATGCATACATATTTGGATCCACCTGTATGCCTTGGACCTTCATACGTGCTTCATCACCCTTGCATGCACCTGTAGATATCCATGGACTTTCTTCTTGCTCTTCCTAGCATAGACTCACTTTAGTTGCACTTGTTGAACATCTAACCACAAAAGATGCTTATTGAATTCAAAACTGCAAAATTAGAGAACATGTTGAGCAAATGGGGTGTCGAGGTTCAAATGTGCAGGGAGTGTCACTAGGAGGTGAATTTTTCATGTTCCCTTATTTGAATATGTACTACATGTTTTTATTTATTTTATTTTTAACCATTTTTCTTGAAATCCTTGAAAAGATGCAAGTGGACATTGCATGGCCAGTGTGAAACGACTGCAGCCGAATGGGTTTCTCACGTTGCAGGTCTAGGTGGGTCAGTCTGGGATGAGCCAAGCCGGTTAGCACTAAATTTTGATGAGTATGGAAGCCTGTGTGATCCAAATAGAATTTGGGCCACTCAGTAAGTCACTTACAACTTTATAAGTTGTTGGGAACTAGGAAACTAAACGAAAGGGGAAAACTGGACACATCCCAGTAGGAGGTGAACCTACAGAACACCTCAAAAATTAGGATGGAGATTTATTTTTTATCACAAATGAATCACAGAGTGTATGTGAGTAGTGGGTATAGGTTCACAACACTAATGGAAAACTTACCTTCTCCTTTGTCTCATGTAGTGTGGCAATTTTCTCTCATGCATCTCTCTCTCCCTTTGCACATACCGTAATGCCCCACTAGTTGGGCTACTCAGATGATGATGTATAATTGTGAGCATTTTATGCACGTTTTCCAAGGCAAGAGCCCTTTGAACAGGTATCGGTTTATCTAATTGCTAATCTCCCATAGGTATATACAGTTCCATCGCGAAAGATTGTGAATTTGGAGAGTTTTCTCACATGAAAACTCATCCAAATCATAGGGGACTGTCCCGTTCGGTGTGGGAGCCCTTGGGACACGTGTAGGTGTGTTTTCTCTGCTAAAAATGATCCAAAATATAGAATTACAGCCTGTTGTATTTTTTGCAGGTTTAGGGTTTCATACCTAATCTGCACAAGAACACCTGGGGATCCTTGAGAAGGCCTTGGCATGCTCAAACAGGGCTTTGGCCCCCTAAGAGTGGAAAAACAAGGATTAATAGTGCACTAAAATTTTGTTACGGCTCATTGAAAAGTTTCTAAAATATGAGGGAATATGTCCTAGAGGTGTACTTTTGACCTACGTGTTCGGATCGTCTGTTCTTAATTGAATAAAGAAATACAAAAAGGGGTGCCAATCTTTGGGGCCTACAGGGTGATGATCTTTGTGTGCGTAGTGACATTCTAGTTGCTCGATGCATCTATGTTCTCTTTTCTTCTCAGTCCTTTGTGTAAAGTTTGTTGGGGTAAAGCCCCATGTGGCCAGTTAGGCCAGGTGCCGCCCACTATACCTATTCATTATGTACATACCAGAATAAGGGGACTCACATGTAGAGATTCGGTTTTTAGTCCTTGCAAAAACAAGGTCTCCTCCTCTCCTCTCTTCTCCATTGTTGCACACACTCACATACGCTCCCGCTCGCGCCCTTCAACTGGTATCAGAGCTCAGGGATTGGGAGCACCATTGGAGCTCGGCGGGAAAGCAGGCAGAGAAGCAGCAAAAATTGTAGCACATTTTTGCAGATCTGTTTTGGCCTACCAAAACTTCTTCATTCAAGCCAATTCCCTTGATTCCTGACTGGTTGTTTGTCCTCTTCAACTTTGCAGAAGAAAGTTGTCTCAAAATCTTTACCAATTTTGAGATACGTCACTCAGACTGTCTGCACGTCTAGGGTACACAGGTGCAGATTTTTACAGATCTGTTTTGACCTATAAAAACAGCACATTTTAGGTCCATTTTATTACTCCCACCTGTTTTTGTGTGGTCAACAACTTTGTAGAAGGAAGTTTCTGCAAATTTTGAACGGTTTGGAAGATATGGGCTAAAAGGATGCAGGGTATTCGAAAAGTTGAAGATTATGTATGCCTATTGTGGTGATTTTCTACATTCGGAGAGCTCGGATTGAGCTTTTTCATTCTCTTGTTTTGCACTTTGATTCTTTTCTCTCAGTGAAGAGAGTGGGTTGAGATTCTCAGTACATTTATGCGCATACGTTGAGAACACTCTGTGGATGTATGTATTCTTGTGAACTCTCAGGTTTGAGAGTGGCTTCATCACAGGTTATGTGCATTGACTTGTGCCATTGAGCAGATTTCAAAAAGTGTGGTGCACAGATTTGCAAAGAGTTTTTCAAGCATTTCTAGCATTATTGTGAGCTGAATTTTCAGCTGATTTTGATGCTCATTTGGTACATGCTTGATGCTCATTTATATTGCCATGTGGATGCACATGATGTGCGCTTTTCAACGGATGGTATTCTTCGCCTTGCAATCACATATGTGGACTGATTTTCAGTTGTTTTGAGCATCAATTTGTGTCATATTTTGGTTGGTTTGTGTCCAAGTTTATGCTAGTATATGCCTCGCTTATAGAGTGTGGTTGATGCACTTTGTGTTTCAGATTACAGGATTGTTTTCCAAGTTTAAAGATTTGAGACTTTGGGCCAATTCATGTATGCTTGAGTGTGGATTTTGTGCATGGTTTTGAGCATGTTTATGGCATGTATGGTTATTATGGTTTGATAGCCAAATATTGCCAAAACTCTATCGGATTTTTCTTGTGAGTTTATTTGTTTATGCGCATGGTTTGCAATTGTGTTTTGATTGCATTTGGTACTCAGTGGTTGCTTTGCCATAGTGTTTTGGCATTGCATTGTGAGAGTGTTTGCTCGCCAGATTACGTCATTTGACATACATGTGGTAATCTCTTCAGGAGGGAGATTGTTGATGATAGTTTCATTGATTACCACATAGTGCACTTGGATTAGAGTGGGTTTTTTGGCATCATTTGAAGGGTTTTTCTCATTGTGTTTCATTACATTGATTGCCATATTTGTTGATACTGCTCTTAGACAACTTATGTTGTATTTTGACAATACTTGGTGTATGAGTTAGGCAGGCTTTGGCTATTGTCAGTTGATCGATTTGTGCTTAGTCTTGTCATAGGTTATCGCCATGGATTTGGCATGTACATCATTGTCATGGTTTGTGCTTTTCCATACAAATGTTGATGGTTCAAACTTTGAGCATTGGAAAGCAGGTATGCATGATGCATTGACTCAGTTGGGCCAAGTGTTGCCACTATAGGACATGGATGCTAGGCTAGAGTTTATGACTGATGATGAGTGGGAGGACTTGGATGAGCTTGCATGCTCGACAAGCATGTTACACCTTGTTGAGTCTGTCTATCGCATTGGTTTGAATGCATGTACAGCTAGAGAGTTATGGAAAAGATTGTGCAATTATTTTGGCACAAATGAGTCTAGAGAGATGCCTACAGTCAAAGGACGATCTTGCACATATAGAGATGTTGTGTGTTGGCATTGTGGTCATATAGGGCATGTACGTAGGCGTTGTTTTTTACGGATGAGACAGCACAGGAGACAACACAAGAGGGATGCTATCACTTTGGATGTTGTGGGAGCAGATGTAGCGTATGTGGCTACGCATGACGGAGATGTCACCTTTGCTTCCATGTTTACTCTTAACTTTCTTATGTCAGTTTTTGACGACACATTACCTTCGCATTGGATACTAGATGTCAGTGCTAGATTTCATGTCACGCCGAGTCGTGAGTGGCTTAACACATATTCTAGTGGTATGCTTGGATATGTATGTCTAGCTGATGGTTCAATACATGACATAGTTGGTGCAAGAGATATCAGACTATTGTTGCCGAGTGGTGCATCATACGTGTTGCAAGATGTATGCCATGTGCCAAGTTTGATGCAGAGCTTGATCTCTGTGAGTCAGTTACGAGACAACGGATGCCAGGTAGTGCTGGATGAGCACAAATTCAGATTGCACCATGGACAGCTAGTCATAGCAAGAGGTGCTAGTGTTGGCATGATTCATGCGATGCGAGTACATCACGTACGAGATGGCACAGTCTTCGTGAGTACGCAGCCATGGAGAGAGATGAGACATGTCTCCTTTGTGGGTAGGTTGCATGATGCTCTAGTTTGTGAGCATGTTGAGCCAGTTTTGCAAACAATTGTGCAGCAGGGTATGTATGATTCATGGATACAATGACGGATATAGATGTCTTGACTGTTGAGTATTCAATTGTGATTCAGTCATTCATGGATATGCGTAGGCCAGAAGCTGATGTCTGTGAACTAGAGCTAGGCATTGCTCTTACCACATAGGGTTCAGGACAGACAAATGCTCTTGGTGTGCATGTGACATGCGATGGACACGAGGATGGATTCGAGGGATCGGAGTTCGGGTGTCAGAGTGATTTCCATGAGTGGAGTTCTGAGCCAGATTTGGCTGAGATGGTCAGATTGGCAGATATTGTTAGAATTGCATCAGCATTTGGGAGTCTCATGTACGAGATATTGATCTTGAGACCCGTGATTTCATTTGCAGTAGGTGCGTTTGCAATGGGAGCAGTTAGTCGTGCAGTGATGACATTGGCCTTGAGCATAGGGGCACTTTGTAGCGTATGGTGAGACACTTGTAGGATATGTGCGGCTTTGGTGAGGAGTATGGTGTTGATAACTCTGTACTTTCTCTATGCACACAAATTCAGTGAGCCAGTGGGAGTTGGCTAAGGTCATACTTGTGATGGCCTTGTACAGGTTTTCTACGGGTTTCTTTTCTCTCTCACGGACGCATTGGCCTTTACGTGGGAGGTTGTTGGGGTAAAGCCCCATGTGGCCGGTTAGGCTAGGTGCCTGCCCACTATACTTATCATTATGTACATAACAGAATAAGGGGGATCACATGTAGAGAGTCATTTTTTAGCCCCTGCAAAGACAACGTCTCCTCCTCTCCTCTCTTCTCCATTGCTGCACGCACTCACACACGCTCCCTCTCGCGCACTTCAAAGTTAGCAAGTAATTGAATTAGTATCACCCTCTACGGTGTACATGAAGGTTATATGGTTTCATTAATGGGATAATCACTTTTTCTTCAAACATTTCAGCATAGATTGTTGTGGGTAAAAGCAACGCACAGATTGTCGTTATGGCAGAGAAGAGTGTTAGGAAATAAGACGTAGCTAAATAGATAATTGAGTAGATTACTTAATGGAGAGAGACAGATTTATATACACGAGATTATAGAGTAGAGAGAGAGAGAGAGTACACACGATATACGTGGTTCACCCAATGTGGGCTACGTCCACGGGAAAGCAGCCACTCAATGGCTTTAGTACTTCAAAACAAGAAGTAGTTTACAAAGGGATTATACCCTTAATGGAGCTCCCGCCTTGCTTCAATCTCACCACCTCACACTCACCTTGTTGCATCAACTTCACACTATGAAATGTGTGTAGAAATGGCCTCCTTTTATAGGCCAAAAGGGCTGCCCTCTCTTATGAGAGACAGCCATGTGTAGCCGCCCTTGTGCGAATAAGTCCAAATCGGACCCTCCAATCCACCCATGTGTGGCCGCCCTTGAGAAGACAAGTCCGCTTTTGAATTCGGCCACCGGCCATTGACTTCCGACCACTGGCCATCGGCCATTGACTACCGGCCACCGGCCAACCGACCGGTTGTTTTCCGACCACTTTTCGGTCGCCGTTTGGCCATAATATTCCGGCGAAAAAGAATATTTCAGCGAAAAAAAAAAGTCTTGGGGGCCTCCGTCCCGAGGCCTTAAAAGTTGCCCCTGATTCTTGTCCGTGAAAATTTTGGTTTCCGGTGAGTGATTTTCCTTCACGCACGATGGCTTCTCCTCATAATGGGGGCCTTACAAATGTGCGCTTTTACCACAGAAAATTACAAGGGTAAATCAGGCTCCATACTTAACAAAGAGAGACCAAGTGCCTGAAGAGGGATCTTCCTCAAACGGCATAGAGAAAGTTCCTTCAACACTTCAAGAAGAGGACACGTTGTTCAGAGCTCAAATGTGTACCTGCATGGAAATGTTTCAACAATTGGCTAACGACCCAAGGATGCAAGAGTTCTTACAAGATCCTATACAGGAATTTCAGGCGTCGACACAGGGTTTTCAGGCTCCTACACAGGGCATGACTAAGCCGTTGGAGGAAAAGGAGATTCTAATGCATAGAGTTCTTGTGATGCTTGAGGGAAAGCCCATGTGATTGAGAAACCAGCAGTGTTCATTGATCCCATGAAATTCTCTTTTCTTGGATAGGAACTATTTGTGAATGGTCAAGGGAGTAATGAACAAATGATGCATTAGACCCTCCCGTTATCTACTTCATATCCTGGTAATTTTGGAGGTGTTTTAGTGTTTCAAGCTATGGCTAGACCTTCCATAGGTTATATGCTATGGAATGTGTTTGGGACAATGCAAACAGACATGGTTAACCCCATGTATGGGAACATGGGTGTCCAACCAGGTTTTTAGGGTGCCTATGGCCAATTTCAAGTGCTTGGAACATAATTTGGTATGGCTGGTTTTACACAACCATATGCCTAAAATGCAAATATGACAGGTAAAACAAGTAATGCAAATGCTAGAATGGACAACCGTGGAGCACCATGTTTGTGGGCACATTTTTATGACAAGGTGACTCCTTCGAGTCAACCTAAAGATTACAAGGAAGGTGGGCAGGGAGTGAAGTTTGAAACTTTCAGAGGAACTAAGGATCAAGGGAAGGCTTTGACCTTCATACAATAGTTTGATGCAGCTTATGTTGGAGGAAACTTCACAGAGTCTTCAAAGATACACAAGGCTACCACTTTCTTGAAAGGGAATGCGCTTCAATGGTGGGCCACATTGCTGAATTAGGGTCAACCCCCTACAACGTGGATCCAGTTTAAACAATGTTTTGCACCTACATGGCTTACAAACACTTTTGAAGTGGGTGTGACAATAGAATGACACGAGTTGACTGCTAAATAGTGTGTGAATGTTGAAGAGTACAATAAACAGTTCTAGGTTTCACTAGTGCCAATAACCTCCTATAGGTTTGTGTCATCGTCAAAACAGATTGAGAATTACTGTTGCGGATTGCCCAAGAAAATTAGAAACTACTACACAAAGACTATTGTCATGAATACGGCGCAATTGATTGAGAATGCAAGAGTTGTCAGCAGCAATCTGTCGAAGGGAGATTCCAATGGATTAAATAGCAACAAGAGAGGATCCTAGAACAAACATTTTTCAATCAAGGAAAATGCTATAGCAAAGTCTTTTGTGCCACCCATAAAGAAACCCTCCACTGATGAAGGTGACACGTCCAAGAAGCAGCCTAAATCTTCTTCTAGGCTAGGACAAGGACAAAAAAGGCATTTTTTAAACAAATCTTTTGAAGAAAGGAAAGCTCTAAGAGAGGCCAAGAAGTGCTACATTTGTGAAGAGGAGGGACATTTTGTGAATGAATGCCCACAAAAGAAGTAACAAGATAAGGATGACAAGTCAATGCGTAAAGGAAAGAAGCCAAAGCCTAGTGCAAGACTTGTCCCAGATTTGGTTGGTGACCAGTCAAACATATATTCCACGGAATTGTATAGAGCTTGGGGCAAAGTTAGAGCCCAAACAATATTGGTTTTCTTTGATCCAAGTGCCTGTGCAAATTTCATATCACTTGAATCGGCATCAAAGAATCGGCATCAAACTGGGCATTCATGTAGAGGAGATGGGTATGACAGGTGAAGCAGGTTTGACATGCCCAGGTCATTTAGAGCCTGCTACTCCCATATTGGGGAAGCTTCATTTGCACATTCAAAGTTATGTGGATGTGGAAGAATTTCATATTATGCCACTTGAGGGCTGTGATGTGTTATTGGGGTATCCCATGGTGTTACATGTTGCATGCTATGGTGGATACTTACAACAAAATTATTACCCTTGTACATAGAGGAAAGACTCATGTCCTTGATGTAAAGCTTTAAAGGAGAGTTTGTTCGAGTTGGTTTTTGTTTTTGCTATTTCATTTGTAATAAAGAATCATGCGTACTTGATCTTTGCAAAATAAGTACTAGAAGTTGTATCTAATTTGTCTACCTTAGATGAAGTTAGATCAACTTTTTTGAGCGGTTTCATTGATTTATTTTTGAACTCTTTACCAAGGGAGTTACCTCCTAAGAAACCTGAGGATCATACCATAGATCTTGTGCCAGGTTCTAGTCCACAGAATAGACCACCATATAGGGTTAGTGCAGCCTAGCAGAAAGAGATTATGAGTTAGGTCAACAAGCTTTTAGAGAGGGGGACTGATCCAGCCCATTCCATCCCCCCTCTTTTTTTTCTTGTGCTTCTAGCGTAGAAGAAGTATGGTTCATGGTGCATGTGAATTGACTATCGCTCCCTGAATAAGAGTACCATTAGAAATAGGTTCCGCATTGAAAGGATAGATGACATCCTTGTTAGGCTTGAGGGAGCATCACTATTTACCAAGATAGACCTAAAGAGTGGGTATTGAGTGGCCAGAAGATGTCCCCAAGACTACATTCATAACAACATTTGGTCTCTATGAGTTTCTTGTCATGCCATTCGGTCTCAAAAATGCTCCTGCCATGCTGAATGATGGACATAATATTTAGACCACATAGATATTTTGTGGGTACATTCATTGATGACATGATTGTCTACTCAAAATTTGAAGATGAGCATAGGGATCACTTGACCACAATTTTCAATGAGCTATGCAAAAACAAGTTACTCATTAATGCAAAAAAGAGTGAATTCTTTTTGGAAGAGATTCACTTCCTTAGGCACAATGTTTCAAAGGATGGGGTACGCATGGATCTCACCAAAGTGGAAGCAATTAGTTCATGGCCAGACTTGAAGTCCGTACATGACATTCGAAGCTTTCTAGGCTTATGTTCGTATTATAGGAGGCTCGTCTGAACTTTTGCTGAGATTGCTTCTCCACTCCATGCGTTGCAAGGGCAAGGAGTTATTTTCAAGTGGACAACCAAGGAAATTTTATCCTTCAAACACTTGAAAGAAAAGTTTTGAAACTTTTTGTGATTCAATGTGATGCATGACATGAGTGATGCAAGTGGCAACCATAAAAGAGGGAAACAAGTTGAAACAGCTGCAAGTAAAGAGAAAAAGAAGAGAAAACCCAAGGAACGTTACAATGCATTCGACTTTCTTTTGGAAGAAGCAACTAAATTATAGTTCAAGGGTTGATTTGTTGAGTAGAAAGACTGATGTTACCTTTGGGAAACTCATGGAGATGTGTTCCAAGTTAAAGAGGCAGTGGAAGTATGTGGTCAACCCTATGAAGAAGGAGCCTGCAAGAAGGAAGTCAGTGAGAGTTCTGTCTTTGAATGAGCTACCTAATATATGCCCTACTATGGATGCATGTCATAAGAGGAAGATCATTGGAGAGGCTTATATTGATGGAGATGCAAAGATATGCGTTATTAATCAAGCTTGTGCATCAAAGCTGGGACTCAACATGGTGCAGAATTCAGGTTTTAGTATAAAGCTTGCAGACCAATCAAGGGTAAAGTTCTTGGGAGTTATAGAGGACTTGGAGGTGAATGTATTTCATGTTAAAGTGCTGATCAATTTTCATGTTACACCTGCGGGTATTGGTGCATTTCCTCTTATACTTGGAAGACCATGGTTATAGGCAACCAGAGCTATACAATATTGGGGGCATGGTACCATCACAGAAGGGGTGATAAGAAGAGGTTTGGCATGGCTAGAGAGCAATCTTTGGATGTTGATCTTGATGAGAAAATTGATGAATAAGAGTACTCAAGCAAAGAAGAAGACAATGGGGATGATGCCAATGAGGTAGAAGATAGCAACGATAGTGATCTAGATGTTTCAATTCCTCCTTGTTTCTTGAAGAAGATCATAATGAGAAACAAATATTTCTTCGCCTTATGGAGAATGAGGATATCTCTGGTCTTATGAGAAAATTGAAGAGTTGATGCAACCCAAAGTTCAACCTAATGTCAAGCAAGAGCTGATTCAAAGCATGTTGTCTCTGAATTTGACTAGTCTTAAAAAGGGCGAGTATCTTGCCATGATACGATAATTTTCTAATTTATTCATCACTTTTTATGAGTAAATTAGAGTCTTCAAAGGAGAGGAAATTTACATTACAATAAAGGGGGACAGGTATAACTTAACGCTTTAAAGGAAGAGGAGGACAAGCTTCTCAAAGGACATTTTATATGTCCTGTGAGTATTACAGAATGGGTGAGTCATGTTTTTGACACACCCAAGAAGGATGGAAAGTGGAGAATTTGTATTGATTTTAAGCCTCTAAACACATCTATGAAGAGAGATCCATAGTACCCTCTTACTTTCATAAATGACATACTTGATTCTATTGCAGAGCATGAGAGGTATAGTGTATGTGATGGATTCTCCGGATATTTTCAGCTCACCGTGGATTTAGAAGATCAAAATAAGATCACATTTATCACTCCATCCACCAGATTCCAGGGGAGAGCTGGTGGATTATCTATGTGAGAAGCTTCATGTGCATCGCATGTTTACTACTCCATATTATCCCCAATGCAATGGAATGAATGAGAGGTTTAATGGAATAATGGGAAGACTTTGGATTTAGAGCTACTTTGTGCTCCATGGGCTTACATGATTGCCATCAAATCAGGTCCTGGTCTCTCCTTTTCATCTAGTTTTTGGCAAAGAGGCCTTACTTCCTATTGAGGTGGAGATACTAGCTTTGAAGCTGATGCTAAAGATTGAAGATGAGCCTAATGATGCACTCAAGGAGAGGCTTCTATATTTTCAATGTGTACAATTAGACAGTTGCTAGCTTTTGCGCATTATGAGCATGTCTCAAGCAAAGGCAAATGTGAAGCTGAAGGACAAAGACATCAAGAAGGGTGACATGGTGCTTCGTTACAATAGTAAGCTTGATAGAAATTTTAAAACTAAGTTTCAAATCAAGTGACAAGGTCCTTTCTTGGTCTTAAACAAGTTTCCAAATGGCATATATCAGCTTGTTGACTTAGACGGTACCCCACATTAAGCACGTGTGAATGGCTACATATTGAAGAAGTATATTTCAAGGTTGATGACTGTAATTGAGGATGAGCCTTCTTTTGAGAATTTTTTTGATCATGTGACTGATTATGAAGACTCCCTCATCTGGTTTATAGGATCTTTTGATGCTAATCATGAATGATCTAGTAGGCTGGGGTGTGGCAAACTATGTTGGTTGCATTTTTGACACCTCCTTTTTTGTAAATTTGTACATATGGACATGATGCCGGATTTCCAAAAGTGTGTGTGGATTTGTTTTTGTGGCCTTTTAAGCTTTATTTAGCGAGCACATATACATGCAAATCAAGTCGCTAGTGTAACGCTAGCTATCAAGTTGTTGTAAGTGCCCGTTAGTGAGTTTTTTGAAGTGAGACTTGTATATAACTAAAAATCATGTAAAAACTTAGAAAAGTTGAGCCAAAGTTAAAAAATTGGCAATTTTTGGATTGTTGTGTCTCTTTGATGCTTTTGGATGTAGTTTTTTGTCCTCACCTTGTCTTCTTTGCGTGTAGTCGTATTGAGACAACTCTCTATTCACGTCAATTTTTTACATAGCAACGTGTAGAATAAATTTTTGTCATATTAAAATTTCTCACTATTCATTTTTTAATCTTTCTTCCAAGCTTTAAAGTGCCCCAATTGGAGTTGTGCTCTTCAAGTTACGACTAGTTCTTTGCAGGGTTATGGCTATGGCAACCTAGTGGCAAATTGTGTGCAAACAAATTGGGAGGGCATGTATCTATGAATTGTGGAGTTGATTTTGAAATTCTGAGTTTTTTATTTTCAATTGTGAAAGGACCTTGTCTTCATATGCATTGGTTGGTGTGTGTTGTAAATCGTGCTTTAATAGGGTTTTGCTCCTATGCGCTAAGGTCCTTTGGGTGGGCATGTGCTTGTAAATTTCCAAGTGAGCATAGGCCTTTTGGTTGGGGTTTACTAAGAGTGGTTTTGGTATACTTTTTGGTGTTGAGGTTTAAGTTTTAACGCTCTTGGGCTATAAAGCTATAAAGATGTCCACTTTTTCTTTTGTCCAACAACATGTAGGCAACTTCTCTTTGATAAAAATGATCCAAAACAGAAAACTACAACCTGCTGTGTTTTTTTTCAGGTTCAGAGTTTTGCACCTAAACTGCAAGAGAACACCGAGGAGCCTTGGGATGGCCTTAGCATGCTTAGACATGGCTTTGGGCACCTGGCAGTGGCATAACAAGGATTTACATCACGTTGAGATTCTATTACAGCTCACCAAAAAGCTACTGAAATGCGAGGGAATCCGTCCTAGAGGTGTACTTTTGACTTACGGGGGTTTTGATGCCGATGTGCTACCAAATTGGGTCAAAAACGTGCAATTTCAGTCCTCACCAGGTTTAAACAGCTTTGTGAAACTTTGATCTCATGTTCGGATCGTTTGTTCTTAATTGAATAAAGAAATATCAAACGGGATGCCAGCTTCTGGAGCCTACAAGGTATCGGTCTTTGTGTGTGACGTGACATTCTAGTCGCTGGGCACATCTGTGTTCTCTTTTCTTGTCAGTGCTCTGTGTAAAACTAGCAAGTAATTGAATTAGTATTGACCCCTATGGTATATGTGATGGTTATATGGGGAGTGCAGATGTGTGATACTAGACTGAAAACATGTTGACCAAAACGAATAACTCAAATATAGTTGACAGTTCAGCTACGCCTATCTCCAAACTATGGCGAGGAAGAATTGGCCACAGTGTCCTCTAGACCACCACTCGTGTCACGTATCAAGTCCGCCCAGTGTGAACCCATGACCAATTGTAACTATGTTTCCATGCAAAGTGACACTATAGTCCAACTACAATTGGAGGTAATAAAAGGATGGCTTCAACACTAACTTTATTTGTTGGTTTCCTTTCCTATATTTTTTTAAAATTATTGGGATACTCTTTTTGAAATCACAAATACCCGGACATTGCATGGCCAATATGAAATAGTCACTGGTTGAGACTTTCACTTGCAGGAGTCAAGGCTAGGCAGCCACGAGATGGTTGGACCAATCAGTACTGTAATTTGACTAGTAAAGAAGTGGCCAAGCTCAATTAAAGTCTTTCAAGCCCCTTTGCAAGACTTTATAAATTGGTGGTTACTAGAAAATTAAACCAAATCGTTAAACTGGACACTTGTCAGTAGGAGAGCAACCTGCAGGCCAACACACCATCGAGAAGCTCTTATCGCAAGAGGGGTGCCCAAATATGAGAAGGAAGGCTGAATTTATTTTTGTTAGTGGATTTTTAGGTTTGAAGCTTTATTGAAAGCTTGCCTTTTTCCCTTGTCTCATGTAGCGCGATGATTTGCTCTTGTGTATCTCTCTCTTCCTTTCACAGATATGGTAATGGCCCACTACTTAGAAATCTCAGATGACCATGTTCAATTTGTGGGTTTTATGTGCGTTTGCCATGCAAGAGTCTTATCAATAGGAACCGGATGAGCTAATTACTAATCCCCCACAGGTACACACAGTTCTATCATAGAGCCTTGTGAATAAGAACCAAATGAGTTAATTGCTAATCCCCCACACGTACGCAAAGTTCTATCACAACGAATTGCAAAAATAGAGAGTTTTCTCACGTGAAAACTCATCCAAATCAAAGGGGAACTGTCCTATTGTGTGCAAGAGCTCTTGAGACATGCGTAGACATGTTTGCTCCGCTCAAAACGATCCAAAATAGAAAATTACAACCTACTATGTTTATTTTCAAGTCTAGGTTTTGCACCCGAACTGCAAGATAACACCAAAGGAGCCTCATCGAAGCCTTGAGGGGTGCTTATATAGGGTTTTTGGCACCTGACAGTGATCAAAACAAGAAATTAAAACATGCTAGAATTGACTTGCAACTCATCGAAAAGCTTCTAAAATGCAAGGAAAACCGTCCTAGACATGAATTTTTCACCTATAGGGGTTTTGACATAATTATGCCGTCAAAATTGGACCAAAAATCTACAATTTCAACACTTGACACGTTTGGACAACTTGGTGAGAGTTTGGCGTAAGTGTTTAGCTTGTTTATTTGCAATTGAATATAGAAATACCAAAAGAGGCGCCAGTCTTTGGGGCCTACGGGGTGTCATTTTCTACTTGTAAGAACTCTAGCTACCAAGTCGTGGATTGTTTTAAACTGGTGAATTCTAGTTACAAGTCCAATTATGAAGTTACTTTGTGTGGTATAGTATAGGAAAATGTCGTATAGTACAAGGAAAGACGGCTTATTTATGGATAAAAGCTAAATTTTACCACCCTTTAATAAATCTAATATAGAAGCTTCATAAAAAAAAATCATTCATAGCAGGGTCATTACATGAATTAACTAAAAAGAATGCTAAATATGTATGGATTGCAAAAGAGAATGAATCTTCTAAAAATCTCAAAGTGAAGCTAATCTCTCAACTAGTGCTAATGTTACTCGAGCTCTCAAAACCTTTTGAAGTCCAATGTGATGCTTGTGGACATTGTTGCCATGGGTCTGTGCTGCTTTAAAAGGTCATGTCATAGCATACAAAAGTAGAAGATAAATGACCAAAACACAATCTAGGCATACATAAAAAAGAGGTGTCATAAAATCTAATATCTAACCAACCCAAATGATTTTCTCATATTAAATTGATCACTTAATGTGGGAGAATAAATGGGAACAAGTGTTAAGATATAGATATGTGCTTATAGATCTATCTCAACACGGGGCCAATAGTAAAGGGGCCCAAATGGGAGATGGTCTATCAAGAGCAAGGCTAACCAATGGAGCATAAGACCTTAGGGTTAGCTTCATTGAAGACCTCCAATAATGTGTGAAAAAGTCGATCCTTTGACCTTAGGTAAGCTAGGGCTGAGCTTGAGGTGGGAACCCGGCCCAAGCTCAAGGTGCTTGTCGTGCTTGAGGTGCTTGTCCTGTTTGAGGTGCTTGTCATGCTTGAGGTGCTTGATTAAGATGCTTGAGGTGCTTGACTGGCTCCATGCTTGAGGTGCTTGACTTGGTGCATGATTAAGGTGCTTGAGGTGCCTTGAGAAGCTTGCCTGAGATGCTTGTGGGAACACCCCCTACTTCAAGTGCTTAGTCATGCTTGATGACTAAGGGGCTTGCTCATCCAAAGTCAAAAATATCCCTACAAGGAGGGGGGTGAGCCTACAAGGGGGGGGGGGGGGGGATGAGAGAGAACACACACACACAAGGGAAGCCCCAGCTTGAAGAGGCAGCAAGGACACTTGTCAAGTTCCTCCCCATGTTGCCCTCATGGTGTGCCTGAAGCATATTGGTTGGCCACCCAAGGGGTCCAATGATAATTTAGGATATTTAATTAATTGATTTTGCATTTATCAAGTCCTCTCTCTCAAAGGGGAAAGGGGGACACTTGTCCCAAGGCTACCCATGTTGCTTGTAATGGCTCCTGCTTGTGATTGGCTAGGCCTGGAGGGGTCCAATGAGCTTCAAGCATGAGCTACAAGGGGGGGTCGACCCAAGCAAGCTAGGGGGGTGCTTAGGGGGTATACTCACCCACACACACTCACAAAAACTCTCATTGTGTACTATGCAAAGTGCAAGAACTCCCTCTCCTTCTCCAAGCAAGTAGAGGTTGAGAGCCTACACCAACACTCTTGGCTATGGAGTGCAAATCCATCCAAGAGCCATGCTTCAATGCTTGAGCTTGCCATCTATTTCTTCTTCATTACTATGCTATTATGTATGCTAGCACAAGAGTTATGATAAGTGAGGAACTAGCTCTTTCTCGTATGAAATGTTTCTTCTTCCTCTTCCCTACCCTCATTCCCTGCTAGCTCTCTCCACCTTCGAAGATGTTTGAGGTCTTGGGACTGAGGCTTGGTATAGTTAAAGCTTTCTTCAAGTTTAGGTTATGCTATGATGGTGATGCATGAAGCTTTCCATCTTCATTGCTTCACCTAGGTCACAAGGAACACAAAGAATGTATTGTAACAAGTCTCTCTTTATGGGAGAAATCATAATACAAATGCCTATTGGAGGGGGGACCGGCTCCACATAAATCCGGTCCTCAACTATTGTCATGTTCTCTAAATTCTCTCTCAGCTTGCAAAAGTATTGTCCATGCCAAGTTAACTAATTGCTATAATTATGTTTCTATCTTCAATTATGTCTACCCGCTATGCTCACAAAATCATTTCTTAAAAGTACTCTCATTAAATTCCGCTACCTTCAAATTGAATAGGCAAATTCCATTACAAGAGGTGTTGGCTATTTTACATGTTTTAGATGCATGGAAGCATTATCTCTTAAGCATTATTTTACGCAGAGATCACCAAAGTCTTAAGTACTTTACATTGAGTGATAAGAAAATGAGGTGGACAAACACTCTTTCACAGTTTGACTTTAATATTACTTACATAGCTCATAAGCACAACCAAGTTATTGATGCTCTTTCACAAAAACCAAAGGTGCATGCTGTATCAGTAGCTACTCATAATGATCTATCTTGTATGATAGATTAGTGTGCTATGGATCCAAACTTCAAAGAGGTAATGTTAGCTATTGCACTAGGGAAGAAAGATCAGGACCATACAATGTACAAAATGGTTATCTTCTCTACGGCAATAGATTATGTACTAAACATATCTTATGTGAAAAAGTTATGTATGACTCATGTTTCTCCATATGCGGGACATAAAGGGAATCAAGCTAGCCTTAAGAAACTAGAAATGTACTTTTAGTAGCCAACAATGAAGACATACATACATGATTATGTTGTCAAATGTATTGTATGTCAAAAGACAAAGTATGATAGAGAAGAAAATTTAAAAGCCTAAGATTAAATCAACCCCACCGTATTTGGTAAATTACTTTAGTTTTTCTTTACCAAGTTTGATTAGGCCACATGTCCCAAAGTAGCTTGCACTTCCTTTATGTGAAGTTAGCAAGTGTGTACCCTTGCAAAGTTCAAGTCAAAAGAGAAGGCTACAAGTTGTTCAAGAATAGCAACCTTGGGAGAGTACATGTATTAACATATCCATCAACTTACACTGTAACTCTTCATCTCTCATTGGTCCATGTAGTAAGCATTCCTTTGGAGGCTTTTGGCAAGTGTGCAAGAAGACAAAAGAGAGAGGCTCATGGAAATTTTTAGAGGCTCTCTTCTCATTTTGCAAGTTCTCATGGTGACAAGCAGTGCTCTCTCTTCTCTCTCTCTCTCTCTCTCTTTCTCTCTCTCTCTCTCTCTCTCTCTCTCTCTCTCTCTCACACACACACACACACACACACACGCATGGGAGCTCAAGAGAGTTTTTATGCTCAAGCTCTTGACTATGGATGCAAACCTAACCAATTGAATACATGAAAGATCTTCCTTTTCTCTATTATTCTAGCTATGCGTAAAGCTTGCTGATGGAGTAAGCATATATGACATAGTACTTTGCTTAAGAAATACTTTTTTTCACCTTCATCTACTACCTCTTACTTCATAATTCTTTCCCTTCGCTAGGTATTTATGGTGGTGCAACTGAGTTGTGTCGACCTAAGAGAGTGGTACTAGCATCAGTGTGGAATTGTGAGGACTCCTGAAGAAGAGATGGAGCAAATACTAGATGCAAATTACAGCAAGTTGGATTGTGATGTGTATGCCAGATGTGGCACTTTACAAGTCAAGCGATGATTTTGGTCCTCTAATGATCGAGATGTTTGCAGGTACATGAAATATAGTCACTGTTTACTCTATGGCTTGTTTTTTTGGCTTGTTATTCGGAGTTATTTTGGAGATCCAATCCAAACCAGAGCTTGAATGTGGCCATCTATTATGGTTGCATTGGGATTCGGAGCGGCCCATGCTTGTTGCAATCGCCATTATCGGCAAGTATCAAAGCATCCGGGGACTTCATTCTTGTGGGTCAATTATGTTTACTTAAAGCCGAAGGCCTTGGTTCCAAAGCAAGGTCAGGTTATGGTAAGAGATGCAAAGCTATTGGCTGAGGGTTGCGTTTGGTGGGGACACCGGCTAAGTCGCAAGATAAGATTTTTTTAAAAGCTTGCCATGCTAAAAGAAAAATGAAAGCAAGATGCAGTTGATTGAGAGCGCGAGGTGGTGGATATGCAGAGACGAGCGCCATCTGTTGGGGAGTCTGCAGTGCAACAAGGGCGTGCATGGGAAGCAAGGCCATTTTGGGGGGCCAATTGGGTGGCGCATGCCGAGGATGAAAGCAAGGGTTGAGGGCCGCCATTGTAGGAAGGAGAAGGGCGCCATCAGAGGAGCCGGCCAGTGATCTGTGCAGGGATTGAGGGGCCGTCGACTGAGGGCTCACGGGCCAGTAGGTAGGGTCCAAGGAGAGCCGCGAGCACCATGGAGCAAAGCCGGGAGCTTCTCTGAGGGGGAGAAAGGAAGGCCGCCACGGGGTGGCAATAGGAGAAGGAGGTGAAGCGCCATCTGATGCATGGCATGGAAAGAAGGAGAGGGGCGGCATCTGTGGGGGGTCGGGGCTGCAGTTGAAAGGGCTGCTGTGGGGCAGCGTAATAGGAGGAGGTACACCACTTGGGAGGCAAGGAAGGGCCGGTATTGCAAGGCCGCCATGTGAGAAGGAGGGCTGGACAGATTGAGAGACACACAAGAGGGCTGCTTAAGGGGTGGCCAATTGCATGCATGAAGGCTATCCTGGGTAGTTGAAAGGTCGCAGAAGTCGCCAGGGCCTTAGCGAAAGGGGAGTATATGTTGTGCAAGGAGTCTCATCATCGCCAAGATTGTTGAAGCCGAGGGCTTGCCTTGGTTGAGTTATTTGGTATTTGGCTACCATCTTCTCGTCTACTCGTCTCTCGTGCATAGCGCCCGTGGTAGCGGTTGCTTGGAGTGTATAAGTGATTGTGTATGGTCGGGAATGCTAGTAGGCGAGCCTGTGCATCGGAAGTTTGCAAAAAAGTGAGTCTGTGTGTGAGTATCTGTGTGGGTAGGGGTGCGGACTATTACCTTGAGCTATAGAGAGGCTGTGTATTGTGTGCAGGGTGTTGTTCCCTTTTCCCCCATCCCATCGGCTTCAAAGTCCTTTTGAGATGGCACAACTCCAAGCAAAATCAGTCCTCAATTAGTTGTCAACCTTGATCGTTTTATTTTCATCAAGTTATGTGCATGATTTAATGTTCTAATGTGTGAAAATAGTGCAATCAAATCAACCCGACATAATTTATAATTCTTCTCTAGAGAATTAACTTAAAAAATAATTCTCTTTTCATAATTTATTTCCGCTCTGTTTGATAGAAAATACTAGATTCACTGAAACCAACTCATCAAGCCCAGCTCTAATCATGAGGGCATGTACATGGCAAATGCGTGTGAGATCTTTCGTACCTTCATCCCGTGATGCATGGATTCCTTTACGACGCAGATTCTCCAAAGATTGAAGCTCTTCATGCTTTGCTTATGCAGTGCCCACTGTGGAAAGACGCATTGGGTGTTGGAATCCATGGCCAAAAGTGTGGAGTTGGGACAATGGCATGTATGCATGTCGGTTAGAAGGGGGCCCAGGTACCTCAAGGTGGCCATCGCAAGAAGCTTCTAGATATATAGCTCGATGTATAGCTCGATGACCAACTGTGCGCCCTCCCGGATGGAGATAACAACATGAATAACTGAAGATCCATTGCCAAAGGCAGAACCAACTGCTGCTCAAATAATTCAACCTCAAGAGGATCCACCTTCTGGCCCAATTCTGGGTAGGCTATTTTGCAAGGTGCTACTTGATTAGTTCCAGAGTGATTACATAGCATACAAAGGCTACTATAACTTCCCAACTGTACCTCACCAAAGGATCGCAAGCAACTAACAAGGTCGTCCAGCTACAGAAGTCAGATGTCCTGCGCCGTCAAAAGGAGCTGAAGCATGCAATTGTAATGGTCCATACTTGGCCGAATGCCATAATGCTCTTTCATGGATTCAAATAAATCACTACCTTCCTCAAGTTTTACTTCTTGACTACAAGCGGAAAGCATGGTTGTAAACGTCATATCAACTGGCTTGAAACCCCACTGTTGCATCTGTTTTAGACATTGTCAGGCTTGCAAAAATCAGAGTATTAATGCACTCCATGAGTCAACACTTTAATTTGGTAAAGTTAGAAATAACTCGGTAGTCTCTGCCAAAGTACCACATGTAAAATACATACTGATAAGATTTAACTTCCACTTGCTTTGATTGTAAAAAGGAATGTTGCTTCATCAGGCTCAACCCCATCCTGCTGCATTTCCTCAAAGCATTGGAGGGCAGAAAACTGCTCATGCTGCAGACAACCAGAAATAATCATGTTAAAAGGAACTGTATCACAGGCATGCAGATTGGCAAGCACTGTCATGGCCATCCACACACTCCCACACTTTATATACATGTCCACAAGAGAGTTGCCAATAACAGAATCCAAGGCAATCCCAGTACCTTTCAGATTCTCAAACGCTCTTTCATAATCCTTGCTCCTAATTCCTCTGCCTCCTCATGCATACCAGCATCAACATAAATATTCACCATACAGATATAGCTTGCAAAGTCCTGTCTATCTAGGCTCACCGCTTGTTCAAATGCTTGTCGCCCTAGCTCCACATCATGCCATTTCCGACAAGCATTCAAAATATTGATCCACATGACCATTGTTGGTTGAAATGGTGATTTCATCATCATTGCCACTACCCTATCTAGCTGGCCTGCACGACCAAAAAGATCAACAATGCATGTATGGTGCTTAACAGAAGGACTCAGCCCATAGACTTCCCACATAGCCTCATAGTACTCTTGTCCCTTGTCCACTAAACCTGCATGGTTGCAAGCACTCAAAATGCTTAAGAAAGTTACTGTATCCGGCTTGACACCGCTTTCCCTCATTCTATCAAAATAAGAAAGAGCATTTTCTGTCGCCCCTTGCTGAGCATAGCCGTCAATGAGCACAGTCCATGTGAGTCTATCTGGCATCTCCAGCTGATCAAAAGCTTCCTGAGCTTTTGCTAGCTCGCCACATTTGGTATACATTTCAACCAATGCATTACCAAGCAGAGCATCTCCTCCTAACAACCCACTTTTTTGAATGTCATTATGCACTTTTATGCCTTCATCTATAGCTCCAATGCTTGCACAAGCTTTCAAGACGCATGTATAAGTGATAACATCGGGAGAAATACCTTGCTGTTGCATTTGTTCGAAATAAGATAAAGCCTCCTCACCTTGTTCCTGGTCAACATGGCCAGCAATGAGCGAATTCCAAGACACCCTATTACGAGATACAAGCTTGGCAAAAACCGATCTGGCCTGTACAAGCATGCCACATTTGCCATACATGTCCACAAGAGCATTACCAACATGTTGGTTAGTCTGCAAAATCCCTTCTCGTTCAACTTCTTGATGTAGTTCTGCGCCCAACTTTACCCGCTTTACACTGCCACATGCTTTCAAAATGGAAGCATAAGTCAACTCATTAGGAGCCACGCCAGCCTGTCGCATTTTCTCAAAGTAAAGCAATGCTCGATCACCCTCGTTGTTTTGTGCATAGCCTGCAATCAAAGCAGTCCAAATGACCACATTGCGGGCAGGAAGAACGTCAAACACTTCCTGAGCCTCAATAAGCGACCCACATTTGGCATACATATCAATCAATGCACAACAAACAAACATGTTACTCTGCAACAAGCCCTCCTTGGCAATGTCAACATGTAAAGCTTTCCCTATTTTAAGGTCTTTCTTTCTGGTGCAAACTTTGAGAAGCGCAACAAGAGTGTATCCGCTGGGATGCTTAGATTCCTCCAGCATACGTCTGTACAGGGTTATGGCTTGCTTCCAATTTCCATGTCTGCTATAGCCATTGACAAGAGCATTCCATGAGCCCTCACTTCTAGAAGCCAGTGCACTAATCATTTCTGTGCTCGGCCCATACTTCCCACATTCAGCAGCATGGAGATAAGGCAGTTACCAAGCTCTTATGCGCATCTAGCTCATTGTCTTGCACACAGAAGAGCAAGCGAAGGGGATTCATTCCTCTGTGCAAATGCTGTCTGCTTCTGAGAGAGCGCATGGTGCATAGTTACCCAGCACTTATGAGCATCTAGCCCACACAGAAACGACTGAAAAACGGATTCTTTCCCCTTTGCAAATGCCAGCTGTTTTTGCGAGAGCGCATTTCGATCAGTGTCACTTGCTTCTGCACTTGATCGAAGAATTGCACCTGCTTCTGCGTGTTGCTCGCCAAAAACGTTGGAAGTTCAAAGCATGCCATGTGCCTTTCAGAATAATATGCAGCCCTCCATAATCCCATGGGTAACATCCGATAGCCTATTTCCAATCCTGTTTGTGGAATTTGAAAACCCTTTAAACAATTTTTACCTTCTGTAGGCTAGGTAAAGGGTGATGCTTTGGATGTGGGGGGTAGTTGAGGCACACCCTATCTATACTATCTATACTATAGTATAATAGCAAACTGCTTGCCCTTTACGCATGTCGCAAAATGACTATTGTATGTAGGCTTCTAAGGGTGTGTCCACTGTAGCAACTTCCATCATGCCTTCACGCAAGGCCCAGGCCAAGCCTCAAGGTAGGCGTCAAGGAGTCGTCATGTGTGTGTGTCTCTTTCTCAAACTACGGTTCTCGTCGGGCATCTGCTGCCACAACTCCCCGCTGGGTGCAGGGCAGCGCCTTGTGGGGGGGTTACACCCTAGCCTCTGCCCTCCTCATGCCAGCACACATGCCTGCCTCTGCCGACTTTTCCCAGCTCATCAATGCCGACCCCACTCAGCCCATCGACGATGGTGTCGACTCTCCCCAGTGTCACTGTAGACCCTGCCCACAGCCCGTCGAGGGCGTCGACTCGACCGTTTCACTCTGTCGACTTTGCTCGAGTTCACACAGATGGTGAACATGTGAACAATGGGGCCAAGATCGAGTTTGAATAGTTGCTCAAGTTTGAAGATCGATACCACAGGGGGCCAAGATGGACAAAGCGAGACAATACACTCCCAAGCTCACCACCAAGCCAAAACCTAGCTTTGTCGCTGTCCTAGCAACCCCAAGCAAGTACAATCGTATCGAGCACTTATAGGCAGCCCTTGATCGAGTGATGGAGGAAAACTGAGAACTCAAAGAACATGTCAATAAATTGGAAGCTCTCGATTCAATGGTTAACCTTGCAACGGCCAAAGTAAACGAGGTCGAAACCAAAGTCACCCAAGCTCATACGGTGACACTTGCCAAGATACAAACATGTGTGACAAGGAGCTCCAAGAACGATGGCTTCAAGAAGAGAATGTCCTCAAGGTTTGCATTGGAGGGTTACCTCAAGTGTGGGACACATGGAAGACTTCACCGAGCGCATCAACTTTCTCAACGAAACCCTCAGACCCATTCATGTCGACCATGACAAGGTAGAAGGGTACCAACGAACACATGCCAAAAAGGACATGCCATTCTCCAATTTGGGAAAAATGAGGGGCGAATGCGACTTCTCCAACAATCATGTCTTCTCAAAGATACCAAGTTTTGGATCGGAGAGGAACTCACCCAAATGCAAAAGCGAGGAGCTGAAGAAAATGCACGCGATACGGGCCAAAGGCAAGTGGGCGGTATACCGCGGAGGGAAGGCAACCATACAGGAGTTCCATTCTCCCAAGCCCTCGATCACTCTGCAAAATACCACCCCCTTGCCCCTAGTTTCCTTCCCCCCCCCCCCCCCCCCCCCCCCCCCCCCCCTCTCTCTATTTTTGTACCAACCTAAGGGTTGTCCATCCCCATGTAACATAAACCCTCTCCTTTGAGAGAGGAGACACCCCTTTTGTACGCATGTTTTGTTCCCATAGGTCATATGTGACCTCTGAGGACTATAAATCAATCAATCTCTCTCTCTCTCTCTCACACACACACACACACACAGAAGTGAAGCATGTGCAACTAAAACGCGAGGTCATGGTGCTTGTGAGAAAGACTTGTGTTGCATTGCTTCATGTCCCCCACACTAACTCTGTCAAAGCGCATGGAATTATGGCTTTGCTGATTGTTGGCTATGGAAAGTTGGTCCTTTAGTAGGCCATGTACAACTAAAACACGAGGTCATGGTGCTTGTGAGAAAGACTTGTATTGCATTGCTTCATGGCCCCCACACTAACTTTGTCAAAGCGCATGGAATTATGGCTTTGCTGATTGTTGGCTATGGAAAGTTGGTCCTTTAGTAGGCCAAGAAAATCGTAAGCCTGTGTGTGTGTGTGTGTGTGTGAGAGAGAGAGAGAGAGAGAGAGAATTGTTATTATGAGCCCAATGCATCAACCTTCTGAGGGCCTAAACTACATCTCTCTCCAACGTTTGAACCTAAAGTTTGAATTATTTTGCTAGGTGCCAATGGAATATGGAACTACCTTCAATATGCAGTGAACAATTCTCTTTCTCTTTTTTTGTCACAATCCTATCCTTAATACCCATTGGCACCATGTCCTCTCCGCCTACTATGAGCCTTGATGCTCTCACTTCTTGCCTTTTTTTTTCACCAAACTTCCCTCTTTTTCATAAAATCTATTGCAGGTGAGGGCCCTTTCAACATCAAGTGAGTTGAGCTAAAACAAAACATAGAGTTTCTCAGTCTTAAGACAGAGAGCTCTCCGAGATTTCTTGTGCATAGGGAATTGCACTTGCCTTGAAAAGAGGTCTTCAACTTTTCTGCGGCATTTGTGGTAGGTTTGTGTAAAGTTCAAGCAATGTTTTATGGTTAGTATGGTCCTCTTTCCCAAAATTTGCACTTGGAGAGGATAAGCACTTATAAACCCAAAAACAACACTGAAGACTCTTGAATAGTTTTTGGGTGTGCTTAGTCTCTCTTGCCCACATACTATGTTAGGCAAACTGGTCTCTGTGTATGCATGGAACATGTGTGTGTGTGTGTGTGTGTGTGTGTGTGTGTGTGTGAGAGAGAGAGAGAGAGAGAGAGAGAGAGAGAGAGAGAGCAATAATAATCACAAGAACTACATTAATCAAGACTAAAGACAATGGCTCAGAAAAAGTTGACGCTTGCATACAAAAGGTCATGGAGTACAATAATTTTGTTGTGAAAATGTGAACTTAATCCCTTCAATTTTATCCACAAACCCGACTATGCAAGTATTGATCATGGTACCTGCATTCATCATAAACCAAAAGAACTAAAATTAGCCTCTTAATTTATGGACTACATGTGTCATAAGAACAACACACATGTTATAGATGTCAACATAGAAAAAGCTTGAGGATACTCAAGGACCTGGTTGGCCATGATTGAAGAGCTTGTGTTGGTGATGTAGGGGCAATGGAGAATATCCTCCAATCTTAGGCTCAGAGGATTCCATGCATATGCTCTTAAATAGCATAGTATAGGTGGGTCCATGGGTGAGGAGCTGGTGATTTTCTTCTGTTATGGGGTGAGGGGGGTGATGGGTTAGAAAAGGAGAAGGTAGATGTGCCATACAGGGAGAGGGGTGCCTTATACATGCGGTACTATTTATTTGGTACCATTTATTCCAAATCCACATTGACCCATGATGGCATGTCTTGAACTAATTTAAACCAAGGCTTATAGAGTTTTACTTACAAGTAAACAAGCATATGA
The DNA here is from genome assembly GCF_014529385.1 of Adiantum capillus-veneris. Taxonomy (NCBI): domain Eukaryota; kingdom Viridiplantae; phylum Streptophyta; class Polypodiopsida; order Polypodiales; family Pteridaceae; genus Adiantum; species Adiantum capillus-veneris. Next base: position 88,331,718 of record NC_140958.1, on the reverse strand, counting down.
TCCCACATAGAAGTTTTCCATGCTATTATGTGTGTAAAAGTGTCCCTCCTTCCTTCCCGTATTAGGAGGTCCCATAGGGGGCACTAGGTCCCCAAATAGACCTAGTGCCCACCATTGAGCATGTGTAATATTGTTGGAATGTCATGAATCTCTCCTGTGTACTTGAGCAAATATCCCTTTACTAGCCACTAGAGTCTGACCCTTTCAAAATCATTGGCACAAAAATCTTGTACTAGCCTTTTGATATCTTGGGTTGCCTTCTGTGGCAAAGAGTTGGAGAAGAGGATGGGATTTATTTGGGATAATATAACTTTGTGAGCCCATCCAAATGGTCGATTGCTGACTCTGTGAATGTATTTGAACACTTGTATTGAAGAACTATTGCCTTTGTGTATCCTACTTCTATTTACCCTACCATACAAATGGTCGATTGTTGCCTCTGTGAATGTATTTGAACACTTGTAGTGAAGAAATATTGTCTTTGTGTATCCTACTTCTATTTACCCTGCCATCTATAGCTTCAAGTTGCATGCTTCGTATGCCATCCTTAAATGATTTAGCACAATGATCTATTGTTAAACAAGGGGGGTAAATTGATGTGTTGACTGAGGAAGAAGGAGTGGTCATGGTTGTTGACCCATAATATTTTATCAAAATACATGAGGGCAGTTTGAAGTGATGCTAGTTTGTGTCTAGTTATTGGGTCTTGTAATCTGACTAAGATATATTCATACTCCCAAGAAGTGTACGTAAAGATCGCACCATATCAGAGAGCAAGCTAACACCACAGGTATGCCATTGATTTCTCTATAGGTTCTACCATTGCATTGGATAATCATATTGTCTATAAGCCAAGAATTGATTTAAAAAAATAGCTTGTTGTCGGTGGGTAATGGATATACCTTTCATGTACTCTAGAATAGACTAGTTACCAAGGATACAAGTGGATGGGAAATTCTTGAAAGAGATGTAATCCTTGTGTGCATGGTCATATACATATGAAATGACCTGAGTTATCCTAGTTTCAAGTCCAATGACTCCTTCGTGGGGGATATTATCATAACATTTTTTTATGTTTGTTGAAAAAATGGCAGTGGATTTGGTTGGTAGATTTATCACTACATCATATAGTGAGTCCACAATCCACCAAGACTGTAATTTAATGTTGTGGCATGGTAAGGATTTTTGGTATAAGAAGGAAGCTCTATTCTTAATGAAGGGGATGCCTGTTTTAAGGGTACAGGTAATAGTAAGGATAAATTTGAAAAGCAACAGTTTGCTCCATAAGTTATCCATCTAAAGGCTTTTTTGTGTGCCTTATAACTGGCCATTAGGTAGGAGAGAGGCGATGTGTTTGTAATGTGAAATGGTTCACAGGTAAAGTATATTCTTTCCAGAGCTTTCTCTTGGGTCTCATTATGAGGGATGAAATATGCTTCAACTAGTCTTTGTTTAGCTTGAGATAACATTTATGCTTTACAAACCAGAATTGGATTATTGGGTGCCTTATCCAAGCAAGTAACATAAAAGTTTTTCTCGATGTTTTTAATATCTGGGTCTAGGTCCCTAATATTTTTGATAGACCTTTTTCTTGGTGGGTTGATGTGACAAAAATTCTTTTAAAAAAAATTAATAGTACTCATGGGATAATCAATTGATATCACTTTTTTTGTTATCAGGGTGAGTACCTGTAACATTTAGTGGTCTTTGTGTGTAGCGGAAAATAGCATGGACATAGTGAGCATTTCATTAGAATAGGTTCCTAATGAGCATAGCAAGAGTGCTTGGATGGAGAGAGCAACAAAAAGCATAACACCTAGTTAGATAGGCATGAAAAATAATTCAAAAAGAGAGAGAAATTAAGCTATTGACAACAGTTGAGGACTCGATTTACATGGAGCCGGTCCCTCCTCCAAAAGGCTTTGTATTATAGGTTTCCCCCATCAAGGGAGACATTTTACAATACAATACTTTGTGTTCCTTCAATAACTTACTGGTGCATTGAAGATGGAAGCTTCAAGCACCAAGCTCACACTTATAAAACACAACATCAATTCCCTCATGGTCTCAGACCCAAGACCTCACACACCTTCGAAGATGGTGAGAGCTAGCGGCGTATGAGAGTAGATCGAGAGGAAGAAGGAGTATTCTTACGCGAAAGAAGTGTGTCTCCTCACATAATCACCGATAATAGCTTAGCATAGCTTATTAATTAGCATGGTAGAGGAGATGAGCATGCATTGGAGCTTGACTCTTGGTTGGATTTGCATCACAAAGCCAAGATTTGTTCATGTAGGCCTCCCTTCTCACAAGATTTGGAGTAGATGATGAGATTTTCGTTAAATCTTGAGACTGAGATAGTCTTTTTTACTCCACACATGAGATTGTGTGAGTGTGTGTGTGATAATGCCTTGCCAAAATCAGCCTCGTCTCTCTCTTGGTCGACCCCTCTTGTTTTTTACTCATGTTGGCATCTTATTGGACCCTGCAAAGCTTAGCCAATGATAATTAAGAAGTATAAGTGATAGCCTTGTGACATGTGTTCCCCTTTCCCCTTTTGTGAGAGCTTTAGGTATTTAATTAATTCAGTTAAAATCTCATTGGACCCCTTAGTCATCTGGCCAATAGGGATCAGGCAAGCCATTCGGCTATTGAATGCTCATTGGACCCCTTGGGAGACTGTCCAATAGTCTTCTAGAGAGCTCAATTTCTATTGGTTCTTTTATCAAGTGTTTTTAAATGAATTAAATTAAATGTACTCTAGCCTAATTCTCATTGGTCCACCTCTATGGCCATCCAATAGGATTTGAATGCACCTTGGGGGCAACAAGGCTAGGGAGATGACATGTGTCCCAATTCCCTTTGTGTAAGGGGAGCTTGCTAGAGTGTGTGTATATTGCTCTCTCATCCCCTACAAGAAAGGCTTGCCCCCTCCTATCTAGGGATATGTGAAGACTTTATGGTCTTCACATAAGCATCCAATTTTACCTAGAGGTTGACCATTGAACCTAACCTTTGAATTTTGGAACCTTAGCATTTTGGAAGTCTTAATGGGCTGAACCTTAGGATCTTTGAATCCCATTTATGCACATTGCTCTTTTGCAAATGGCCCCCCCTTTGGATCCCTATTTTCCCTCCTTTGGATCTCTACTGTGGCCGGTCTGCCAGCTTAACCAACATTCTAGCTTTTTCTCCCGTGGTACTTCCCCATATTAAAAGATCAGTTTAACATGAGAAAATTATTAAGGATAATTAGATATTAGTTATTATGACATTACCTCTTTCTTGAAATCATAGTCGTCCTCGACTATGGGGTAGAGAAGATAAAGCCTAGTCATTATTCCTTTTCCTTGCGGGTAGAGATCCCTATTTTACCCTAAGACATCGTTCCAGAATGGATGACTGATCCATTTGATGCTTGAGAGCCTAAGCTTCTGCAAGCATGTCTGTTCATTAGTCCTATCAATCTTCCATAGTAGAGTGACAAGCTCTACTTGGTGTTTGGAAGACATCGTCTCCACAAACTTGATCCTAAGCATGCATACTTCTTAACATTTGTGCACAATAAATAAAAAGAGAGTCTTATAAGACAAAAACTTTGTTCATTTTAAACATTCTAAACATTTTTACATTTGCTTACTCTAGGAAAGCATTGTAAGCATTGACAAGGTTTAGGTTATCCTTTAATTGTATGCCTTGCATCCATCTAGCATCTTCAAAAGGATAGTTCTTAAACTTAATAAGATACCGTCAGATAATCTTTCTGCCTCTCAATACCTTGTCTTCATGTCGAAGAATGGACTCGAGTTGCAGCACCTCTTCTTGGTCCTCGATCTCCGGTGGGTCTTCAATAGTTGGTTCTTGAGGTGGCTCTCCTTTGTAAGGCTTTAACAGGCTCACATGGAAAGCATTGTGTATGAGCCAATGACTGGACAACTTGAGTTGATAGGCCATCTCATTGATTGGTCTAAGAATCTGGAAGGGACCATAGTACCTTTTTGCTAACTTAGCATAGTACTGTCCCGTAGGATTCTTGCCCATTGTGTGCCTTAATCGAGCCTTGGGAAATTTTTAAGCAAGACCCAATCATTTTCTTTAAAGGTATGGGCTCTTTTGTGGTTATCAGTAGCAACCTTTTGCCTTTGCTATGAGATAGAGATAGCATCCTTAATATTTTGGAAAGATTCTTGTATGTCTCGGCTATACTCATCTGCAATGAAGATCTTCCCATGTATCTTAAGACGTAGCAGGGAACTTTTTTATCTTCCCTCAATTACCTCGAAAGGTGCGTTTCCTGTGGAGGTATGTACAATATTATTGTAGGCATACTCCACTAAGGGTACGTACTTCTCCCAATGGGACCTTTGATCAACTTCCGTTACGTAGGCTTTTAGTAGATCAAGAATTGTTAGATTAGCTATTTCACTTTGGCCATCCATTTGCGTGTGATAGGCCAAAGAGAAGTCTAGCCTTGTCCCTAAATTCTCAAAGAGACCCTTCCAGAAATTACTGGTCATTCTAGAATCTCTATCCAACACTATAGACATTGGCAAGCCATGGTACTTGAAAATTTGTGATATGAAGAGGGTTGCCATTTGATAGGCTTTGATAGTCTTTTTGACAAGTATAAAATGAGCTTGTTTGCCAAACCTTTCTACTATCGTCCATATTCCCATATTCCGATGGATAGACTTAGACAATCCAAAGATAAAGTCCATGGATATGCTCTCCCATGGTGAATTAGGGATTGGCAAAGGTTGAAGCAATCTAGGTTGCTTCCCTCTATCGAACTTCATCTTTTGGCATACCACACATTTAGAAGCATACTCTTGTATGTTTGCTATCATGGCAGGCTAATAATAATATGTTTCAATGTCTTTTAGGGTAGATTGAATCCCTCTATGCCCCGCATAAGGAGGAGCATGAGATTCATACATTACTTTCTCACGTAGTGAGCTAGTAATGCATAGTCTATTGCCATAGAGAAGATAACCATCTTGGAAGGTAAATGGTTTCTATTTCTTCCCTAGTGCAAGGGCTGAAATCACATCTCTAAAATCGGGATCAATAGCGTACTCATCTATCATTGAAGATAGATCATTGTGAGTTGCTATGGAAACCGCATTCACTCTCGGCCATCTTGAAAGTGCATCGGTTACTTGATTATGCTTTCCATCAATGTGAGCAATATGAAAATGATATTGCAAAAGGAAATTTGCCCCTCCACTTATTTGTTGGAGAGCTTGGTCTGCGTCATGAAGTACTCAAGACTTTGGTGATCCGTTCGCAGAATGAAAGGAGTCTCCAATAAATAGTGCTTCCACAAGTCTAAGGCATGTAGAACTGCGGGGAGTTCCATTTCATATATGCCTAGAGCTTGCTCAACAAGGTTGAGTCTTCGACTTTCATAGGCTATGGCGTGCCCTTCTTGGAGCAAAACAGCTCCAAGGCAATCACCACAAGCGTCACATTGGACCTCAAATGGCTTTGAGAGATCCAACAGTGTTGAGTACAGGTTGAGAGATAAGCTTTTCGAAAGTATTGTTCTCCTTGGCAGACCATGTATATCTAACATTTTTCTTTGTTAGGTCATGTAATGGTCCCGCAATTTGTGAGAACATTTCTATGAAGCATCTATAGTATGCACACATACCTATAAAGCTTCTTAGTTCATGTAGATTCCTTGGATTAGGCCATCCTTTTATTACCTCTAGCTTTGATGGATCCATTTGGATGCCATCTTGAGAGATAATATGACCTAAATAATGAATCTCTTGTAAGAAAAACTCACTTTTCTTTCAATTAATATAAAGTTTATTCTCTCGCAAGACTGGAAATATTACCCGGAGGTGTTGCTTGTGTTCGTCTATTGAATTAGAGTAGATGATTATATCATCAAAGAACACTCCAGTAAAAGTTCGGTGAGGCCTAAATAGCTTCTTCATCAAGCGGTTAAATGTGCCTGGTGCATTGGTCAAGCCAAAAGGCATGACAATGTATTCGTAAAGACAAACAAAGACCAAACATAGTGCAAAATGCGGTCTTTACAATGTCTTGATCAACCATCCTTATTTGATGATAGCCACTTTTTAGGTCAATCCTACTGAAGTAGGTCAACCCTTGTAGCTTATCAAATAGTCTTCTACTCGTGGAATGGGAAACGTATTCTTGATAGTGATCCTATTTAGTGCTCTATAATCGACACACATACGATATGTGCCATCTTTCTTTTGCATTAATAATACGGGTGAGCAAAATGGAGATGAGCTAGGCCTAACCATGCCCTTTTCAACTAACTTATGCACTTGCCGCATAATCTCCTCTTGTTGAGCTTGAGAAACTCTATAAGGAGGTTTATTAGGCGGTGAACTTCTTCGAAGAAGTTCAATTGCATGGTCATCATTGCCTCGTTTAGGAGGTAGTTCACAAGGGATGTCGTCAATAAAAACATCTTGTAATCCCTTAAGAAAATTGGATAACTATAATTCCTTGTGATTTTTATATTTTCTTTTGCTAAAGTATTAGGTTCATTTTTGAGAATCTTTAACAAAAATCATGTACACGGAAATAGAGCTCTTTATTGACTTATTGATAGCTTGCGTATGTACAATGGGTATGGTGTTACCCAACTCCTTAGCATCTATGTACATACCTTTTTCCCTGAACCTAAAATAGGTTTGCCTTTTAGGGAATTTAATATTGACATCCATGCGATCAAACCATGGTGCCCCTAGGATTACATCCTCGTGCTTGAGAGGAGAGATAAAGAAGTCCTCTTTGTCCACATAGCTTTGGACATGGAGCCTAAATTTCCCGATTAAGGGAGTGACTGAAGCTTCTTGCCCCTTGAAAGCACCATCGACGGGTAGGACATCTCCCATCTCATAGACTTGGATGCCTAGCTTGGTGGCCAACTCTGTAGAGATGAAATTGTGAGTAGAACCATGGTGAAAGAGAATAAAGCATCATGTTCTCTTACCTTTCCCCAAGCATGGCATAGAGGAGATCCTTTGTGGTGAGCATCCTCTTCTTGGATTTTGACCAAGGTAGCTCTAGGAGGCTCATTTCGTGTATTCTTGTGGGGACAAGCACGATAAGCATGCCCTTGCTCCCCGCACTTGAAACAACAGTTATCTTTACGATAAAGCTCAAGCTCTTCAGGAGAGAGTTTATTTTTGCCTTTATAAACTCCCTTCTCCTTAGCTTTAATGTTGTTGGCGTTGCCTTTAGGAGACTTTTGAACAGTGTCCTTCCCCTTTGGCTCATTATTACGGTCCTTGTTCTTCGTGGGCTTAAGATTTCTCTTAGCCCCTTGTTGGAAATTGATTTGTGAAGCCACCATGGTATGGTGTATGATCGCAGATATGGTGCGTGGCCTTTGTGGAAGTTGACATACTCTGCCATATCTTCAGTTAGACTCGCACAAATTTATTTATTTTTGCTCTCCAAAATCCATCTTTTTGAAGGCAGTGGCTTTGAGATGTAAGTCCCAAAACTTGCCTACATATTTGTGAATAGATTCGTAGGGAGAGAGCTTCAAGATTCCCCATTCGGTGAGTACTTTGTCTTTGGCATCGGTAGCCAAAAACTGCTTCATGATGGAAGCTCTTAAAGCTTTCAATGTTCGTGGAGCTTCATCGTTTGCCCGTAGGCTAGACCACCATTGCCTGGCGGACTTTTGAAAATGCATAGCTACATGGCATAGCCATTAGGAAATTTCGGAGGTCATTTGGAGGGCCATATGAAGAGAGAGAAAAATAGAGCGCGTCCAATGAGCATGAAGGCTACGTTACGTAGGAAAGTACCTGGAAAGACTCAAAAAATAGGAAAATAGCATAAAACTTTCACGAAACTAGGATTGTAGCATAGTAATTTCCTTCCTTTTACCGAGCTTTTAGGTGCTTGCGTGTGGTCCCACTTCTGATATTCTCTCATGGTCATTAACGTACTGGAGGGTGACCATTAAGCCCGCACAAGATATTGGAATTTTAAAACACTTTCCCTCCATTAGAATGCTTTCAAAGTGAATCTCCCTCCACTAAAGCTTTTCTCTGAGAGTTATGGCATCCACGTCTTCTCACCCAAGAGCCTCAAGGTGTTTACTGTCTCTCACACCAACAAACAACAACGGCACTTTGCCTAGAAGGCCAAGTAGTAGCATATCCTCAATTACAATACCAGCTTCAATAAGTGCAGACAACCAATGGGTTGGACAAAGGATAAACAAAGGTTCATGGGTCCTCATGCAACCAAGAAGACCCAAGAGGTCTAGTGGTATCAACGTTTACCGCTCAGCATGGAAGGCCAGGGTGTTGGATTTCAAAGTTGAGATCGGCAAAAGATCTGTAAAGGAAGTTCTTGTTCAGCATGTGTTTACCCATCCAGAGGTGATAGTAAACGGTGGAAATGTATCAGATATACATCAACCACGTTGCAATTGTAAGTACTCTTGACATGTGAACTTACTGATACTCTCATTATAACTTTTCTTATATATTTTGCAATGTTTCTCCCGCTTGTTATGAGTAATGTCTCTACTCTTCACAACTCAATTACATTAGATTTGTCATTTGTACTTATTGATACTCTTAGTTTAACTCTTCTTATATATATTGCAGATGTTTATCCCTCTTCTTATGAGCAATGGGAGCCTGTGGAGTGCATAATAGGCCTCTTCCATGTTGTACATGCCCATATTGGTTCTCTACAGTACTCAGAGAGGAGCAGCAAAAGATTGGCTGATGAGGGAATCTTTTTTTATGACCACTTTTACCAACTCAGCTCAGGGAATAAGAATGGCATGTTGGTGAAACTGCCTCTACCAACCGATTGGAACACTGTGGACTGGCCAGTTCCCGAGGAAACAATGGTGGAGGCAATGCAAAGTAAGCTCTACAAGGATATACAAAGGTCTCTACGTAGCTCTATTCCTACCAAACTGGTTAGAATTGCAAACTTTTGTCCTGTTGCACTCTTCATAGAGCTGTTTCATAGCTACAACATCAGAGTTACAAAAACTATGTTCATGTGCAAGTCATTTCAGCAGTCATCCTGTGACAAACTTCTTGACAAAGGATGGTATGCAAAGGAAGAGATTGGTTTACGGTGCGAGGTCGCGCTTGATACTCTAGTTGTGAAGTACATGATTGCAAGCCAATCACTGTTACTCTCATTTTGGTATATGCGATCACAAATGCTAAACGGTAAGTACATTCCTATGGACCAGGTTTCTGCAGGTTTGGAAGATAATCCTACTGTGGATGTGGAAGTGATTGATAAAGAGCATGGCCTACTATTGGTGGTTACAATAAGGGAGCTATGCAGTCTTCAGCATTTGCGAAATGACATCATTGAAGAGTCAATGGACAAGGAACTATCAGATTTTTCCTTTTTCTTAGCTGGCCGTAAGGTGATGCGGCGAAGAGAAAAAGATATTTTGTGCAAAGAGTTGGATGGTCGGGTTGAAGTAGTGTCAATGTAACAGATATTCTTGTAAACCCAAGTGTATACAAATGACTTTCAAGACATGAAGTTTATTGATCTCATTTTTCAATTGTGCCCTGTGAAAAAGTGTGCTTGAAATACATTTCTTTACCACGTTAAATCTCTCTCTCTGTCTCTCTCTCTCTCTCTCTCTCTCTCTCTCTCTCTCTATATATATATATATATATATATATATATATATATATATATATATATATATATATATATATATATATATATATATATATATATATATATATATATATATATATATATATGTTAGACAAGACAAAGACAGATAGAAGAATCATCTTAATTCATTAGAAAGTACAAACTCGTCCGTGAACAATGGAATGAGATACAATTTCTGTAAGTATGGAATCAGAATGTCTTCAAGGTAAAAATCGAAGGAATGCCCCTCGAAAGAAGGTGGTGAGATAGTTGTTCCCGGCGGATTTAGTTCTCCCTTTTCAGGAGTATCATCAATTAGTAGTGTATTAGTTGCATCAAAGGGTACACCGATTTGGCTAAACGGTTTGTACAAAAGAGGTAATCCTGGTTTTTTAGGGTGGTAGTGGCCCTCAACGGTAACGCATTTTCTTTGATCATACAAAAAGAAAAAATCTGACGTGTGAGCTTGGCATACACTGCAAACTATTGCAGTTAGTGGCGATAAGTTTTGCCTTTGCATTGAAGACCATATTCCAACTCTGAAGCGCGGAATAAGAAACTCAATAAATTCCTTGGTTACTGGACGAACCACGACTCGACAAGTTCCCATCCGAAACGTTTGCAAATCCTCAAAGGGTCCTCTGTCACCGAGAGGCACCCGCATCAGCAGCAATCCATTGACGTCCAAGATAATCAACCTCTGTAAAAGTTGACAAGTACATATAAGTAGTTAGAAGCTGAACATATTTTGCCATACTTGAATAGACATTACCGGAACAACCGTATCTACAGGTAGCAAGGGTCCATACTGGGTCTCTGTAGTGTTCATGTCGTTGTTGCTCTCCTCCGCTTTATCTTCATAGTCATCATTCAAATCTTCATCAGGGGTCTCCCCCATGGCCCTTTCTGCCTGATTCAAGGTTGATCGGCTTGCCTCATACAACCTTCCCTGATCCATATCATTTTGCTCATCCCTAGGCCTGCTTTCCTCATCCATATCCTTTTGCTCATCTATAGGCCTGCTTTCCTCATCTTGGGTTTCAGCCATAGGCTCTTTTGGCTCTTCCACTGGCTGACTTGGCTCTTTCATTGTCTCCTCCGGTTGAACCTTAGCAGCTTCCATATGCTCATTTGTCCTTTCCTCATCCTCGACTCTTTGATCTTCTGCTGATATGACACCCTCGGGCCGATGCGATTCCACTGTATCGGATGTAGGGGTTTGTCGTGGTGGCACGTCATGTTTTGTAAGATCAATAGTGCGCTCATCCAAGCCGCTATCTTCAAGCTCTCTAGGGCTAGACATAGTAAGCAGGTGTTGTATTAAACTTACCCGGTATCTTTGCAAATAATCATATGTGTAGTTTTTTAAAGCACTCTGCAAAATTGAAAGACCACATGATGAGAATTCTTTTATAGACTAAACCAAAACTAACTGAATGCATTGCCAAATGGGTACCTTAGTCATGAAAGGTTTTAATGCAAAGTAGCTTTGCAGGACATATTCTGCATGGAGAAGACATCTCTAGCCGCAAGAATTCCCATCGGTTTGATTTGGGACAGGTACTTCTTTGATTGGGGCCTTGTATAGTTCATACCTTCCACATAGCTTGCCATAGGCAAGCAACAACCTCTTTATACAACTGCACAAAGCAATGTCAAGATGTTAGCATGAGGCTTCAAATTTACATGGATATCTATAATAAACACTTTCTGATACAAAACACTTACAGCCTAATTTCAGGGTGGGTTCCTTTTATTGAATTGAACACCCACACTGCTGGTTGGTCAACATCAAGGCATATGAGACTCCAGTGATGGTTGTTCTCATATGGGAAGATGATCACAGTAACTTCCAGCATAGCACAGTGGAGAAACCAGCTCTCAAAGGTCCCAGATGGACTATTCTTTTGTCTAATAATTACAGACATTTGTGGATCAAGGAGAAACACCTCTGTGTGAGTGTGCAATGGGAGTTGACTTTTGATCAGGCTGCAGAGACTCTACCTGAGTTAGCAAACCTATTATCTGAGTTTTCAAAGCTAGCAAGATAGTAACACTTACTTAAGACAAGCATAGATAATTGTGTCTGAAATCTGAGCATCTGGATTCTGCAATAAATCAATGTCCACCTTTTCCAGAGCTAGCTTTCTGGTTCCATCTACAAATGGTATCTCTGCAAGCAAACCATTCTTCATTGAAAGTAGAGTTTCTTGATTCATTGCCTCTATAGACAGGGTCACATTGCACTCTGTTTGTTTCTGGGACTCCACTGCTACTTTTGCTTTCTCCTTAAGCTCTGCTTCCCTCATTTCCTCTGTTTGGCGAGCAATAGTCTCTGCCCTTGCCCTTGTATTCACATCATGTGTGACATCTACAACTGTGAGCTGTGGGACTAGCTCCGGGGGGTATAACAAAATTTCCCTCATTTTCTTATCCTTGCAGACATTGGGGACCAGCAGTTTGTCATACCTCCACCTTATTCTTTTCAATGTCTCACTATCTTTGTCCATTATAGTAACCCTCTGGGCATGGGCTGCAACAATGGTCATGTCACTGAAGTACTCCAGTAGGAAGTCCTCTGCTGCTTCCTGTAGAGCCATTAATGCCACCACCTTCCACCTTTTGGTGCCCCAGGTAGCTTCATCACATATGGACCTCACCATCCTCTGGAAGGGCAGCTTTGGTATGCATAAATCTACACATTTCTGTGCCTTTCTGATTTCTCTGAAAAGTCCCATGCAGGTTTGCAGCTTCTTCATCCTTGGCCCTTTCAGAATTTTATTTGGTTTTCCAAGTCTTTTCTTTGGGGTTGCAGATCTACCACTTGCTTTCGATGCTAATCCTGGACCCTTGCCTGCCTTCCTTGCAGTGGCTTTTGTTCTAGACATCTTACTGTACACCAAAAGAAGAGTCTCAATCCCCTTCTCTCTTTCTATGAATCTCTCTATCTCTCTCTCTCTCTCTCTCTTACTCTCTCTCTCTCTCTCTCTCTCTCTCCTTTCTATGGCTTAGCATATATAACTAGAGAGAGAGAGAGAGAGAAAGAGAGAATCCACATTACTAAAGGCGCGCACGGACCACTTTTTAACCTCAACAAGCACGTCCGCGCGTCGTTAGTATAGGGTAAAATAACACACCCATACTCTCTCTCTCTCTCTCTCTACTCAATGGACAGTACTAACGGCGCGCATAGACACATGCACTACGGGTATGGCTCTCTACGCGCGCCTTTGGTATAGAGAGAGAGAGAGAGAGAGAGAGAGAGAGAGAGAGAGAGAGAGAGAGAATGTGTGTGTGTGTGTGTATTTTTAAGATGTGTGTCTGTGTGTAAGTGTGTGTGTTTGTCAGTGTGTGTGTGTGTGTGTGTGTGTGTGTCTGTGTTTGTGAGTGTGTGGGTGTGTATGTGTGTGTGTGTGTTTGTATTTTAAAGATATGTGTCTGTGTGTTTGTGTGTGGGTGACAGAAACAGAGATAGAGAGATTTAGGCAAAGGCAGAGGGAGAAGCAGACCTTCGTTATGTCGCTGCGTGGCCTTGCTGTCGGAGACGCAGGCGATGCTCTTGCACACTCTCTCTCTCACTCTCTCACTCACTCACTCTCTTTCACGAGGTGTGTTTTTTCTCTCTCTTGACCGCTTTATATGGCGTACAAAAAGTATACGGTCTCAATAATGACCACACGTGCGACAACATGCAAATATATTTTAATTTATAGTGACACGTGGGGCGCCGCCGTGTGTATCCGTTATAAGTGTGATTTTGAGAGAGAGAAAGAGAGAGAACAATAGAGAGAGAGAGAGAGAGAGAGAGAGAGAGAGAGAGAGAGAGAGAGAGAGAGCCAGAGAAGAGAGAGAGAGAGAGAGAGAGAGAGAGAGAGAGAGAGAGAGAGAGAGAGAGAGAGAGAGTCTTAGAGAGACAGAGAGAGAGAGAGAGAGAGTGATCAGATTGTCACAGAGAGAGAGAGAGAGAGAGAGAGAGAGAGAGAGAGAGAGAGAGAGAGAGAGAGAGAGAGAGAGTCTCAGAGAGAGAGGGAGAGAGAAAGCGTGATCAGATTGTCACAGAGATAGGGAGAGGGAGAGACACAGATTGAGAGAGAGATAGAAAGAGGGAGTCCTTACTCTCAGAGAGAGAGAGAGAGAGAGAGAGAGAGAGAGAGAGAGAGAGAGAGAGGGAGGGAGAAAGACAGACTCCGCTTGACACAGAGAAAAGCAATGGAGGAGACACCTCCCTTTGAGTTCCTGCAAACCCCACCAAAAAAAGGTGATCTCTCACTCTTTCTCTCTGTATTTCCAGCAGTTGGTACAAATTGTGTGTGTGTGTGTGTGTGTGTGTGTTGTTTAACACACACACACCTCAATACCCATAGTTCCTTAGACAGAGACACAGACACAGCCTCTCTCTCTCTCTCTCTCTCTCTCTCTCTCTCTCTCTCTCTCTCTCTCTCTCTCTCTCTCTCTCTTTGCATTTGTCTATTGGACTAAAGGCGCGCAAGGAAGGGAAAGTGCCTTTTGCAACTCTCTCCGCGCGTCGTTAGTATTGTTATTTCTCTCTCAGTTGTACTTAAGGCGCGCGGAGAGGTTTGCAAAAGGCACTTTTCCTTCCTCGCGCGCCTTTAGTCCAATAGACAAATGCAAAGAGAGAGAGAGAGAGAGATAGAGAGAGAGAGACTAGGTGTGTTTCTGTTTATTTATATTTATAGATATATTTATATCTATCAGGAGAGAGAGAGAGATCATGATGGTTTGGTTTTGGCAGAATTGTCATGTTTCCTCATGGTTTTGACTTGTTATGTTTCTTGATGAATAGGATTAAGGTCCAGTAGGCAGAAGAGGCTGAAACCAGATCCAGAGCTTGTGCCAGGATTTCAAACCTTGCAGGCTCAGTTGCTTAATGTATCTGCCAAAAGAACTGTTGACTTTTGTCAGGACATATCTGAGGAAAAGTCGCTTGGTGAAGATCAATCAGAGAGGTCACCAGGGCAAGAAGATCCCTCACCCTACAAGGGTGTGGTGCCCTGTAAAGTACTTCTCAAGAAAAATACAAGAAAGAGAAATATAGACTTCTCAGATGATGCAGATGTGCTAGAAAGTACAAAATGTAAAGAAAAGGAGGATGTGTCTTCTCTGGAAGACCCAGCTGCAACTGATGAGAGGCTGTTTGATTTTGCAGCATCTTGTGGTGCTGGGGACAAGTATGATCTAGTTCATTCTATGTTTAATCCAAAGTTTGACATTGAAGACCTGTTAGCTCAGCACAGTAATTTCTTGCAGTCCTACAGAGATAAGTTTGAAGTGATGGTGCAGGTAGGAAGGGTTGTTCTGCCTACTATGACTCTTGTGCATTTAAATGACTGTGGTGGAAAGGGACAGGGAGTGAAGAAGTATAGGGAATTACCACCCTCTTGCCGACATTCAGTCTGCCCTTTGCACCAAAAAGAATGCAAACTCATTCAGGAAGCCTTTGGCTTTATGATTTACCTCAACAGCCTGTTTGGATTCCTCATGCAGAATCCTGATGAGGTGTTAGAGGAGCAGGATGCAGCACCAGATGAGGAATGCGAGGAGACAACTCATATGCAAGAAGTCGAGGAGGTTGAAGACACAGTCGACCTTGAGGTTGAGGCAATTGAAGTACAAAGAAGTAAGATGCTCTCTGTGAAAACCACAGAAATCAAACTTCCATTGGATGTCAGTAACTTCACTGAGAAGCATGCTCAGATGATGTTGCCATCTGTGCCTGACTTCAGGATTGGAGACAGGACCTATATCTTCTTACATGATGTGCAAAGTGTGTTTTATTTAAGGGAGGATTTCTCCCTAGCTATTATTTCCAGAGTCCAAGAGGAGAGGAGTGGATTTGTTTCAGAGGATAGTAGTGATGATGAAGCAATGGAAACATCTAGCAATCCAATGGAATGCCTTCAAAGATGCTTTGAGAAAGCTGAAAAATACAAGGAGACACTACTTGATGAAGCCACCTTCCAAGCAATAAGACAAAGCCTAAGACCATCGAAAAGTAACAAAGAAGTGGAGGATTGGTTTAACCATTCAGGTCAGGGGTCAACTACATCTGTAGACCTGTGGCAAGAAAACCTCTTTCTGCAGGATGAGAGCTTCATGGTAACTCTCTCTCTCTCTCTCTCTCTCTCTCTCTCTCTCTCTCTCTCTCTCTCTCTCTCTCTCTCTCTCTCTCTCTCTCTCTCTCTCTCTCTCTCTCTCTCTCTGTTTGTGTCATTTCTGACATTGTATGTGCAATCTTGGATTGCTGACAAGGATGACTTCCTTCGGCGCCGGACAAGAGAGTATCGAGGAAGGGATGCGGCCCTAGCACAGTACCTTTCAAAGCTCTGCGAGTCGCCGATAGTAGTTTTTCACAATTCCATGTCACAAGAGGGTTCAATAGCAACTTACACATTCAAGACACTATCACGCTTCTTGGGTGGACCGGTGCTGCCCAAAAGTGCAGATAAAGTCATTCTTGTGGACAAAGTGTTTGCTAGAGATTGTTTTGGTTACTGCCCAGGCTATACAGGTGGTCGGGAAGCGTATTACTACACCTACACAGCAATGGCACTAGCTCTTGGTAGACAAAACCCAGATGAACTTTTAGAGTATGGCAAACATCTCATGATTCGTTACAAGGGTGACGTGCCAAAAAACAAAATTGAACCTGCAAAATCTTGATACACTTCAAGTACCAATTGTATAAGATCATGTATTACATAAATTTTGTACAATGTCATCCACTCAGAGTATCTTTCTCCACTTGTGATTCACATACACCATTGTCTCTCTCCACTTTCGTTGACTTTCACGAGCTCCGGAGTTGTTGTATGCCATTGATCTTTTAGCTTTTTGTTGTTGTAAATGTCTGATGGCTTGTGCTGTTGCTGAATTTGCCAAGACTTCTTTTGCCTGCATTTGATGAATGATTCTACGATAGAACCATTCAAATAGTTCTCTCAAACTGTTAGCCTTGATTCGAGAGCCACCATGTCGTGTGTGCCTGAAATAAGCATTTCTCGCCATGTAATGAGACTTTTCCATCCCTTGGGTATTCCATATTGCCGGGTTCCCATACTTCTGTATAAAATATGGCAAATGATTGAAGATGATGTGCTGGATATGAAAACAGATTAGTGAGAATGTTTTACAATCACATATTTGCACATAAGAGAGAAAGAATACATTATAATACCATGTAGTGAGTAATCTGGGTGTCTGTCCATGCTGTCTTGAATGATTTTTTCAGAAGGTTGAGATTTTCCTTGAACTTGTTCATATCACCTTGTGACCAGTCATCTTTGTCGCACATCAAAAATAGGATGTCTATTGATCGCCAAACCTCAGCCTTCGCGTTACGAGTAGTTGGTTCGTGGTCTTTGACTGCAATATGTAGCTTTTTCCAGCTCTGATACTCTACCTTGCTAACATAAGATGTGTTATATATTTTTCCATGTTTTGTTAGCTTTGGATCTCTTGTACCTTGGGGCTTAGATAAAAACCTCCGTGCCTTCACCCCACCGATGGATGGTTTGCATGGGACATCCTTCTCAGCAGTTGATCTCTTTTCATCCCGCTGGATTTTCACATTGCCACCATGAAGCCCCATATCCGACAGTACCATTTCTAAGCACTGCAAGGCTACTTGTCGTTCTGCAGAGTTCTTAATCTTCCAAGCAAACCCGATGTATAAGTAGACCAATTTCTCTACAATTCTACAAAGGGCATGCATTGTACAAATGTGGACATTCACAAGTGGTATTTTCAAAACTGGTCGAAAAGCAGGATCCTCAATGTGACGTGTTGGAGCTTTTCTCCACCACTTTGGGTCCATGACCTTTGCAGGCTCCATGCAGAACAAACACGGTGACTTTGCCATTGCACCCATTCCACAATTATACATGCACTTTAATGTTTTAAGGTCACCTACAAGATGCCACTGAACTTGAAAGTCTCCCCTTCCATCTAGACGTAGTACCTCTCCCTGGTTAGTCTGTCGATCAATCAGCTCCGGAATATTAGTTCGATGGAACACCCAATATAGAATCTCATGATCTTCTTTCTTTACCTGCAACACAAAATAAATGAGACTTAAGTAGATATGAACATTTGAGCTTACTTGAGAATATCGCTTACCTCAAACGCACCAAGCCACCATATGTTAGATTCTGATTGAACACTAAAATATAAAGGATCATCACTGGGACACTTTGAGAGGGCTCTATTCATTAAAGTAATAGTAACACACTCTAGCTTTTTCTCTTTAACAAGCTCACACTCATCCAGTTTTAACACAAAATGTAATAGTCCACGTGACTCTTCAAATGTGATGTTGTAAAACTCCACCATTCTCTTCTGTAGTATCCGCAGGTCCATAAAAATATTGTTGAACTCATCATATGCCATGTTCGCTCCATGGCCACTGTAAGTTGCTTTAATATGAAAGGGCTGTCCAAGATAGTCTCCCTGTGCCTCGTTAAGCTGAAGCCTCTCTTTCCAAACACTTGAGGCTGATGGTAGAAGTCTGGATTTTATACCCTTCCTAACAAAGATGGATGAGACAGACTTTTGGATAGCCGAATATCCTCTTTTGCTTACACCAAGTGAATCAAGTGTGCCTTGTATCTCTTTTGCAGGCACTGAGTTCTCTGAAATAAAGCGGTCCACTACATTTCTTTGTAGAACCTTAAAGTTCTTGTCATGTACTATATCTGCTGCCAGGCTTCTACTTATAAGTGGCTTCAATCTCTTTCCTATATTGGCTTTGGGGTCAATGTTTTCCTTGTCAGGATAGATTGAATCTCTACATGAAGACAATGCATAAGTAAATAACAGAAAATTTGCTTCACTAACACTATTTAGGCACATGAAAACAATGCATAACAAGAAAAAACAAAGAGATTACTTAACTAAGACAATGTAGCCAACCAAGAAGCATCACCTTAATGCTCGGATTCTTTTCTTGAGACCTCCTGATGCAACCTGCAATGTTTCAAGATTGCGCAATTTCTTCTTTCGGATACGACCACCCAAGATGGTGTCCTTCATTTGACAACTTCGTACCTTTCCTTTCAGTTCTTGTACCTCTGTTTTATGTTGCAAAATGGTAACCTGATCTGTAGAATGTAAATGTGAAAGGCAAACAATCTCACATTGTTGAGCTTGGAGAATGCTCTTGTAAGTTTTAGCTTCTCTTGTAAGTGATTTACAATAACCCAGAAGGCCGTTTTCTCCATCACCAGCAAAGGTCAATAAGCTTGTAGGATTGACAAACGATGGAGACGCATTAGTTATTGGATTCTTAGGGTAGAGAGAGCCTCTCGTCCAGATATCTATGTGTTTAGCTCCTTGAGCTGTGAGCGTGTCTATGGAGGTGGGAGGTATATGTGTGTTTGTTTTACTGCGCTTAATCAATGGTTGGTACTCATTGTCCAAATCAATGTGAAGGTGATATTTGGCTCGTTTCTGGGTAACATTTGTGCCATTTGAGGAGTGCGCCATTAGCCAAATGTGCAGGTTTAATGGAAAGTGAATAGCGGCTGCGGATTCGTCCCTCCATGTTAGCCTCATTCCCTCCGTATTGACGTTGTTCATTCAATGCAACTGAAAAGAGGATTATCCCTCAATCACTACGAACGAATGTTCAGAGGAGTAAGGAATCTACTTAAAGTACACTTTTTGAAGTTTTACTATGAAAGACCCAGCTCTTTTATTTGCCATTTTTTCTAGAGAGAGAGTGCAAAAAATACATTTTCTTAGAAGGCCCTCCAAATGACCTCCGAAATTTCCTAATGTTAGAGGACTCCGTTAAGCCCTCATCTCCAAACGCCACATTGTTGAATGAAGGCCAAGAATTTGTCCGTAGCACCAAAGGTGCCATCGTAGGTAAGGAAGGAGATGTTCTTTGCTCCCTCTTTGAACTTTTTGAGCTTGGACGACCTCTTCCACCTGGCATAGGATTTCCTATGGCCTCTTCTTTTTGGTGGTTCAAAAGTTGTACCATCACTTTCTTCAAAGGAGGAAGAATTTGAGGAGGATGGAGTAGAGGGTGACCTCTTTCTCGCCTTTTTCTTCCCTTGTTCCTCCTTGTCTGTACCGTCACTTTCTTCATGAGAGGAAGAGGATGAAGAAGATGGAGAAGAGGGTCTTTCTCGCCTTTTTCTTCTCTTGTTCTCTGTCATCCCTCTTTGAATTATGGTGTGGAGAAGTGTACGATGGTCTTCTCCATTTAGGGGGTGTTGGAGAGCGTTTTGCCCGCCGTCTTAATGGAGCCATCTCTGTCGAGGTGGCAGGAGACTCCTTTCTCGTTCCTTTGGTGGGGGCTCTACCAATGAAACTCGAGTTCTCCTTTGGGAAGGAGATACGTCATCAAGTAGTAGATTTTTGAGACCTTCTTACGGATCCTCTTCTTCTTAACTTATTGGAGAGAGGCCTCTTTTGGAAGTCTCACAAGGAGGCTTCCTAGGTACTCTCTCTTCTTGGTGGGGAGTTTGGAGAATCCCATGAGCACGTAGCTACCGTTGAACTTCACTTTGGAGGGATGGATTTCCCATGGCTTGTTGAAGCCTAGAAACAAGATAATTAACAAGCATAGAGGCATCATTAGTAGCCTGTTTGTTAGAAAAATCAAAGCTATCAACATTAATTTCACTCTCTTTAATATTGCCAGCCATTCAAACAACTTTTAGGTATAATACTTTTAAGTGTACTTTGGCACTTCAAGCCCTTACTCCTCTTAACCCCTTTAGAAAAGCACTCAAGCTCCTGTAATCATGGCTCGAATATCATTAATTGCAAGGAATAGAAGAGAGGGTCTTTCAACACCAAAACAGTACCAGCTCTTGTCAAGCTTCTAATAGGTCAATAGTGGTGGTTAAGCCCTAAGCAAGCCCGATAGGACTCCACTATTAAGACCATAGCTCTCGACGGTGATGCCCCATTATCTACACGAAACAGGTGCACTGCAAGGTTGAAAAATCCCTATTCTACTTACTCAATTGCAATAAATAATACCAACCATTTATAGTTAGCTTGAGGACCTCTCCTCTTGAGCAAGAAAAGAGAAACCTTGTGCTTTGATACCAATGTAACATTTAATGGTCTAGTAACTTGTGTGTAACGGAAAATAGAATAGACATAGTGAGCATTTCATTAGAATAGGTTCCTAATGAGCATAGGAAGAGTGCTTGGATGGAGAGAGCAACAAAAATCATAACACCTAGTTAGATAGGCATGAACAATACTTCAAAAAGAGAGAGAAATTAAGCTAATTGACAACAATTGAGGACTGGATTTACATGGAGCCACCCCCCTTACAAAAGGCTTTGTAATACGTTTCCCCCATCAAGGGAGACATTTTACAATACGATACTTTGTGTTCCTTCAATAACTTGTTGGTGCAATGAAGATGGAAGATTCAAGCACCAAGCTCACACTTAAAAAACACAACATCCATTCCCTCACGGTCTCAAACCCAATACCTCATACACCTTCAAAGATGGTGAGAGCTAGCGGGGTATGAAGTAGATCAAGAGGAAGAAGGAGTATTCTTACGAGAAAGAAGTATGTATCCTAATATAATCACTCATAATAGCTTAGCATAGCTTAGTAATTAGCATGGTAGAGGAGATGAGCATGCATTGGAGCTTGACTCTTGGTTTGATTTACATCACAAAGCCAATAGTTGTTGGTGTAGGCCTCCCTTCTCACAAGCTTGGAGTAGAGGATGAGCTTTCCATTAAAGCTTGAGAATGAGATAGTCTTATTTACTCCACACATGAGATTTTTTGAGTATGTGTGTGTGTGTGTGTGTGTGTGTGTGTGATAATGCCTTGCCAAAATCAGCCCCCTCTCTCGCTTGGTCGACCCCTGTTTCTTTTAACTCATGTTGGCATCCTATTGGACCCTACAAAGCTTAGCCAATGATAATTAAGAAGCATAAGTGATAGCCTTGTGACATGTGTCCCCCTTTTGTGAGATATTTAGGCATTTAATTAATGCAATTAAATTCTCATTGGACCCCTTAGTCTTCTGGCCAATAGGAATCAGGCAAGCCATTGGGCTACCGAATGCTCATTGGACCCCTTGGGAGACTGTTGAATAGTCTTCTAGAGAGCTGAATTTCTATTGGTTCTTCTATTAAGTGTTTTTAAATGAAATAAACTAAATGTACTCTAGCCTAATTCTCATTGGTCCACCTCTATGGCCATCCAATAGGATTTGAATGCACCTTGGGGGAAACTAGGCTAGGGAGCTGACATGTGTCCCCTATTTCCTTTGTGTAAGGGGAGCTCGCTAGAGTGTGTGTGTGTGTGTGTGTGTGTGCGTTTCTTTCATCCCCTACAAGAAAGGTTTGCTCCCTCCTATCTAGGGATATGTGAATACTTTATGGTCTTCACATAAGCATGCAATTTTACCTAGAGTTTGACCATTGACCCTAACCTTTGAATTTTGGAAGCTTAGCATTTTGGAAGTCTCAATGGGCTGAACCTTAGGGTCTTTGAAGTCCATTGATACACATTGCTCTTTTGCAAATGGCCCCCCCTTTGGATCCCTATTTTCCCTCCTTTGGATCCCTAATGTGGCCGGTCTGCCAGCTTAACCAATATTCTAGCTTTTTCTCCCCTGGTACTTTCCCACATTAAATGATCAGTTTAACATGAGAAAAGCATTTAGGAGAATTAGATCTTATTTATTATGACAGTACCTGATTTCGTAGCTCTTCACAAGCTGTCTGAATACATACAGGTTGGGTAGGTATGTGGTTTAGCCCTTAAATTATGTAATTAATGTATGGGTGAAAACTGGGAAAAGTATAATTTAATACATTGTTGATTTTGCCAAAGAAGCCAGTGTACAAAAGCATGTGTATTGTGATTCAATGCAAAAGGCCAATTTTGCATCGTAGATTTTATCCTTAATAGATTCCAAAAAGAACCACCCAAAATATACCAAGTCAAGGTTACATGCATCCTTGTTTCCCTATCCACAGACAAAAAGACCAATTAAGCCTCTTATAGAGGTAATGTATAAATATGCACTCTGATATTTTAAGTGCTATATTAGGGGGGTAGTGATAGGTTTTCATTGGGTTAACTTCTTTCTCCCTCTTCGTTCCTAACTATAACCTCCTACAATTCACAAATACAAGAGTTTTGCAGTGGGTGTAAGTAGTTTATCTGTTGCTGCAAGCATCAGGTAGGTTTGATGGGGTAATATGCATAGTATATGTTGAGGGGGAGTTTTGTTAGGAGGTCAACTAGGTTTGGTTGATTGTGGAGTATCTACGAGCTAACTGAGAGGGGGAGGCAATAGGATTCCATGCAGGGATGGGGGCTTGGGTAAAATACCTGGGATTCTAATTTTGAAGTTTACCACCTCTATTCCAGATGTGTGAGTCCACCCTAGTCTATTTCCCTCTTGTGTTTTCTTGTCTTGTAGGGAGTTCCACCTTTGCCAAAAAAGTTCCAATTGGTGGTTGGTTGTGAATTTGCTGGTGGTTGGTGGAAGAGAGCGTCATGTTTGATATAGAGTTTGAGACTTTCCCTATACATCACGTGAATTAAGAGGGATTTAATAACTTCCCGGCCCTCTTTAGAAACCCATTTGAGGAATAACAATGTTGATTTATTCAAAGAGTAAATAGGGAAGAAGGCATGAACCTTATGTATCATGAGTCATATAGCATGGTCAAACCATAAGACAATGCCATCTTTACACAATTCACCCATTTAAAAAAATCCACAATTGATGAAGGGCCTGTGTTTATTCCATAACTGATTAATGAAATATTTGCTTGGCCAATGAGAGAGATTACTCCTTTTACCCCAATGACACAGCCTAAGTCATGTGAGCACCTTTGAGTCTCAAAAATGGACATGGTGAAAGGGCATCCCATCAAAAAGGGCTCCAAATTGTTAGAAGAGTTGGTTATTGAGATTTGATTTAACACAACTTTTGCAACCACTTTATCATTTCCATTCAAAAAAGTGAGCAAAAAACCTTCATTGATGGGTGCTAACAAGGCAAAACTACCAAAAGCCCATACCTTTTGGTTTGTGTCTTGAAGCATGACTTCTAGTAGGCAATTCGATATGAAAGGGTCTGTATATGTATCCTTTGGTGGTGTGATTTTGTCCAGAAAATCTCATTGACTGAAAATTCCTACCTCATGACTTCCACCTCATCTGCTTCAAGATCTTCGGATATTAAGCTGCTTGTGGGGTTCATGGGGGTGACAAGGGAAATTCTCGTCCGCTCGCATTGTCTCATCAAGGGGTCCTTCATCAGTTTTCTCCCATGTAGTTCCATGAACCATCACATGATAAAAGGGGAGTGTTCTTGAAATTCTTTTTGTTATTTGGTATCCTCATCAAGAATAGTATTAATATTAGCAATCAAATCATGTAATCTAGAAATAGTAGCAGGCAGATTCTATTTTGCCATAGCATACAATCTAAGAAAATCTAAACAGGCTAGTAGCATGAGCTCATAATGTTCATCACCCATGTTCTATAGATCATGTTGGATGATAATATTGTGAAATGATAGGTCCTTAATGAAAATAAATCCCTTGTATGGTTAAGGACCACTCTCAGCTTATCTCCACCATAACCCAAGGATTGTAATGGTGGATCCCATGTCTATACAATTTCTTGCATGCTAGAGAGACTTATTAATGTAGCATTATCAAAGGGTTGTTGATGGTGTAATCAACACAATAACCATCATTGCACATATGCAATAAACATCACAAGAACTACATCAATTAAGACTAAAGACAGTGGCTCCAAAAAAGTTGATGCTTCCATAAAAAAGTCATGGAGTACAATAATTTTTCTTGGTGAAAATGTAAAATTAACCCGTTTGATTTTTTCCACAAACCCAACTATGCAAGTATTGATCCTAGTATCTGCATGATCATAAACGAAAAGAACTAAAATTAGTCTCTTTATTTATGGCATGTTATAGATGTCAACATAGAAAAAGTTTGAGGATACTCAAGGACCTGGTTGGCATGGTTGGAGATCTTGTGCTGGCAATGTAGGGGCTAAGGAGAACATCTTCCAATATTAGGCTTAGAGAACTCCATGCATATGCTCTTAGATAGTATAATACAGGTGGATCCATGGGTGAGGAGCTGGCGGTTTTATTCCGCTATGGGTGAGTGGGGTGAGGGGTTAGAAAAGAAGAAGGTGGACATGCCATGCAAGAAGTGGGGTACCTTATACGCGTTGTATTAATTTTTTATACCATTTATTCCAAATCCACATTAACCCATGATGGTGTGCCTTTTACAGATTAAAAGCAAGCCTTATAGAGTTTTACTTATAGGTAAACAAGCATATGATCCCATGTAGAAGTTTTTCATGCTATTATGTGTGTGTGTGCGCACGCACGCGCACGTGGACGTGGACGCGTGCATATGTACTAGAAGAAAGGAGCATAAGATGCAAATGGGCCAATAAGCTTGAGCTCAGAGTAGCCTCTTGGCAAGTTGGAATTGGAGCTGATCTCTTGAGACAGCTAATTCCAGTGTTAGAAGATTTCAGCTATTAGTGTGGGAAGAGTCCAGACAGTAGACTGGATAGGAAGCAGAAACTAAACTGGAATTTGGATACTAAAATAAGAATCAGACTTATGTACTAGAAATAAGGTTCAGATTCAGAAGGCTGGACGAGAAGTAAGTATAACTGGAATATATGCCATGATTGGAATTACAGATCAAGATTATAGCGAATATGATTTACAAAGAGAAAGTACAACCGACAATACTGCCAATGATTCTCAAGTACAAGTATAGCCAAGGCGCTAACTCAAATGATAACAATTGCCAACCCGATTACAATGTAATGGGCCCTATTTATACACTTCGGGTTTATTGTAGTAATTACCATAGTAACTACTAAGTAATTCGGTGCCCATATCCTAAGAAGAGGTTCCCACACAGTGAACTATCCAGCCGTCTACATCCTTCCCTTCTTTCTTGAATTTTGGCAAGATTCCAAAATTTTTGAAAAATTCCCCTGTTTGATTCTGATGTGAGACTGAAAAATCCACCGTCTGGTTCTGATATTGGGAATCCGGCTTGACCACTGACAGAGTGGCCATACAAAGATTGCGAGTAGGCACCTGAAAAGGCCAAGGACTGTGAGAGGCAGTTGAAAAGGCCAAGGTAGAGCTCTCACCAGGCCAAGGTGGAGCTCTCATCAGGCCAAGGTAGAGCTCTCATCTCCACCTGCCTGCTGAGGAGAAAAGTTGCCACTGAATTCTGAGATGGAACTACCCAGTATCCTTCCATTGGACCGTCTTCCGTTTGCCCTTTGACCTGGAGGGTGCCTGAGAAGTCCCAGTACCAGCATTCTCCTTTTGAATCAGTCGGTAAATGGCCTCCTGCTCAAGCTAATCCCGCCGGTCGGTAGTCATCTCTACTTCATAAGGCGTGAGGGAATGATAGGTTTTGGTGTCAGGATCATAGAGTGTACGCCTGCCCTTGCTAATTCTGGTTCTGGCCAGCTGATGACAATGCGAAGCAGTATGGATCCATCCTTCTGAAAGAGGCTGATTAGTATTGACTCGAGCTTCGAAAAGAATCTCAGCCATCTCCTTGTACTGTGGTGCCAGACCCGGCTTTGCTGCAATGTCTTTTTCAGGAAATTTAGAAGATTCGACTGTAAGTTGTAGCAACTGGTTAGTAATCCTGGTCAGTCCTCTGACTTGAATCTTCCACTGGCCCATACAGAGCTGGATCCTATGCATCTCCTCTTTCAGTGCCTGAATATCATTGATTTGGAGAGCATCATTGAACAGCGTTTGCCAAGTCTTCCATTTCACAGTCGATCGCTCATACCAATCCTGAAGCTCATCAATGATTTTGAAGTATGTAAGGCGATCAAATGGTTCTGGATGTTGAGGATACTATTTTGGAAAGAATCTTGGCAGCTCTATTTCTCTTGCTGGAACAGCATACAAGAGAACTGAAGAATCAGGCACGAATTCTAAAAAATTGAGAACAGCCTGGTTCTCTTGCTGCATCATCTTTCTGGTGATTCTCACTAGCTGGAACAATGTTCGGAGAGCAGTTGCCTGTTCTCCGACTGACATTCTAGTATGAGGTCCTTTGCTAGGGGCTGTCTGGTCCTTAAGAATGGCTTTGACTCTCTGATCCAAAACACCTCTGGCAGTTTGCATTCGCACCAAAACTTCCTTGAGTTGTACCCTAACATCCTTCATACATCGGTAAGTTGGTTTGTTACCCAGCAGAAGTTCTAGTTCCAGGGTAAGGGAGTGACAATCTGCAGTAGACTGCCTTTGCAAGTGCCGGTTTGCCACTCTCTCGTCAGCACTGAGTATCCATTCAGGAACTCGTTCCAGCAGCTGGACTGTACTGGGATGCGCAGGTAGACGACAAGCTTCTTTATCATGTAAAGCTGTTGATTTCCAATGTTCCACCATTTCCCTGGCTCCAACATGTAGCCTTTGAAATCTTTCCAAGTTAGACAAGAGAAGATAGTGTCTGGTTATGGAGGCCTGTTGATGTTTCAATTGCCTATTCAAGGTAATGAGCTGCAGTGAATGTTGATGATCAACAATTGGTCCCTCATCCTGCACTTTCATTTTCCCTTTAGCATCCCTGCTGAGCTGGGACTGATCAGTTGGATGATTCCCAGTGTGACTGGGCTGCTACTCTTCAGTCTGCTGGTTACCCGACTGATGCCCTTCTTTCTGTCCTTCCTGCTGGCCTGGCTAGTCTGGCTATGACTGGCCTCCTTCAGTTGGCCCTGTACCACCAGTACCAGGTCCTAGAGGTGGAGATGGTGGTGGGGCATCATCATCATCGTTTGTATGCCTTGCTTCTTGATCATCCTCCTCCTGATCATCTTCATCTTCCTTGTCTTCTTCTACCTCATCCTGAGAAGTCTGTTGCTCAATATAATCTAATATAGCTTGATTCATCAGAGCAGTGTTATATTCAGTCACCTTGTCTTGCAAATCACTCTGCATACTTTCCATCAAGGACATCAAATTCTCTAAATTGAAAACAGCATTGCCTGATGGATTTAGAATTTCAGCCAAGCTACTATAGATGTATCTTTCAGTCAGAGAGTCCTTGAGAGCTGTATGGCAAAGGAACAAGTTTTTGAATTCCACTTGCAGCTCTCAGTGCTTTATTTCTTTGATTCTTGATGATCATTATTTCAGATTCAGCCTTAGCTAGCTTCTTATTTAACAACTCATTAGTCCTTTCTGAATGAGCTTCCAGTACCCTGTGTCGTATGTTCTGCTCTTCCCAGGCTTTCTGGATCTTTTCAATCTGATCTTCTGCCTCCTTCAAGTCAACTTTAAGCTTTTTCACTTCAGCTTCTGATCCAGCAGCCTCCATCAGTTGTCCCATACAACTGACAATGGTATTCCAAGAAGACTGTATCAGGACTAAACATCTGTCTTTAACTGTAGTTGGATCAGAATCAGTAGGCTCATATATTGTCACTGGAGCCATGTAGGGTAAAGTTGCATAATCGGCTTTGTGTAGCAGAAGATGCCCTTTCAATTGATGAGTCTGCATTTGCTGCAACATGTTTAGTTTGATCAGATGCAGAATGTGTTCAGTATTTGGAGTAGGAACTCCACCTGGCAGAGTCAAGGAAGCTGGACCTTTGCCCTTGTCCATTTGGCTCTTGCCTTTGTTCCCTGACTGATCTGCTATCTTCTAAAAAAATGGATGGCTTGGCCTGATCTTTTCCAGAACCGGTAGAAACTACACTTTGTGCTACTGACTGGCTAGGCACAGTCTTTTGATCAGATTGCTTCTTTGTCTGGCTCACTACAGCTTTTTCAGTATTCATTGTCTTGACCTGACTTTCTATTTGCTTCAAAAACTCACTGCTCTTTGTCAGTGTAGTCTTTGGCTTCTTTGGACTGCCAGCCTGTTCTGCAGTTGCTTTTCTTTTCAGGTCTGTTGAAGTAGTCTGACTGTCCATTGCTTCGTCGTTTGAGGACAGCTCAATGTTCTTAGGCTCAGAAATTGGCTTCTCACTCCAAGCCTTCTTTACCTGCTCATGAGCATCTGCAGCAATGGCCCAATACAGGAATTGCCAAACATACCAAGCTTTGAAAACATTTTAAGATTTTAGCTTGGCAGTTTGCTAGAGTACATTGTGCGAGAGAATTTGACAAAGGTTAATAGGAACCTGCGGATCCCATATCTTGGCCAACAACATAGCAAAAAGTTTTTCGGATACATACGTTGGGTTGTTTTTAAGGCTTACTGCTTCGGCTACAAACCTGTAAGCAGTGGAAGCTTCCAGTCCTGCTACTAGAACTCCTTGACCACTTGCCTTGCGCTTACGTTTAGCCGCTTCATCCTCCTTCAGATCTATACTTATCTGATGTGTGCAGTTGCCACAGATGGTTTGGGCTCGTTGGGCATTCTGAATGAAAAAGCTATGGTTTTTGGTGTCACCGACACCTTTCTACCATTTACCATGGCACTGCCATCTTCAACGTCGAAAGAGTCAAGAACTTGCTTGATGATGTCTGCATCAAAAGCAATTCTTGTAGCTTGCAACACAACTCGGAGATCCCATAGTTGTAGCAGAGTCATTGCTTGGTCAGTGAATACATAACGCTGGATTTTACTGTACGGCATAATGGGATGGCTTGCCTTTACAGCATCAACTATGGTCTGGGTTTTCTCAAGAGACTCCTGCATCTTCTCTGACCATTTCCTTCTACCCATACACTGTGAAGACGATGACGATGAAACAGGCGAAGGAGAAGATGACTTACTTGTCGTGTCAAAGCCGTACCCTGGTGTCACTGGCAAGGCTAGCTGACAGTCAATTGTCTCTTTAGAGGTTGAGGTTTGCAGCTGTAGTGAAGAAACCTCGGAGCTTGGCGATGGCGAATGGTTAACAGGAGGAAAGCGTCGCGCAAGGGATTTATGAGAAAAAATGCTAACTCTCCTGAGTGTTATATGTGTTCGCACCATAAAAGCTCCACCACTCGCCGTTCCTAGACTTGTGTGCGTCGATGCTGTCGTGGCAGACATGCATTAGACAAGACTGCGACCCATCCTTGAAATAATTACTACTGGTGTGTCATTTGACCGTTGGGCTCTTAAAAATTGGAAAGTGTGCCTCCACTGATACTGGATTGATTTCCAGTTTGGCTCAACCATACTGGTACTGATTCTAAGGTCAGCCTGATCTGGGTCTTCTGGTACTGGTTCTGAAATTGGAACTGGTTGCACATGAAAAAGTCCAAAAATGTCTGATTCTGGTATCTCTTGATCAGCAAGTTCCAATTCCTTAGTACCTTGTTCTTGCCCAGTTTCTCTGGCCTCTGAATAATAAAGCTTGATCTTTGCCCCATTATATACTCCTGGCAACAATAATCCAGATAAATCTTTCAGTCTGACTATGCCATTGGAGAAGACCCAGTCTACCTCAAATGGTCCTGCCCAGGAAATCTTCAGGTTCGGCTTCTTTGGACCCAGTCTAGACTGATATAGAAGCACCAAATCTCCTTTCTAAAATTCCCAAACTTTAATTCGGCAATCATGCCAGTGCTTCCTTCGTTGTTGAACAATTTCTTGTTCCAACATAGCCCGTTGCCTGAGTTCATCTAGTTGCATCAGTTCATCTAGCCGTTTTTTAAGATTATGGTTGAAGTCTAAGCCATACTTCACAGCCATTCTCAGACTTGGGATTACAAACTCCATAGGAACCACAACTTCAGTGCCATACACCATTCTGAATGGTGTCATTCCAGTAGTTATAAGTTGTCCTATAAGCCCATAGAGAAGTCTGAAGTTTTAAATCCCACTGGTCTAGTTTCTTTTGCACCACCTTAGTGAGAATAGTCTTTATTGTCTTGTTGCTACTTTCAACCTGTCCATCGCATCTGGGATAATAAGGAGTAGATTTCTGATGCTTGACTGAAAGCATATCCAATAGGATTTCCATAGTGTCGTTGATGAAATGTGTTCCTTGATCAATCACAATCTCTACTGGACATCCATATCGGCAGACAATATTCTCTAATAGAAACCTTGCAGTTGACTTGGCTGTGTTGTGAGGAAGAGCCTTAGCTTCAACCCACTTGGTTACATAACAAGTAGCCATTACTATGTACTTGTTCTTCTTGGGAGTAACCTTCTTAAAAGGTCTCATAAAATCTAGTCCCCATTTCATGAATACTCCCAGTGGTTGTATTGGCATCAAGGGAGTCATATCTGCAGCTGTTGGTCGAACCATTCTTTGGCATATGTCACAAGTTTTACAAAAACTTTTGACATCAGCAATCAGTGTTTGCCACCACAGACCAGCTTGCAGAATCTTCTTATAGGTTACTTCGTTGGAAAAGTGTCCACCAGATTCACCATTATGCACTTCTGAAATTACTTGCATTCTTCCTTCCATAGGGACACATCGTCGAAGTATACCATCAACTCCCAGTCGATAAAGTAATCCTCTTATGATAGTAAATTTCAGGCTTTTTATGATCAGATTTGATTTTGCTTCCAATCCTCTGGAAAGGCACCTTGGGAAAGAAATTGATAAATATCATACCATTTAGGATCCACAGATTCTTTTGCCTCTAACTGAAATAAATCAGCATCCATTGGTTCGTCTCTCAAGGGTGATTCTGAATATCCTTCCGTACTTCTTGAGAGAAAATCACTCCACAATGGTTTCGGCGAGGCTTATGGAAAATTCTGAATTCAAACTCCATTAGGAACATCATCCATCTTATCAGCCTGCCTTGAATAATGACTTTATTAATCAAAACTAGAAGAGCTCGATGGTCCACATAAAAATGGAATAACTTTCCCAACAAGTAATGCCTGAACTTTGTAGCACTGAAAACCATTCCAAGGGCTTCACTCTCAGTAGTTGTATAGCCTTGTTCAGCCTGACTGAATTTGCGACTAGAATAAACCAGATAATTAGTTCTTCCGTCTGGCTGAGCTAATATTTCCCCCATTGCCAATCCCGAAGCATCGACATGTACGTGGAAAATAATATCCCAGTTTAGCTGCCTAAGGACTGGTTTACTGGTAATGGATTTTTTCAGATTCTGGAAGCTCTCCTCGCATTCAGTAGTCCAGTTGAACTTACTGGTCTTCTTTGTAAGCTCATATAGTGGTACGGCTTGAGAAACAAACTTATGTACAAATATTCTATAGAAATTCACATATCCCAAGAAAGAGCTCAACTCTGAAGCAGTTCTGGGTGCTTTAGCTTGCTGAACACACTGAATTTTGTCATTGGCCATGTCTATTCCATTGCGGGAAACCACATGTCCCAGTAGCTGTCCCTTCCAGACTAAAAAAGTATATTTGAATGGATTCAAACAAATCCTCTTCTCCTGACAGTGTTTGAAAACCATTTCTAGGAATAGGAGGTGTTGTTCCTCATCTAATAGACAGTGAATTCATCCATGAAAATGGCGAGGAACCGATGAAGGAATTCATTAAACATCTCCATCATACACCGTTGAAAGGTAGTTGGTGCATTGCACAGGCCAAAAGGCATCGCCAGATACATGAAAGCTCCCCACTCAGTGATGAAAGTGGTCTTGGCTCTATCTTCAAGAGCAATCTATAACTGGTTATAGCCGCTATAACCATCCATGAATCTATACATTTCATATCATGCGATCTCATCAAGCAACATATCAGTAAAAGGCAAGGGAAATGGATCCTTAATAGTTTGGGCGTTTAGTTTCCTATAGTCGACACAACTCTCAATTTTCCATTCTTCTTGGGGACGACGACTATGGGAAATCGCCAATCACTGCTTGCCACTTCTGTGATGAACCCAGCCTTGAGAATATTATCAATCTCCTCCTTGACCTTCTTTGCATATTTGGGGTTCATCTGGTATCTTTGCAATCGTACTAGCCTAGCATCTGGTTTCAGCGGTATTCGGTGCTGACATACTTCAGGATCTACTCCCTTCAGATCTGTATGTTCCCAAGCAAACACATCTTTATAGTTCTAGAACATTTTTCGTGAATTTTCCTTCATTGCCGGGTTGAGGTGCTTGTTAACCTTGATCATCCTAGGATTATCCTCTGATCCTAGGTTCCACTCTTCCACTTCTTGGTCATCTGGAAGCAACCAGTTTGGCCCGCCTCCTTTTCATTTGGTCGATTCTTCAGCGTAATCCCAGGATGGTCCATTCATTTCTGAATCAGTATTCTGATCCACTGGATACTCTTCAGAACATACTGGTTCTTCTACTATACCAGTATCAGTTGGTTCCACCATCCTTCCAGTTAGCTGAACTGTTCTTTCCCCTGTATTGACTTTAGTAAACTGATCGGGGAATTGTCTCTTCTGCTTGTCAGCTTGCTCTTTATTCAGCAAGACTGCATTCAAGTCAATTTCTGCCAAAGGAAATATGTTCATGGCCTCTAGCATTCGCTCGATCTTCTTGGATCTATACTTCTGACATAACTATTTTGGCCTCGGTTCCTTTTTCCAGCTCTTGGTATTGTTGGTCTGGATTTGGATTTTTCTACTGGCCCCTTCTATGGTTAATGTTTGGTTTGCATAGTCATGAACAGCATCTGTTGTTCTCAACCATGGGCGCCCTAGTAGCATCCCGTATGCTCCTTGCACATCCAGGACTAGGAAATTGGTTTTGAATTTCTCCTTCCCAACTCTTATCTACATATTTTCAATCATACCCGTCGCCTGTACAACTCTATGATCTGCCATTCGTACTTTGAATGGTGCTGGTTTCATATTAGTGATACCCATTCTTTGTTGAAGATGAGCTCCCATTATGTTGACTCCTGCCCCTCCATCCAGGATAACACTTGAGAGAGGTTCCCACTGCTTCCTGACCTTGTAGTCCACCTGAATAAGTGGAACTTCATCATCTCGGACGGACGTCAGGTCCACTGTTCTGGCCTCTGCCTCATTTTTCCTGCGCTGTCTGATAAAGTTGGCAATCTCAGGTAAGGTTTTTCTTATATCCTCCATCTCTACAGTCAGCT
Source organism: Adiantum capillus-veneris (assembly GCF_014529385.1). Lineage (NCBI taxonomy): Eukaryota > Viridiplantae > Streptophyta > Polypodiopsida > Polypodiales > Pteridaceae > Adiantum > Adiantum capillus-veneris. The sequence continues at coordinate 88,298,055 of NC_140958.1, read as the reverse complement.
TCTGAATTCTATCACAAATTTTCACATGAATTTCTTCTCTCTCTTGGTTAGACTTATTGTTAGAGCTTGAAGAACTGGTATCTTTACACTGCCATTCTTCTTTTGTAGTGCTTCCACTCTTCCCATCCACTCCCATTTCATCAGCTAGTCCATGTACCACAACCAACATGGTCTCAGTTATGGCCGGTATTGACTGATCTTTATCAGTCGATTGGGCTGGTATCCTCTGAATGACTCTAGCTTTGGAACTTTCTTGCTACTCTGAAAGCTTCTTGGCTAAATCCTCCGTGATTTTAGCCGCTAGTTCCCTCTGCTCTTGCCACTCATCTACCACCTTTTCTTTACCTTTGGCCTTCCAAACTTCTCTTTGTTGAGCCCACTTGCTGCTGTTAGGATTGACTGGTGCTTCTGAAGTGTCTGAGATTTCTTCAATGACTACCCCCTTGCTCCTAGTAACTACCCTGACTGGGACTGGCTCTGGTGCCTTAGCCTTAGTAGTAGTCATTGCAGGTGCATCTGGTCATTGGGCTGCAAAATGGCCATACTTTCCACAAGTATAGCAATTCATGCTCCTGTTCTGGAAGTTGCCTCATCCTTTGCCTCTGCCCATACCTGGTTGGAATCGTCCACGTCCCTGACCAGTACCACTGGTACCTGGTCTCTCCTCTTGAACTATTTTGACTGGTTCTACCTTTACTGGTTCAGTGTAGGCAACCACTGACAGATCTTTGCCTTTCTTAAAGTGGTGAATTCTGATGCCACAATTGTTCCATAAATGACCAAAAGCCTTGCAGTAGGTACATTGTGGACATTCATTGGAGATATGGTCCTTGGATTTTCATTTCGAACACCAAGTCTCCATCTTTCAAACTGGCTGTCTTGTGTGGCTAATTTCGGCAATCTGTCTAGCCATTTCTTCAATTTTCTTGGTCCAGGATCCCTTCTTTGATTTCTCCTTTGCTCGTCCATTAGAGCTACTCTCGGAGCTACTGGACATCTCACTGGAATCAGAACTTTCAGTAGCAGAGCTACTGCTACTGGTCCTTCGCTTCTTGTGGCTCTTTTCCTTCTTAGCCTGTTGTTCTAGCTTTAATGCCCTTTGGACCAGATCATTGAATTTCTTGGTAGGGGCTGGTACCTCTTGTTCCCTAAGCTTTTTGCTTCTGAACCCATTCAGAAACCATGCCCTCAACCTCTTCTCAAATGGCTGTTCCTGTAACTGCCTGGTTAGCTCCTTGATCTTTTCCACATAACTACGGACTGATAAATTTCTCTATTTGATCTTATCTAATTCATAGAGAATATCTTCGTCCCCTCTATTGTTGGAATATTCCAACCTGAAGGCTTTAAGAAATTTGTTGTATGATCTGAGCTGGCAGGCATGGTAATGGTGTTGGGGTATAGGCGCCTATGCCTTGCCCGGTCGCCCAGAGTCTAGGCGCCCACTGACTTGTATACCTTATACATAGCATAAGTGTATAGGGGGCTGCTCACTCTTTGAGTCTCCCCACCCATATCTGTGTGTCGTGTGTCTCCTTCTCTCTCACACTCTCCGACTGTGGTGCTCTCCAATCCCCTTCAATTGGTATCAGAGCAACAGGTTTAAGAGCGTAGATGGACGGCTTCACGATGAACTCGTCGGCTATGGCGGAGAGGTCACATATCTGAGCAAAGAAATAGAAGAGGCCTGTGGGCATCCATACAGAGGCTTGTAGGAGAGCTCTCAGGAGCTTCCTAGTGCTCACAGATCAGTCCACAGTTCCTCTATAGATCAGCCCACTGTGTACAACATCTTCCCTCTTCTCGGCAAGCTTTGCAACGGCTACATCGACGACAGATTGGAGCTTGGAGCTTCCATAGACATGGAAGCATTGTGAGATTGATACATTCAGCTCACACATCGAGGTGGGAAGTGAGTTTGAGCCTTTCTATGAGCTCAAAGAAGCAAAGAAGAAAGTCGTTCAGTTTTTGGCAGTTTGATAGCAGTCTACTGTTTTGCTCATAACTTGAGCTACAAAGTTTCGATTCCAAAACTTTTTGGTTCAAAACGGAGCTGGCTTCAAGCTCTATGACTTTGTAGAAGGAATTTTTTTCTGATTCGGAGTGCAGGTGGGTCTGAAATTAAAAACACAGAGACTATTTTTCAGGACAGTTTTGGGCTCTGTTGTTTTCTTTGCTGCAGAGAGCTTACCCGTGCACACTGCAGGTAGCAGGCACATATGAGGTGTTACAAGATCGGGTTTGACTCCCAGGTACAGGTTGAGTCTAGTACTCCCACAGGTGTTGCCAGTTGCAGTTGAGTGGTTCTTCTGCAGTGTTGTGGCTTGCATACATGGTCTTTGAGCGGGTAATGCTCTATGTATGCTTATGTGGTGAGCAGTAGATCTTGTGAGCAAGTGCAGAGGTTGGTTGTGGATGACATGTATGGTCACCTGTGGTACTCTTTGTGAGCATTTGTTGGACACAGTTTTGCAAAGCTTATGCATGTATGTTGAGTGTGGTTTGATGCGCATTGATTGCTCATTGTATTGAGCTTGCAGGACAATGGTTATTTTATGTTGATAGCCATTGTGCGTCGAAACTTTGGCAAAAGTTGTCCTGGAGTTTTATGCGCATCAGTTATGCGATCTAGGTAGAGATTGCGGGTTGCACTCAGCATTTGCATGTGGTGTGTTCTGTGCAAGTGGAAGATTTGTGCGTGTGTATGTATCGATACCGCATAGTGTGGGCTTGGTGATTAGCTCACGGTTTGACAGGAGTAGAGTTATCTTGGCACACTCACAGGAGTGAATATTGTGACATATGCTTGTGTGGCTACGAGCTAGGTAGCCGGATTCGAGCACTAATGGCTTGAGGTTTTTTAGCAGGTTTACAAGTTACAAGCAGGTTTGAGGGCTTATTTGGGCATTGAAATTTCAGCCATTGTTTCCTCTTTGCAGGTGTCCATGTATGACTCAGTTGTAGGCTGATCTGGGACACGTTTGTGACTTGTTTATGCAGTTGTTTAAGAGATGAATTTTGGGGCTGTTTTGGGACTGATTTGCAGCCATATTTTACAGCCATATAGGAGCTTGGTTTACTCTACAAGAGCCTCGTACACTTGGCATTTGGGATTTGCATCATTGCCATTTGTGGAGCACAGTGTGGTTACACTACTACGAGAGATTTTATGCGTGGATTCGCATGAGCATTGTAGGTGCTGGTGAGCTCTTTTTCGGAGAGCATTTTCTCGTTGCAGGTTGCTTCTTTTGGATTAGTTGAGTGCATTTCATTGCTACCGTACCTAGAGTAGAGTTATAGCTCTTGGTTATTTTTGACATTCACTTATAGTAGTCAATATGTGTGAGACTTTCGAGTCTAGGACAATGACTCATAAGAGACGGCGTTCTTGTTCCTATCGACACTTGAGATGTTGGCATTGTGGTCACACAGGGCACATTAGACGGCGATGATTTCATCGTATGAGACAGCACAAGAGACAGTCTAGTCTCAAGGATGCAGTAGATGCTATAGGCTATGTTGACTTGACAGTTGCAGGATCAGATACAGAGTCTGAGTACCCTAGTGACAGTGAGGTCACATTTGCTTCCTGTATTATTCCTGATTTTTTGACATCTGAGGATAGTGCACTTCTTTTGCAGTGGGTGCTAGACAGGGACGCTACTTTTCATGTCACTCCGTATCGTGACTGGTTCAGTAGATATTCTAGCAGAGTGCATGGTAGTGTGCGATTGGCAAATGGGTCACTGCATGAGATTGTTGGTTCAAGAGATGTGAGACTGTCATTACCGAGCGGTGCATCGTACGTGCTCACAGATGTGTATCATGTGCCAGATTGACGATGAGTTTGATCTCCGTTGGTTAGCTCAGGGATAGTGGATGTCGGGTATCGCTGCTTGAGCGATCTTTTGCGTTGCATTTGGGTTCGCTGGTGATTGCGAGAGGTGCTAGAGTTGGCACATGGTACCCATTGCACGTAGTACTGGTGCGAGATGGTCGAGTCTCAATCTTGTTACAGCCATGCAGAGAGCGAGAGACCCGGACAGTCTCTTTTGCTCATGGGTTGCAGGGTGCTTTGCATGGAGTGCAGAGTAGTGAGCTTGTTGTGCACACAGCTGGGGCACGACTTGAGAAGTCACACAGAGAGGTGACAGAGTCAGACATGCATGATTTGCTAGTGACTAATCAAAGTAGAGAGTCAGTTGTGCGAGATACTTCTATGCAGGATAGACAGGTAGTGCGGTCTTGCTCTAGGGAGTCACGACAGGAGGACGTTGTGCAAGAGTCTATGCATACGGAGTTAGAGCATGAGAGCTCTAGTGAGTCACAACAGATTGAGTGGTCATGTTTGCAGTGGATGATTGCAAAGGAGGCTGAGATGTCAGCGATTATGCAGTCATTCCTTTCTATGCTCGACAGTGAGCATGGGGATATAGTTGTGCAGGATATGTCTTCCAACAGACACCTAGAGCAGCCGGTTTGCTCTAAGGTTGCACGACAGGTTGATGCGTCTTTTGCGGACATTCATGAGATGCATGTGGCTGACACGCCTTGTCAGTCAGAAATGCCTATTGCCAGGGATATATATGTTGATGCATGCTCCGTAGAGCTAGCAGGGCCCGCTAGCATTGCATCGGTATTCGGTGGTCTCATGTATGAGATGTTGATCTTGAGACCGGATATTGCAGCTGTAGTGGGAGCATTTGCAGTTGGGGTTGTCAATCGTTTGTTGACTGATAATGGCATAGTGCACGAGAGAGATATGCAGGTATTGTGTACATACTTGCAGTACATGTGCGGTACGTCTGGTGGTGTATGGACTTACACGGGAGCAGGACAGCCGGATGCACACGATCACAGCCAGCCACTGGGCATCGGTTGAGAGCAATTTTCTCTCGCCTTTTGTAGTCTTTAGACTAGGTTCCCTTTCTTAAATGCACAGTCACATTTAAGTGGGAGGTTGTTGGGGTATAGGCACCTGTGCCTTGCCCGGCCGCCCAGAGTCTGGGCGCCCACTGACTTGTATACCTTATACATAGCATAAGTGTATAGGGGGCTGGTCACTCTTTGAGTCTCCCCACCCATATCTATGTGTTGTGTGTCTCCTTCTCTCTCTCACTCTCCGTCTGTGGTGCTCTCCGATCTCCTTCAAATGGTAATACCATTTCCTCACTGCCTCCTTCAAGGTATCATCTTCATCAATATTTTTCAGTTCAGTATACTGCTCAAAAGCTTGTATGTGAACGTTTGGATCATCCTTCTTCCCTCCCTTGAATATTGGAAAAGAAATCTTCAGGGAAGCTGTGTAATCATTCTGATTACTACTGATCCTGCCACTTCTCTTCTTGGATTCAGAATGATGCTTGGGAGTCTTCTTGCAATTGTCAGTGTCAGCATCCCAATCAATCTCTATCTCTGTCTGAGTGTCAGTGTCTTCTTTGGTTTGTCTGCTAGAAGTACGGTGACTACCTTTACTTCCCTTGGTATCCTCATCTCTCTGCCGGGACCGAGAACTCTTGGAACTCTTTGCCTTCCGTGCTTCCCGTTCTGCCCGTCGGCGTCAAGAATGACTGGAGTGCTGTGAGTCGTGCGCCTCATCAGCCTGACTATGCTCCTCCTGAGCCTCAGTGTCAGTCATCTTCTCTTGCTTGGGGTCAAACTCTCTTCCTGACTCCTCAGGAATGGGGTTAACACAAATGGTGGACTTCCGACCACGACTGGATTTTGGTGCCATTGCTGAAAACTTTGAACTGGGAGAAGAGTCTTTCAGTCAACGAGCTTTAGCTCGAGCCACCGTGATCGCCAAAATGGAATTGGAGCTAATCTCTTGAGACAGCTAATTTCAGTGTTAGAAGATTTCAGCTATTAGTGTAGGAAGGTTTCAGATAGTAGACTGGACAGGAATCAGAAACTAGACTGGAATTTGGATACTGAAATAAGAATCAGACTTATGTACTGGAAATAAGGTTTAGATTCAGATTCAGATTCAAAAGACTGGATGAGAAGTAAGTATAACTGGAATATATGCCATGATTGGAATTACAGATCAAGATTACAGCGAATATGATTTACAAAGAGAAAGTACAGCCGACAATACTGCCAATGATTCTCAAGTACAAGTATAGCCAAGGCGCTAACCCAAATGATAACAATTGCCAACCCGATTACAATGTAATGGGCCCTATTTATACAGTTCGGGTTTACTGTAGTAATTACCATAGTAACTACTAAGTAATTCGCTGCCCATCTCCTAAGAAGACGTTCCCACACAGTGAACTATCCAGCCGTCTACACAAGTTATGGAACTAAGATGGATAGAGATAGTGGAAAAATGGCCCCAATAATACATAATTTGGAAGAATATAGTGACACTTTACAATATGCAAGCATGACATATATTGGTTACTTATAAGAGCTTAAAAAGGCTTGCAAATCAAATACCTATTGTGAATCCAAAAGAGGCAATTACTTTGCTTTCAAGTGATTGACATCGTGGGGTCATAGTTGGCCTGCAAGTCTTTCCAATTCAACTCCCTCACTTTTAAGCCCCCCCCCCCACACACACACACACATACACACAATGGTATTGCTACCGGCTACAATCAGTTAAACCCATGCCCTCACACTCCCCCCTTCCCCCCTTAAAACAAGTGAAAGAATCACAATGGCTTTCTAAAATAATTAGAACATGACAAAATCATTAGATTGAGTTTAAGTAGATTAAATGTTCAAGAAAGGATTGCCTCAGCTTAGCCTTGAGCCGATTGAAAATGGAGACTAGTTGGTTGCAAACCATGGTAAAGGAAAGAAAATATGTGAGAAAATAGTTCAAAAATCCTACAAATTTCCAATCTATGCTAGTATTTTCGGTTCGCTTCTTTGTGAGAAGGAAACTCAACCGACGGTCGCTTAATAAAAGAGACTTTCTTGAATATTTACGAGAATTAAGTTATAGAATGTAAGAAAAGTCAAGCCATTTGAGGTTGTGAAATGAAATGTGAAATTAAAAAAACTCATCAATATATATGTGTGTGTGTGTATATCCATAGGATTTACCACAATTATGCAGGTGAAGTTTCACTTTAACATTCTAAAACAATAGAATGCAAGAAAAGTCAAGACACGTCAGGATATGAAATGAAAGTGAAATAAAAAGATCCATTTACTATTTTAAAATTGAAACAACATTCTAGTGAAAACATTGAAAGTATGCCTAACCCAACTCAACTCTAAGGCTTCGTTTAGAAAGCCAAAAAACCTATCTCTAATAAGCTTGAGGTTACCTTGCACCAAGATCATGCTATAAAGCTTCTAGTACTTGCTCATTTTATTTTACTTCAAAATGTTGATATGCAATGTGCACCTTTCATATTATTTAAGTGACACTTTTTTGTAATATTGTGATTATATATGTCTAATAGATCATACAATTTTACATTAAAACACCAAAAAAAGTCCATGTGATTATGGGTATGTATTTAAACTTACTCACTCATCTCCCCTTAACTTAGTGGCCTTCGTGCCTCCTCACCTTGTTTTAATATTTGGATTTGTAATGAGTCCTTTCATTTAAGTACTTCACAAAGTTTCATTTCATTAAATTGTTTAATTATTATTTATGCTCATTAAATTTTCTTTTTATGAAGGCATACAAATCTTTTGTTTTAGTTTTTTAATGTGTCTTTTTTTATTGTTTTTATTATTTAAGTGGAGCCTTTCCTAATATAAAAACCATTCGTAAATTATGATCGGATTCACAGGAGCCAACAAGAGACATTAAAAAAGGAGCGTGCCTCCACTGTGGAGGCTACACATTTGTACAAAAGGAAATTGCACTTATTCGGAACAACAAAAATATTGGCGAATCTTCCCTCCCCCCCCCAAAGGAGAAGTTCTATTGCCCACTTTTCAACACAAAATGTGGATCGACATGATTGAACTGTATCCAAGAGCTAGGTGCTCAACAACACTACCACTACACTACAAGTCATTGGATGTCAAAATCTTGCAGAATAAGTTTTATAGAGCTACCTTTGTCCCTTGTGAATGAAGGGAGAGGTGGAAGAAAGAGAGAACCCAGACTATGTATGTATAATGAATTTTATTTTATTTCCTTTTCATTTTATTTTGTTTTCAAATGATAATGTGCAATGTGCATTTCAACTTATTATTTAAGTGCAACCTCTCCTAATTTATAAACCATTTGTGATTATGTGTAAATAGTGAATAATGTAATTTTATACTAAAACACAACAAAAATTTCATGTCATTGTAGGCATTGAAAAGTGGGCAATAGAATTGCTAAAATGTGGGGTAAACTCTCCAAGCTCTTTCATTTAATACATACAAGGTACATATAGATGATGACAAAGCGTGATATTTGTACTAAGTCTCTGTGTTTGGGTTGGTATTTAGCTTTATTAATGGATTTTTCATCAAAATCTTGCTCGCGTTTTGGAATGGGAAGAGGACATGTGGAGAAAAGTCTTGTATTGGAGATGCTACCTTGCAAATCAATCCTTTGGCAGGTTAATCCATTGTCGTGTGTTGAAACAATAATAGCTAAGTTGCCTTCAATCATGTAGAATGATGTACAATTATGAGAGAGATGGAATCTTTAAATCTTGGAAGTCTTTTGGTGGCTGAATACTGTATTTATTCTATTTTGGTTTCACAATGCATATTCATTAAGTAAAAATTTATTGTTTATATTGTTGAATTTCCTAAGGAAGATTTGAAATTTGATATAATGATGACTCTAGATCTCCCTCTCAAAATTTCCACTGTTTTTTACATTTGAAGTGGTTTTGCAATGGCACTCGTGCTATACAAGGTGAGATAGGTGTGTGTGTGTGTGTGTGCGTGCGCGCGCGCAAGAAAGAGATAGAGAAAACAAACTCTATGGTTGTTCCTCCGTAAGATGTACCTAACTCCTATAATTTTATGGCTTACATGTCTACCATTAAAAAAAAAAAGGTGGTTTTTGTACATGGCAATATTTGTATCTTTCATGTTCTAAGTAGTAGTGCATGTTTCATAAGTTTTGAAAGTGACTGAAATGCGGCGGTGCTATTACAAGACCTTTTGATTGATTCTAATGGCATTATGCCAAGCACTCACGATGTGCTTTCCATATGTTTTGCGATTAAAAGTTTACTCTGTGGGATAGAAATGAATGTGGATTAGCTTGATTGGGTAATCTCTTGATTGTCGTGACCTAGGTCATGGGTTCAAGTGCGGATAAGCAACCCTGGTAGTGCTCATAGATGTTTGCTCACATGGGATATGTGCAATTTTCTACAAAAAGAAATGAATGTAGGCTCTCATCGCATATGGAAATGAATGTAGGATTTCATGGCATATGGAAAACGCAAAAAAATGAGGTTTCACTTATGGATATATCTTGATATGACTTTTATGAAGTTTTGTTTCTACTCAAATGCAATTTGGCATGTGACCCAAATAGATGAGACAAATTATTTTTTTTGTTTCATTAACTGGAATCTAAGGGAGATTGGAATGAGCTGGATGTGGTCAGACAACTATTCCAGGTTGGTACTTAGAATTAAAGATGTCAGAATCAGAGACTAGGTGATTACTGGAAAACAATACTGAAACTGAAATAGGAAACACCAGAACTAAAAGGTGAAATACTGAAACTAAAAGATAAGATACTAGAAAGGAAATTGAAACTGTAATTGTATTCTAGATATGCAAAGTACACTAGAGCATTTGATATTCCAAAAGCTGGCTTTATCATAAAAGAAGAGAGAAAGCACACCAAAATGATTAGAAGAGCACAAGTAGCCATGGACATAAACCAGTGTAAATTCTAAAGATTCAAAAGCTATACAAAATGAGTAATGGGTCCTATTATAGGTCCTATTTATAGGCTATCATTGAATGATTGTGCACTGTCAATTACTACGATAACTCACTGGTTACTGCTCCTAGAAGCTTCCTTCGCCCACCAATCCACCTTGGGGTCGTTTCCTGCCTTCTACATTCCTCCTCTCCTTTCTTGAATTGTGGTATATATCAAAATTTCAAGACTGTTCTCCAATCTCCTAGTGATGGTTTCAATAAGGTTTCTCAGTTGCTTGTTGCTTGTTTTGTATTTGGACAGCCAGCTCCCCTATGTCAGCATAGGACGCAAAAGGTCCTGACTATAGATTATCATTGTCTTATACCACACATCTCCAGCTTCTTTAATCGCCTCCTTGTTAGCACCCTCCACCTAAGCAATAGTGGATTTCCTTACCCAACAAACCTTCTTCTTGTCAGATGCCTTCTTCCTCTTAGAGGGTGCTTGGGATGCTTCAGAAGTAGTGGGTCCAGCATTTCCCTTCTAAATCAATCTGAACAGTACCTCTTGATCTAGCTAGCCCTTTCTAACTGTTGTCATTTCAACTTATCCCAAGTCTTTGTGTCGGCATCATATAGGGTGCGTCTACCTCTTGTTAGATGAGTTTTGGCTAGCTTGTGAGACAATAAGAGGTCGTATGCATCCATTCCTGAGGTAGTGGCTGGTTACACTTGATACAGGCTTCAAAACAAATCTCAACCGTTTATTTAAATTGTGGTTCAAAGCTTGCCTTACTAGCCAGTTCCTTCTTTGGAATTTTACAGGCCTCAATTGTCAGCTATGATTTGTAATGCGAATGAGTCACTTGATCTAAATTTTCCACTGGCCCATTATCAAATTAAATATACATAGCTCCTCCCTTAGTTCACTGGCCACGATCTTAGGTTGTGCATCTTGCACTACTCAATTCCATGCCATCCATTCTGCAGTTGCCTCTTCATACCATGTTTGGAGCCCATTTGCTATCTCCAGATATTTGTTTTGATACTGGCTCAATGTGAGGTGAAAAGACAATTGGAAAGAACCGAGGCAGTTTAGCTTCCTTAACTGGAATGGCATATAGCAAATCTGGGGAGTCAGGAACAAATTCTAAGAAGTTTAGCACTGTTTGATTTTCCTGCTGCATCATTTTCCTTGTAAGCCGAACCAGGTGAAACAGCTACTTGAGCTGTGTTTCATGTTCTCTCAGCGACATCATGGTTTGGAGTCCTTGCTACTGGCCTCATTGCGTTCTATGAAGTCCTTGACTCTGAAATCCAGTACTCCTCTGGGATTTGGTTTTGAATGATCACATCCTTCACTTGGCATCTGATCTCCTTCATACACTGGTATGTAGGCTTGTTGCCTAACAGTATTTCCACCTGAAGTTCCAGTGACCTGAGATCTGCTGTGGTTAATTCTGTGGCTTTGGGATATACTACTCCACCATTGCCATGAGGTCCCATTATGTAATCCTTTCCAATACTTCAACACATGTAGGGTGAGCTGGTAGTTGATAGATTGTCTGGTCATGATAATTGGATGACTTCAAGTCTTCCACCATGCATCTGGCTCCCACATAGAGCATCTAAAATTGCTCTAGATTTGACATTGAATCATCATCCAAAAATTGGTCAATTTGAAGACTTTTTGCTCTTTACAGGCTCTTATTAAGTGCTAGCAGCTCAGTGGATCTGGTAGGGTCAGAATTAAAATCAGTGGATGAGTAGCACAACTTTCCCTTTATTCAGATTTGAATCCACGTGGTCCTGCTGTCCCCTAGTTTTTTGTTATCAATGTGCATGGTCTCATGCTGGTGGTTCATTCTGCTCTATTGGCTGTTTGATTTGGAGTTGCATTCTCTCTTGACGTGCCCCCAACGGATGCTCCAGTGTTGTGTCCATCGGCTCCATCATCATCATTGTCAAGCTTTGTGTGGTGGATGCAGCGGACCGTCACCTAAAGAGTCGACTACATGCCACACTTCGATGTATCCAATCCTTTTTTATAAAAGAATCCTTGCAATTAGCAAGTAATGATTCTTGAAGTGTAATCTAGCCCATTATTCTCTATTTGCACGCTCAAAACCTATGAGCCTTGTAAAGTGGCCAATGACCGTGGGAAAGGGTCCCAAGTTTTTGAGTCAAAACCCTTAGTTTGAAAGGGAAAATCATATTATCTAAAAGGATTTTTGGGCATTGACTTTGAGCTCCAAGTCTGCTACTACAGTTTGAATCAATCTTTCTCTTTGACTGGTAGTCAAAATTCAATTCCGTTTAGTGCATTGTGTTTCTTGTCTCTTGCTCTTTAATCTAAGTGTAACCATTCTTGGTTTTGCTATGGTTAGTGAACAACTGATTTTTGAGCTAAATGCATGGAATTGAGTGCTAAAATGGTGATTTTTTGATATTTTGGCCTTGGAAGAGTGTTTCTATACTATAGAGCTACCTTTCTGAATAGTTCTGTTGCAATTTTGATGGATTAGGATTTTTGTACCTTCTCGGATGACAAGAAGACTTGGTAGGATTGTGCCTTTAGGTGTTGTAATACTCCTTCTTAAGTTTCATTGCAATCCAACGACATTTTTTGGATGTTGAAAAGACGTGATGACCTAGAGCGATGAGGTTGGACATAGGGTGATTTTCGGACTAGAGAGTGATAGAGTTCTCAAAGTAGTTAATCTCGTAGTTCTATAGGTTCACTTCTTGAGACTGACAATCTCAAAGAGTCTCTGTCCCCATCTTGAATCGCTTCCCTGAGTATTGACATATGTTAGTGCCAGATAGCTATGCTATAGACATCCATCGCAGCGACCCGCTAACATTGGCGTCGTTGCCGAGTAACACGATCCTTAGGTGATGAGTGACCTGGTCGTATGAAAAATCTTTCTTTTCAGAGATTTTGACAACCATTTCATTTACGCTTATGCAATATTGCAGCTAGACGAGGGTTTAGTGCTTGGTAGAGACTGGAGTCGAGGACCGACCAATTCTACTCTTTAGGAGCAAGGAGAGCTGTGAGTGAGATATAAACGGTATTTCATTCTTTATTTTTCTCTATGCTTGGTAAGGGATGCTTTTCCAGGAATTAGAGCGTTATTTTTTCACTATTTTATTTGTTTTTGTTCCTAGATTCATTTTAGTTCATAAGAGTATGTTAAATAACAAGTACAACCATCAAATGGGACTGAAAGCATTGAGAGGCGGAAGTGAAAAATAGACCCGGTGGTCTCTACACCAAGACTATGCACAATGGCCTCATCATGGGGGATACACAATAGGGGCACCACCTTGCAAGATATGCGGCTAGGACGCATACATATACACAATGAAGCATGCCATGGAAAACAATTTCAAGATCCACACCCAAATGTGGAATGGGGTGGTCGGAGAATAAGGTGACAGGAGTGGTGAATGAGTGAGAATGGGCTTGCTACTCGTGCATGTTAGTAAGGAAGATAATGAGGTAGGGAAAACTTGCGAGTATGCTCACTTATCATACAAGAGGTGGCGAATCCGCACACCTCAAGATGGAAGTAGCAAGAAGATAGGAATATGAGAGGGAGAGAGAGAGTGTGTGTGTATGGTGGCGAATCTGTACACCTTTACATAAGTAGAAAAAAAGGCAAGGAACAAGCATATACCATACTCACAATGAGATGTATCCAAAGCGACACAAAGTATGGCACCAAGATGGAGTGTGTTGATTGCTTGCAAAAGATGAATACAATAGGTAGCGTATGGCAGGAAAATGAGAAGGGGACAAGATCGTAGGAGGCATAATGGAGAGATGGGAGTTGATGGCGAGGAATATCATGAGTGTGTCCACCCTTCTTCTTCTTGAAATTGTGCCTTCAACCCTTAATTACAAGTGGTGTGGAGGTGTGGTGCTCATATTTTGGGCATGGTGATGGTGATGATGATGGTGTTGTGATTATGTGATTAGGGTTCATGCTACAAGCATGTAGCACAAGAGTGTGTATGGATAGGTGTGTGTGTGTGTGTTTTTTAAGTGAGCTCTCATGGCCTCCTTATATAGGGAAGGAGGGGAGGATTTAGCAATATTTCTATTTGAGGTGAGTGTCCCACTTTGGTGACTAGGAAAATGGGGTGCATGTGACTGTGGCTCCCATCTTGTCTCCTCATTATTTAAAATACCAGAGTCAATAGAGAGAGAAGATGAGAGAATGTGGGTAGGATGTAGAGGATAGGAGATATTTACAATAGTCTAGCTTTGGCTAGACATAAGCTTATTAGGGAGAGAAGAGAGAGGTAAGAAATTTATAAGAGAGATTGTCAAAGGTGGATAGTTGTTGATGAGGATGGATCCTCCAAAAATGGTGATAGAATCACTCTAGACTTGCCAAGACCTCATTAAAAGAGCCTTGTCTCTTGTAATCATGCTTGAAGACTTGTAGAACCATAGCCATTCTAGAGGGAAGAAAATTGGGGATGGCCTGTGTCACCATTTCACGAGAAAACTGGGGTCCACTACAAAAATCATATCTCCGTGTTCATAACTCAAAAAATTCTGAAAAAAAATTGAGCTAAAAGTTAAGATCACGAGATACATCTTTCATGTTGAACGCTCCTTCAGATTCGGGGTTCTTCTCTACTTAAAAAATTCAGCCAAATAATGTATTATTTGTGGCTGCAAAGGTCTTTTGGTGGTCCCCTTTGAGTGGACTTCTCTCTTGCCTTCAAGTGTAAGCTCCTTCATGTGTATGAAAACATGACCTAGAGTTTTGAAAAGATTGGCAATCATCTAGATGGAGGTATTATTGAAATTTGAAAGTGGGGTTGAGGTTTGAAAATGAAAACTAGTGAATAAAATATTTGGTAGGGTGGAATAATATATATACATGAAAAATATTTTAGAAAATACTAAACTATATAATGTTATTTAGAATATATATATTTAATATTTAAGGTCAAAAGAGATATCAACAAAGAAACCTTACTTATTTATGCTACATCGTGATTGATTAGTATAAGTCTTATTTATTTAATAAAGGCTAAAACTTTTGTGAAAAAGGGAAGAAAAATCAAAAGTAACTTATATAATAGAAAATATTTTGGTAAAAGGGCAAAGATATATGGGGGGGTTCCCATGCATGGAAAAGCTTGCCTCAGCATCAGGGTAAAAACTATCCAGAACCATACTTGGGTACAAAAGACCATAACTCCGAAAAAGTGAAAATTTGATGGTCATAGCATCAAACTTGAATCAAACCCAAAAACACCTTGAAAAAAGGGATAACCAAGCTTGTAGGAAACTATCCGAGCAATTTTTTTCTCAATTTTGATGAGGAACATGGATCATGATCCATGTACCTCTATGAACAATTGACTAAAAGTTGTCACCATTTGTTTGCAGCTTGATTCTAGATACCAAAATCCCGAGTTTGATAGAAATTGACTACTAAAGTACATCTTAAATCAGGAATCTGGATCAATCTCCAAAAATCCTTGGAAATCTAGTAAAGACCTGAGAAATTCAACTTTTAGAGTTCCAAATTCAAAAAGGGGTGAGGTTTGGCTTGTATAGGCAAGAGGGAACCTGTAGGACCAGAATTCATCCCAAGATGATTCCCAATGTGGATCACAATCCATGTACCTGATAGACATTTTGGGATGATATTTGACCAAGTGCATCACTGATAACTAGTAGATCAACTTTTCCAAAAGAGACCACAACAAAAAAGTGCAAAAACTTGATCAAAACACCAAAAAGTAGTTGGTAGCCAAAAACCACAAAGTAGACACAAAATCTTGCTTTTGGTTGGGAAAAAGTGGTTCAAATCCAAAAAGATTTGGGGAAGAGTATCACCATAACCAAAACTATAAGTTGAACAAATTTCATGTCAAAATGAGGTCTAACATGGATCGTGATCCATGTACCCCATTTGGATTTTGAGATGAAATTTGACAGGTGGATAACTGGTAAGATTTGAAAAACATTTTCCAAAAGGACCATTGGAAAAAAAATTACAAAAGAGGCGAAAAACACCAAAAACAAAGTAAGCATTAAAATTCATTTTTGGCTGACAAAAACTAGTTCAAATCCAAAACCTTTGATACCCTCACATCCAGGATACATGATGATCCTAATAGTATCAAGAAAAGACAAGTTGGCTTCCCATTATGGATCGTGATCCATGTACCTTTCATGAAGTTCTGAAAAAAAAATTGGACCAATGAAGAGCTTTAACCATTTTGAACAAAAGTCCCAAAGCAAGGAAGTGAAAGAAAATCCAGAGGGAGGTCAAAAGGGGCAAAATCAGTTCAAATCAAAAATCATAAAAAAGGGGCTAGGGTTTGACTTTTAACCACCCTAAACAGACCCAGACTTTGTAAAAAGCATAGAGTGATCTTTAGACCAAGGGACATGTGTGGGATCAAAATCACCCTATTTTGCCATAGAGGTACATGGATCACTATCCATGTTCCTCTGAGACATAATCAGATCAAAACTTCACCACAGCTAGAGATAGTCTCGAGGACCCTAGTGGTCTTTCAAAATTGAAATTGGACTTGAGTTGTGGATGTTACGAGCAAAATTGTGAAGTCATTGAAAGTGTCAGATAAAATTTTGTCAATTATTTGCTTGGACTAACAAGAGCAGCTGTAAACTCATAGACATCAAGCATTTTTTAACAGGTTGCAAGTGCTAGAGAGTACGGCCCAACAAGTATGACAAATCAGAGAATACAAGTTAGCCAATGAGGTAACAAGGTTGGGGTTTTGTAAAATCAATTCTTCATGTATTTGCGATCAGAAAAATTGTACCATAATAGGAATCCCAGCCTAAGAGACCAAGTGAGCAACCTTTCAACTAAAGAGAGTGTGAATCAAAATTCATTGCATCCGCTAGAAGCCATTTTAGAAGAAATTTTGTGTGATACTTCATCAAAAAGATCATACACCATAATGACTAAGGGATTCAACAGGGTGAGCTTTAAGGAAGGAAATTCCATGGGGGTACTTCTTGACCCGCATTGAACCTTAAGCTATTGTATCTAAAATTTCAATTTGTAAATGAGCTTAAAGCTAAAATCTATAAGGATGGAATGGACTACTACTGTGTTAAGATGGAAAAAAAACCAAGTGAGATCAAGGACCTTGTAGATGTGGACTATAACTGAGACAAATACTTTGACTAGGAAGGAATGATGTATCTAGTTGTGCACAACCCCTTTATTGTGGACAAATGGGGGTTGACTAGCACCAATTGATTGGCACCAAGGACAAAGTAGACGAGGAGTTAGTGGCTGAGCTGTCCAAGTTAGACAAGCAAAACGATGTGCTCAGGCGCACTAATGAGATGGAGTGGCTTAATACAAACAACACTTACGTGTGGCTATATAAATTTAATGAGGGAGAACAAACACTCTATTATAGATGTGATGAACCCCGCATTGAGTTACCGACCACAAGAAACTATATGTTTTTACATACATAGAGGGGAGAAATATCCAAGTGATCATGATGGATAAGCATGGCCGTAAATCCTCTCTTATAGCTTGTAAGTATCTAGAGTGGTATACATACTTTGGAGGACCACTCCATCAATATTATGTAACCCTCGAGCAAGTTAGATCCACAATGACTCAAACGGGACCAAAAACTAGATATATGAGTCCAATAAGAACAAGAATGGATGATTCAATTGGGCATCAACAATACTCGAATGCAGGACCCATGGGATCAATGGGGTCTAGGGTTTCTTTGAACACACAAAGGGGCATTGAAGCCCCTGATTTTACTTATGCAAGTAGAATCCCTCTGATTGTTACACGAGATTGAATAGAATGACCGAATGAAAGAGTGGTGGAGAGGACACCGATTGTAGTGCCAAGGGGAGAATACAAAACTAGAGAGACCATATCAAGAGGACCAGGGATAGTTAGAATGGTTGCATAGACTAGACACATGCGACCATATCAAATGGCCAAGTGTGTACCCAAAAAGTATAGTGGATCGGGAGATCCGTATGCACATGTTTCCATCTTCAAACAAGTGTTGAGGGCTGAACAGGTAACAAATTTCCATACTCAATATGAAGGATTTGGATTGATCCTAGAGGGAACAACCTTGACCTGGTTCCAACCATTAAATAGCCAGGATTTTCCTAGCATAGAACAACCTCTACAAGAATTTGCAGAGGAATTCTCAAAGAGAGGGATTAAGCATAATATGGTCTCCCAAATCTATGCATTTAGACAAAAGGAGAAAGAAAAGGTGAAGGAAGCCTCGCTTCGATTCAAGAAATACATAGAAAGATAGAGCTACCTCGGGATGAGAGACTACCAGTCCTTTTCATAGAAGGATTGAAAAATGAGACTCTCAAAAAAGATCTACACTTGAAGGCACGTGTTACCTTCAAGAAAGTCACCTTGTATCTAGTAGACAATTGTAAAGCATATGGGGAGGTGACTGAGGACACCAACCAAGGAACAAGTAGCACCTCTTCAACCACTAGTGAATCCATGATGAATCTGGGTGGGAAGAACCCAATTGTGTCGGACGTTGATAAAATGATCAAGGAAGTGATCAGAAGGATGAACCAAGGAAGCAGGCCAAACCCGAACACACAACAACAACCCACACAAAAATGTAACACTTGTGGAGGAGACCATCTGACTGAGTGGTGCAACATGCAGCCGAGACCGGGAGCAAACGTAAAACCTGTATTGAAGTGGTGTGCTATCAAACAAAAAAGGACAAACAATGAGACCCATGAATGTTTCTAAAACAAAAAATATGTTAGGGAAAGACCATATGGGCCACCTTGAGGGAAAAAATTTCCACCACTTCCAAGATACCAAGTATGACAAAATACCGTAGTCCAAGGGCATGAAAAACCTTAACATGTGTTGGGACATCAACCTCCTTTACCCCAAGAAAATAGAGCCATGGTGAGAATTTTGCAATCCATAGAGGCACCTATGGATCAGAGTATGATACAGGTAGTTTGGTACCAAGAAGATTCAGGTAGCTCTTATGAGAAAGGTTTAGACAATAGTGCCTATGCTTTTGAAGGACAAATTACATGTATAGGTTTTGAAGGAATGTGAGAATCATCGTACATAACACAACCAACAAAAAACCATTACCTGGTCAATGAAAATATGCTCATGTTCATGGAAAATCATAACTACAGACCTAGGGGATACCCTCCTAGAACCGGACAACCGATGGAGGTTCCACAAGCTTCCCCACCACCAGTAGGACCATGCTATGAATGTGGCGGTGATCATTGAGCAAGAAGTTTTCCACACAAAGGAGAGAGTATCAAAATCTTTGGGTACTATGAGGGACGTACAAATGACCATCACTGTTCAAAACACCCTAATATTAAAGGAAATTTCACCATAAACAAAATTGGAGCTGTATCAAGCTCAAGTGAATCAGAAACGGAACCAGTAATTTCAATGAATGCTGTTATGAGTGTTCAAGCCCAAAAAGAAGCAAGGAATATATGTCATAAAATCTAATGTCTAACCAACCCAAATGATTTTCTCATATTGAACTGATCATTTAATGTGGAAGAATGAACGGGAACAAGGGTTAGAATATAGACATGTCCTTATGGATCTGTCTCAACACCACGGGGCCAAGGTTAAAGGGGTCCAAATGAGAGATGGTCTGTTAAAGAGCAATGCTACCTAATGGAGCTTAAAGACCTTAGGGTTATCTTCATTAAAAACCTCCAAAAGTTAGTGTTAAAAAGTCCTTTGACCTTAGATAAGTTAGGGTTGACCTTGAGGTGGAAATCCTACCCAAGCATGAGGTGCTTGTCGGCTTGCTAACTAAGGTGCTTAAGGTGTTTGTGGGAACCTTGCCCAATCTTGAGGTGCTTCTCATGCCTAAATGACTAAGGTTCTTGAAGTGTTCAATTCTAACATAAGCTCTCAAGAGGAATAAACTATTTTCATGCTTAAATGACTTGGAGCTTGAAGTGTGCAATTCAAACATGATATCTTAAGAAGCATAAAAGACACATGTCAAGATCCTCCCCATGTGGCCCTCATGATGTGCTTGAATCCTATTGTATAGGCTTTAAAGGGGTCCAATGAGAATTTAGATGCATAAAAATAAATAATTAAGTTCTTTCTCTCAAAGAGAAAAAAGAGGACACTTGTCCAAATGACTTAAGAAGTATAAAAGACACATGTCAAGATCCTCCCCATGTGGCCCTTATGATGTTCTTGAATCCTATTGGATAGGTTTTAAAGGGGTCCAATGAGAATTTAGATGCATCAAAATAAATTAAGTTCTTTCTCTCAAAGAGGAAAAAGAGGACACATGTCCAAATGATATAATTAAATAATACAAGAGAGAGAGAGAGGGGTTATACGTATACTCTCCCATACACTCTCTCCCTCTCTCTCTCTCTCTTTCTCTCTCATTATGTGAAGTGCAAAGTGCAAGAGATCCATCTCCTTCTCCAAGCTTGTTGAGAAGTTGATAGCCTACACCAACACTCTTGGCTATGGAATGCAAATCCAACCAAGAGCCATGCTTCAATGATTAATCTTGCCATCTTCTTCATCTTCATTACTATGCTATTATGCTATGCTAAGCAAGAAGCGTGATGATAAGTGAGGAACTATTTCTTTCTCCTATGAATGATTCTTCTTTCTCGTCCCTATCCTCATTCCCCACCAGCTCTCTCCACGTTCGAAGGTGTTTGAGGCCTTGGGACTGAGGCTTGGGATAGTCAATGCTTTTTTCAAAAGTTTATTTTATGCTCGTGATGCATGAAGATTTCAATCTTCATTGCATCCATCTAGGTCACAAAGAACACAAATGATTGTATTGTACCAAGTCTCTCTTGATGGGAGAATCTATAATACAAATACCTTTTGGAGAGGGGACCAGCTCCAAGTAAATCCGGTCCTCAACTATTGTCATGTTCTCTAAAACTCTCTCTTGCAAAAGTATTGTTCATGCCAAGTTAAGTACTATGTTTATGTTGCTACCATCAATTAAGTTCACTTTCTATGTTCTCAAAGTAATCTCACAAAAATGCTCACTCTAATTCTCTTAATTCCGCTATTCTCAAAGTTCATAGGCCATTTTCATTACAATATATGGGGATGGACGTGAAGCGAGCACAACTAGGTGATCAAATGATCAATTTTGCAAGTTTGCAACAAAGCCAGCGAGCAAAGACCTTAAGGTTCTTTCACACACACACACACACACACACACACAACTTTAAAGTTGAAATGAAATAAAACTAGATGAAATTATACCTTTTCACAAAAATGTTACTCTGTAGATGTCAAAATGAAATGAAATGAGATGAAATTATATTTTTTTCATAAAAATGAGCAAATGATCAATTTTGCAAGTTTGCAACAAAGCTAGTGAGCAAGCCCTTAAGGTTCTTTCAGGTGGAGAGAGTCAAAGAGAGAGAGAGAGAGAGAGAGAGAGAGAGAGAGAGAGAGAGAGAGAGAGAGAGAGAGAGAGAGAGAGAGAGAGAAGCCACTGCCTCTCCTGTACATTTGGGTCACTTGTCAGTGGGGTTGTGGCATCAATGACTGCTTGAATTTGTGTCAATGGAAAAGCAAAGTCAAATCCTCCAACCACCAACTTCTTTGCCTCTACTATCTTCATATGTGTCCCTTTTTCAATCGGCCAAATTGTGGGAAGACTACTAGGAGCATGTAGCACAACCTTATTAATGTTCCAGCAATGTCTGACATCTGTGTTGCAAAAGTAGCAAAACTTCTCCTTCTTCCATTGGACCATCTGGCAGTCACTCCAAAAGCACGGTGCTATCTCACCCCCGCGAACAAGTGCATCACATTTCTTTTCAGATGCCGAGTTGCTACACTTGATCCTACTCTCCATCGGCACTCTTCTCAATGCCCACATGGTGGGATGCACTTCCACCTCACATGCCTCAAGATCATGCAATAGGATTTCAGCATTGTCTCCTACTTTTCCCTTTCCATGAATGATAGCTTCTTGTCTGTCTACATTGAAATAGTTGCACTCCGGACGATGGCTGCACCTTGCTTCATCTATGCTTTCCTCTTTATCTAGTGACCTCTTGACCCGAATGGTCTTCTTCTCACATTTAAAGTTGATTCCTTGCGAAAACATTGGAGTCTTAGAAATTGCATCATCCACTACCTTTGTAGTTTCAACCGTTGATGGTGTTTTGGCCCGTCGTGATATTGCTCTATTGACCAACACCTCTAGAGTGGACCCCGTTCCAATCAGTTTCCCCTCAAAGAAAGCAAGCTGCCTTGCACATTGAAAGTACGCATTGACAAGTCGGTGATGCATGCATCTTAGAGACTAATTTTATGTTTATACCCCTCTCCAATGAGCCATGAACCATGCATTGATTCTGAAAGATTAGTCCTTGTCACCAGTGCATTGGCTATGGGCTGATTGTTCACAAGCACAAAAGTTGCCCCAATGACTAGCCCTGTGATGCCACCAACCAAGCCAACTCTCAAGCTTCTAAATTGAGCTATCCAATGCCTTCCCTGTTGTCCACCATGCCCTTATTCGCCTAAAATGCTCAAGTGCATCAGACCTAGTAGATGCATTTCTCCAGCTCTCACACATGTCTAGATAGGTGGACCTAAAGGGTGATGCAATATATCGATCTCTATGAATTCTGAGGCTTTCCTTCCAATGGAAAAGTAAAGATCTCTCTCGACCGACCATCTCGTTTCCATCATTGAACACAGCTCTCATTGCACGCCAATTTGCACTTTCTTCATCATCCATGAACCCTGCAAATTGCGATTTTCTACCACCATGCTCTATCACCACCCTTACTAAGTTCTCCCAGAACATAATCTGTACCACCTCGTCCTCCTCTCTAAACTCACAAGTGGCAATTGTAAGCAGCTCTGCAACACTGCACAAACAAGGGTGAAATGGAAATTAGCCACAAAATTTACATCAATGAGCTAGGTCAAATCAATACTTACAAGTGATCATAGACATGCGTCCCCATGGTATGCCAACCACCCTCAATTCTGTGCACGTGTTCAAAACAGACCCAAGATTTCCTAAGATCACCAATACTAGCAATGTCCATCCTTTTCACTATGCTAACCCCTGATCCTTCACTGGTTGTGGACATTTTGAATAGAAAGCATCTCTCGTCCCCTGAATTTGCTTGTAGTGGGAATTGAAAACCATGAAAGAATTCAAAATGACATTTTCTCTTCAACTCAATAATTGCCTCAAACCCATCACTTGCAAGTCTATTTGCTCATCTACTTTGCACTACCATTTGTTTCAACCTGTCAAGTAGAACCATGATAGATTAGCTCAAATCAATGTCAAGTTGTCAAGAGTAGTACAATTAGTTGAACCTACTTCTTAAGGTTCACCAATGCGTCCATTTCTCTTAACATCTCTCTCAACTCCTGCTCAGACATAAACTCAGATGGTCCCTTGTCCTGATCTGTGAAAGCACAAAGTACCATTTCCTTTCCAATTGTCATTTGTACTCTCCTTGGCCCCGCACTATGATCCATGCTAACAACCTGAGACACAAGCTTACGAACATTCCTAAGTGAACTCCTTTGTGAACATCATGAGAGTGTTCCCCATAGTGGATAAAAAGTCAATAATGTGATGTGACTTTGGGCATAAAGTAGTAAGCAATGGCAAGACATGTTCCAATGCAAAGAGGGGTATGCTTTCAAAAGAAACACTCTATATTACCAAAGCTCTCACAGCATAGATACCAACTATGGGAGGCTTAAGAAGCTGACCACACCAATGAAGCTTGTTGGCTGACCGTGTCCTTGCAAAGAATGGACAACGCTCATTCACACATTTCAGTGAACCACCGCACATGCTTTTGAGAAGATTCAAGTCATTGAGGGCCCTTCTCTGAGTTTGCGGTTTGGTCCAGAGGTTACCGTCGTACTTCTGCTCCATGCCCTCCATTTGACATCCATCCACCAATTCAAATATTGTGTTATTTGGGACTTTTGCAAATCGCGCACCCTCCCCAACATCGTGCACTTTGCTATAACTCTATGGAGAATGTCATTTGGAGTCAACCGTCTGACAATCTCGAAGGATGATATATTAGATGACAAATCATCATCCTCCACTTCAATTGGCTCTGCACTACCTGGGGTCAGATTGTTAAAAAGTTTGCTTGAAGGAGTGTTGTCTCTAATTTCCTCCTCCAAAATACTACACCAAACAAAAGAAATAGGTCAACAAGAAATCCAATAAATCATGGATTCACAAGTGTGTACCAACTCACATTGGGGAAAGATTGGAGGCACCAAGCTCGGACTCTACTTTGGTAGAATGCAAGCTTGCAATATAGTATTGTGACAAATCACAGCTGAGAAGAAAGTAGTTGTCTTCATCAAGCCCCAGTCTCCTTTGCAAAACAGACACTGGTTGCAGAACCCCATCACACTCTGCCAATACCTACAACTGAACCATTCAAATTTCACTGGAGCTTGCTCGAGAGACCAGATTTTGATGCATAGATGAGGTAGAAACAATTGCTACCCCATCAAGAAAAGCGACTTCAACAGCAGCACCATTGAGGTCTCCCAAGAATATTTTGGCAGTGCACCTATAATTAAAAAATTTAATTTTTTGTATAAAAATGAAAAAATTAATTTTAGAAAAATCAGCAAACAGGCCAGTGCTCCAAAAAATACACAAAATTCACTACATGCCTCTTAAAATACACCACATGCCTCTTAAATTTGGTGAAAGAAGCTTTTGGTATTTTTTGCTGCTATCAAAAGTCTAACAATAAGGTTGTGTTAGGGACAAGATACCTGTTCTTGGATAGATGTAGTGGATGCAATTCAGTCTTAAGGATGGAAACTAATTAATTATTTGAAGTAAAGGAGATAAAAATGAGGGCATTGCCTAAGGCCAACTATTCAAAAACATACCTATTCAAAAATTCCATCAAATGAAAGAATACAAGTCGAGACCATTCCATGTTATCGTGCACTGACGTAACAAGAACAAGCGACATGGCTAGGCCTAAAATCGGAGTTACATGATGTGAGTTGGAGGTCAGAAAACACCACATCTCAAGGCGTGTAGAACTATCATTTACAAGAGGAGACACCTAGAAGACGACCAGGGACATGCTAATTACTAAGGCGGGTCAAGTAATTAAGGTGGATATATTAGGTCGGTGGTCTGTCCAGGGGTGATGCATAAGAGGAAGCTAGTCGCACAGGGCTATGTACATTCTATGGAGGAGGGAGTACAACAGAAGGAAGGATCTTGTGAGCAAGGTACGACATCCCCTGAGTGATATCGTAGGGCAAGGCCAAGGAGAACTGCAGAAAAGAATTACATGGAATTCAAGAGGAGGGGAAAAGAAACGTGGCTGCCCAAGGTGATCATTTGACGAAGCAAAGCTCGCGTGGCCACCCAGGGTGATCGTTTGACGAAGCAAAGCTCAAACCAAAGTAGGCAAACAGGTGGAGATTGGGCGGGGCAACCAGCAAACGGGTGGAGATGAAGAAGGCATTGCTCATGCCACACAGCCCCCTCAAGGCTTTTTCACCACGCAGTAAAGTGAGTCACTTACAGATTCAACTCAGCCAACATGAATTTCTTTGCTTGTTCAAGTGCGCTGAGAGCACTTGAACAAGCAAAGAAACTCATGCTCAATTTTTTTACCTTATCACTAATCAGTTTTTGAAAGTGCTCGATGCTTTGAGGTTCTGAGTCGGCCTCATCCATGAATGGATCTTTTATTGCATTACTCAGACACACCCAGCATGGGAAGTGACCATGTTCTTCATAATCCACGGAGTTGTGTGTTTTGGAGGTCCTCCTCAGAAGAAAATTTCATAGCCGGAGAATATTGCCACAATTGGTTGCCATCGTGTGTACGTTAGCCTTCGTATACTTCTCTGCAGCATGGCTTTTCCTGCCTCCATTAATTCGAGTGAGCATAGTTTTTCATATCTCAGATGAATTTAAGCACATGTGAATATAGTTATGGGTCTCTTGAGCAGCTGGTAAAGAGGGTAAGTTATCTATTTATGGTATGCTCTATTAAGATCACCAGACTCCACTGGTGTCAAACGGATGTTGCAAATCAAAAGCTTCATGTACGAGCACATTCGTTGCATCAGGTGTATCTAATTCTTACCAATGTTCATTATGGAAAAATGCTAATGCTAATCAGAGCATTGTGGTCAAACTATGGCTATGGTTTACAAGATAGCAATGGCTTGCATTTAGATAGGAATAAAGTGTTCATTATTCATGTAGTAAACTATGACATGGTAGCTTATAAACGTGCATCTCTGTGAGATGCTGGTATTCCACTCAATATATGTGAGCGTGAAATCCTTTTAATCAGCAAAGGCATAACTAATTGATTGAAATGGGCTTGAATTAAGAAACTATGCTCGAGAGGAACGTTTTTTTTGAAAGTTTTGTAACCTACATGGAGAGAATTTCAAAGGTGAATTGACTATATTTTGAAGCTTTTCGCACTGCTTTTCTCTAAGCTTTGTAGGTTTTCTTATGTTCTAAGTTAGAATTAAGAGTTTGTCAGTTTCTAAGGTTCTGAGTTTTTTGAGTTTTTTAAATTTTTGAGTTGTGATTAGTGAAGCGATTAGTGAATAATCTTTGATTGTTCAAGTGTGTTGAGCACATTTGAACAATCAAAGACATCGTGGACGTTTTTGCAGCTTGTCCACCTTGGAAAGGTGCCATGGTACCTCGGATGGGCGAGGGGGGGGGGGGGGGGGGGGGGGGATCGCCCAAACTTGACCTCTCCATGGGTGCCAGTCACTACTAACTGGACTGCCAGCTCGTGGACTTGCTCCGTTTGTGTGAAGAGGTTTGCACCTTGTTTGTAGGCTTGTCATGACATGATTGGCGGAGCTCATGGCTTCACAAACGTCCATGAATGTTTGTGAAAGCACCCTAAGCTCCTAATGCAAAAAAAACAATTAGGTTTTACCTGTGACCTTCTTCCATTGTCTTGATGCCTTGATGACTTGGAGGATTGCTGCTGATGAAAATGAGCTTGGGTGCTTGAGTGTTTGATGATCTATGTTTTTTGGTCATAGTTTTCTTTTGCTCGTATCGATGCATCTATTGCCAGTTGTAGGAATTTGAATGGGCCGGCTACAATGGACCAGTTCTCAAAATTCCACCCTATCTCAAAAAGCCACCCTATTTTTATTATATTTATAGTGGAGCCGCCCTGTTTAACTATAGTGGAGATGCAATTCTCTAAAAGCCATCTTGTTTTAACTATATTTACAGTGGAGCCGCCTTTTTCGTGATGACGGGTCAGCCTTGACTTTGTGACAGGCACTTGTGTGTGGGGGGCAATGACTTTGTGTGAATCACTTGTGTGTGTGGGTCAATGGTCTTGAATAACTTGACAAGCACTGTGTGGTTAGCTTTGGTATTGTCGTGTTATACTAACTAGATGTCATGGCTGACAAGGTCAGTTTGCATGAAAGCTAAATGTTGCTTAGTTGTTGAATCCGAAATTCCAATGGTTAAAAAGAGGAAAATTTTACAGGCTGCTAGCAGAGCAGGTAGCTCAAGGACCTCCGCAAGAAGGGGTGATTTGCTCAGTACACTAGATCAAGGTACCACATCCCTCCAAGGAAGCAGTCCTAACCACAAAGCTGAAGTGTCCCCAGAGAAGCATGCCGACTCTATTCATGTTGTCATGGAAGAGATTCCTAACCCAGCCAAGCTATGGGTGTTGGAATCCTAGACCAACCTGTTGTTGGAAATGAAGACGGCTCAGGGGATCGGGATGAATTTGCCAAAGAAGCCCAAGAATTAGTAGCTGCCAGTGTAGTTGGGCCTGACCAGGCAGATGACGATGGTCAATCTGAGAGTGTCTCCACCCAGACCACTACCTTAGACCTGGCTACCACAGGAAAGAAAAAGATAGAGATCTATGGAAAAATTTTGGACACTTCAACGCCACATGCATTTTTGGAGAGGATCAAAGTGAAGCACATCTAGCCACCCCCTATGGTCCCACTGTGCGGAATTCTTCCAACCGAGGCAATTAGGAAGACTAGCTCACTTACAGAGAGGAATGTTTCAAGGAGCTTCAAGAAAATGGGTGGCTATATTCCCAGCAAAGGGGCCTTCACCGTCAGTATCTATGATTTAGAGGGAGAACATACTTTGTTAATAGATGCAATGCATGAGAGCTGGGATGATGGGTGGAATGAATTGAACCAGAGGTACGAGGAGGAATTGCTTCAAAGCGAGGAGTGGGGTCCCTACCTTACAGGCAGAATGTTGCATATCTTGGATGGAAACAATAGCCATTGGGCATGGATGGCTTGCATAGCTGAGGGTATGATCATATTTAGCCATATTGAATTTCCTGCATAGCTGATTGTAAAACCTGTATTGATTTGTCCTCAGCACAATCCTCTAGAACAAGCAAGCATTGTAGTGTCTTATGCAATTTTCTAGAGTTTAGGAAGCAAGATGTTGGAGAATTACTTTTCTCCCTGTCACGCTTAAACAAGTAAGCTCCATTGGTATTTTATCATTATTTTGATTTACTGTGAGTAAATTGCCAGTAATAAATTTCTTTTTCTTTGGTGTTTGTCTGACATAGGATAAACGAGTTTCCCTTTGTGCCAGCCACATTTGGGATAGACTCTTCCAGCTTAGGAAGCTAGGTGAGTCTGACAAGATCACACTTTTGTCCTACCTGGAAGAAGAGGACGAAGCATGGGTGGAATCAGAGATGAGGATTCAAGGTGGTCGGGGTAAGAAGAGCTGGTTTTCATTGCCCATTCAAATCATGACCTAGCTAATCTTCAAGGATGACATGGAACAAATAATTGAAGAGCAGTCAAAGGGGCTTCTTATTGATGACAAAGTTAGCCGTGACAAGATTATAAGGAACATGGAGACACTTTATCGAGGTAAGACATCAAAGTTTGCAAGGATTGCAGACCCAAGCAATGGGGAGAAGTATTGGAATGTTGTGATGTCACTGCCTTGGCATGAGCCATCCACCCACATTGCCACTGAGGAGAAACTGAACATGATAGGATCATCAATGATTAGTGATGCTGATAAAGCTCAGATTGTGTGCATGTTGGACAACCACAATGCAAACCAGAGAACTTTGGAGGGACTCCCAAATGACAAAGCTAAGGTCCATGATTGGCTGCATAAGTATTGCTTTTGGTTGCAATTGGCAAACCATGGTCGTATACTCATACAAGAGATAAGGGAAGTCGATCATGTGCCTCCACCTCCTGAATCTTGTTGGAACTCATACGTACAGCTATGCAGAATGAGGTTCTTTCGAAAGGCTTTCAAGACTAATGAGGGGGGAATAAAGTTTTCTAATGAGCTTGATCTTCAGCCCGCCGGCTTGAAGACAACTGCAACACGGGTGCTTTACAGGTGCAACTCCTTTCTTTTCTTATTTCTTCAATTTACTATATTGGTGTAGAGGCTCATTTCATATGTTTGATCTCTTGTAGATGGCTCCGAAAAGAGAATGCTGAGAAACATATAGCAGAAATACCTGCCATGGAGTACGTTTGGAAACAGGTGGACCAACCGGTTTACATGTACCAAGATGTGAAACTTGGTAGGGTAAGTATAGCTCTTTGATGATTCAATGAGCTCCTCTTGCAAATAATGTTGTCATGGCCCATGACAAGTGCACATTTAATGTAGCCTCTGAGTGAGGTGGAGACAAGGCACTGCCCTTGGTGGCTGGACTTGCTTGGTCAATGGGCACTAGAGGAGGAGTTAGAGTTGTATGACTTGCACAAGACACAATTGCAGATGGGGACAATAGAACATCAAGAGTGAGGGGGAGGCTCGATATCTCACTTTTCCTCCACTAGGTCAACAATATCTAAGAGTAATGGCAAGAGGCCTCCAACACCAGTAAACCTCGGCAAAGAAATAGTTAATAAATACTTGGCGGCACAACAGCGGTCTAAAAGGGAAAGGACAACCACCTTAGGAGCGTCCAGCAGCAAGGGCACTTATGTTGCACCTGAATTGAGACCATCAGGTAAGGCTACAATATAGAAATGTCTTTGGCACTATCAAGTACATGACGGCGCCTAAAAGAAGAGTTGCGTGCAGGCACAGTGTTTTGCTTTCATGTTCAGGTGGAGGAGTTGTGGAAGGCAATGACTAACCCAGTCAAGAGCGAGGAGATGACCCCTAGTGTATCTGAGGCACTCACTATTGTCTGCAGCGTAGGGAGGATTAAAGGGAATCAAGTAGACAATTGTGTTTATCTAATAATTGCCGACTTTCCTTCTAATATAGCGGTGGAAGGGTTTTCCCAGAAGAAGGTTCCAGGGTGAAACAAGCTTGGCCCAATGACATTTGAGAGAACTTTCAAGCTGGCAAACCTCTACCTCTCTGACTTGGGATATCTAGTTTGCTTGTATCCACTAGAGTAAGGAGTGTCTATTGAGCACATAGCCACCAGATTGGGGTTTGCAATGTTCCAACGATAGATTGCCCATTGCACTCCACCAATTGGAACCAAAATTGGGCACATTGTCATGCATGTGAGTCTCCCTCCATTTGGTTTGGGTTGTTTTTTGTGGCCAAGTATTGAGTGATATATCTATGTGGTTGTGCTTTTAGGTGCCTTTTTTAATGCTATCGATCTTTGTGAGATCATCCACCCCAATCACAACTTTTTATGTACATGAGGACCAGCTAGCAAAGATGGACCTAGGGGAGCGTTTTCAACTAGCAAAGGACATAATATATGATGTGTAGGAACCTAATTGATGCTTTGAATCTATGCATAGAATTTTTAATCTTGAAAGAATGTGCATGAAGGTAACAATGTGTAATTTTATGGCTGCTCTGTCATGCAGGGTTCCCCTCGAGGATATTTTAGTACACAAGGGAAAGCCTTGGCGAGGTGGGACTTAGCGTGGCAAGAAACTGGCAAAGTACATAATATCCTTGTTTAGTTGCATTGAAGACACAGTGCTCGACCTTTTTGCAGGCACAAGAACGTTTGGGTTGGCTGCTGCCTTCATGGGTTGCCATGTTTTGATGTTTGAAGGAGACGACCGGATCTATTCTAGACTCCTTTTTCCTTATCGGAGTAATGAATTGTAGGTGACATGTTGGAAATGTTTTTCATTGGTATATGGTTGAAATTGTTGTGTACACATAAGGCTATATGCACCGGATTTGTTCTAGACTCCTTCCTTATCGGAGTACTAAACTATAATTGACATGTTGTATGTTTTGCATTGGTGTTTGGTTGAAATTTTGTGTTCACATAAGGCTATATGCAGATTTCAATGTTGGATTGAGTCTATTTTGTGCATCAGGTTGAGATTTTTTTTGGAAATTGTAGTGTTGTGCATCAAGTTTCTCAAGGCTAATTCAAGTAGTTTCCTACTGAATAGTGGTGTGGCTATTTGAAGCATCAAGCTATAGCTCCTCTTTGATGAAAATCGGTCACGATTAGAGGCTCGCTGATGCATGCATACATGCATATTCTTGTCAATGCAGAACCTGGCCCTTCATCCGACGATGGTTGGGGAACGTTAGCTTCCTATCCTCACCCAGGAAGGTTCCTATCCAACGATGGTTGGGGAACGTTAGCTTCCTATCCTCACCCAGGAAGCAGAAGGAATTGGTTGGACTTGTCCTTTCCTCACCCCTTCACTAAGACCCGAGAAGAATAAAATACTACCTGACAAAACATCACAAACAAAACACTAGTTATTAAACTTCAGTCGACTCCTACATGTTTGTTGATTATGTAGTCAATCTCACCTGCCTAAATTGTGGAACCTCACACTACGACTGATTGTTATACGAATTCCAGTTGTTTCTCCTCCATAGGATGCATTCCGCTGTTTGATATCCCTCACTTGTCCTTTGCGTCGAATGATAGCCTTTTGATGTTTTAACTGCAAGAAAAATTACTTCATAGGATCTTCCTTTGCTGCCTTCTATGAAACTTTGAGCCATTTTGCTGCCTGCCCAACACCCGTTATCTCACACTAGCAAGAATATTTGGATCAGCAAGAATATTCATAAATTTGGATCAGCAAGAATATTTTCAATTAGATTATAAATTTGTGCAACCCCACTTCCACAAGGATACGAACCCGCAACCCAACCTTTGCCAACAAAGTGCAGAATCATCTCTTTGTTTTGCATACACACTGCAGGGAAACAAATGGAGAAAGTTCAGGGTTAGTTTTTTTGGGGGGTTTTCTATACTTTGGGCGCTTTTACCTTTGGTTTAACCAATTATTCATGGCCTTGTCAATTTGTCTCTTTACATTGTGTGGATGATGTCTTGCACTATAAAACCCTCTACAACACCAAATCTTGTATGCTAACTGCTCACCTATTTTATTGTTGTTGTAAAAAGTGATTTGCACTCTACTCCCTGCTCACTTCGTGTGGCTCGCTTCATACTCACACCCTATATACCTATGGGAGATAAAAACATTCCACCTTGCCAAACCGAGATAGAGAATTTTTTGGTAAAGACGCCTAGAAAATCTTGGAAATAAAAAAGGGGCAAGATGAAAGCAGAAGGATAAAAGAAAAACCAACCTTTGAAACTATATTGTAGCAAACCAAAGAACATTAATTGAGGGTGGAAAGGGACCATAAAGAAAAATATGTTGTAGCGAAACAATCAGGAATACCTTTTGGAGGTACGATCTTGGTGGACAAAGTCTTTGAGACATTAGATGCAATTTTGAGGCTTATGAAGCCACGCTAAAGCCCAACCAAACCCAAGAGCATAGATGGTTAATGTATTCTCATCCTGGGTATGAGAAAGAGAGGTTGCAGATGTGCAAGGAGCTCACCCAAGCAACCCAAGCTCTTATGGAACCACCTGTCCCGATTTCCCCAAGGACTGAGGTGTTGATCCACAAAAGAATCCAAGAGATGGAGAATTGAGGCATCAAAAGAGAGACAAAAAACGACCGGTAGTTGAAACACCATTAGATACGAGGGTGGTAAGCCAATACCACATATGGGTTGAGCTCACACGCAGTTATGCCAATTCCCAAAGTAGAAGAACGGCCCATGGCCACATGATCTGTGGGAGGATATCAAAAACAAAAAAGATAGAAGTGCGACCCTTGAGTCAGCCCCTATCACTGAGATCCATCTAGACCATGAATTCTACCCGATTGATATCCGATCACTATATGGTGGTGCAAGTACAAAATATTGGAAGACAAAAAACCTCAGTCTTTGAAAATTTTACCTTTGTTCATTGGCAACCATGAAACAAGATCAAAAATTAGAAAAGTACCATCTCAATGGTAATTTGATCCTAAGATGATGGACACTAAAACTGTTCATGAGTTGATGTCCTCTCCGATCCATTGTACGCTAAGTCTATCTGTGTTACTGCAAATAAGACCTCATCTTTGGGAAGAAGTGGATTTTTTTTGGAGAAAATAGGGCTGATAATTACGCAACCAATCGTTCCTCCAAATACATCAAACAACCAAATGCCAAAACAGACTAAACCAGAGCCCGTACCGCTGAATAAGATGGGAGGCTACTATGAAGGAGAAGAAGGGAGCACTACCTTACCTATGGAATACAAAGAAGTAAAAACAGTTTCTATATTAGACAATGGGGCTAGAATTGCCATAGCAACCAAGAAAATGTGGGAAAAATGGAGAAATTCTACTTTAAGGAAAACCCGAATGAAACTCCAATTAGTGGATGGATACTTGGAGAGACCGATTGGAATTTTGGAGCAAATCATAGTATCCTCTTGTGGAATTGCATATGAACACACCTTTGCTATAATGAATTTTGATAAGAGCAGCAATTTTGACATTATACTAGGCAGACCATTCATGCGTCAACTCAAAACGGTACAAGACTGGGGCTATGACTATATCTACTTAAGACACGAGGATATCACTACAAAGATCAGTGTCAAAGATCATAGTTATAAAGATGTTGGGAACCCCTGGGGAAGAGTTCAACTCCACAAATGAGCAGGAAGGGGAGATACCTGCTTGGCTGCAAAGCAAAGTGCATATTTGGCTCGGGGGGTTCACTATGTGTAAAACTACCATATCACGTGCGTTCAAGACATGTTTGTGAAACCCCTTATCTGTGAATTCTTTTAAGAATATGATGTACTCTTTTCTTTTAAAATCTATAAGTTTTTTTTAAAATTCAAAAAAATAATGCCCTTCTGTATGTATATTTCTGTAAGTTTCAAGAACTTTAAATACCCTTCTGTTGAACTCACGTGATAGGTTACATTTTTATTAGGTGACCTCCCCGGGATATTTGGCTATGCGGAGCTTCCAAGTGTGGAAGTTTGAAAAAAGAAGATTGTATTCATAATTCGGGGGTTCACTATGTAATCATGTTAATGTGCACTATGTACTTTCTACAGGATGGTTACTTATGGAAACATCCAAAACAGAAGGGTGCTCTACCACAAAGGGTAGTATGTAACAAATAGAGTCAAGTAAAGCTCATGCAGAAGTTTCATGAGAACCTATGGGCTGGACATCGTGGTGTGTGGACAATCTTTTCAAGGCTAAAGGAAAGGTATTGGTGGAAAGGTATGTACAAGGATGTATCCAACTTTGTGGAATCATGTGTAACTTGTCAAATGTATTCAAATGTGCGACATCGTGATGGGTTACATCCTACTTATCCACTAGCCATGCATTACAGATGGGTTGTGGATCTAGTCACCATGCCTTTAGGACTCTGGCAGATGAGGTACTTGGTTCTTACAAGAGAAGTTACGGACAAAGACTACAGAGGCAGTATGTAAATTTCTCCTTGAGGATGTAATCTGCCGCTATGCTTGTGTGGGAAAGATAACTGCAGAGAGAGGAGATTTGGATGCCGAGGAAGCAAGGGAATTCTTTTCTAGGATAGGAATCAAGCTTTCCCTTACCATGCTTACAATCCGGAAGGAAACGGGAAAAGTGAAAGAGGGCATCCACCAATCATCAAAGCCTTGGCTAAAGCTTGTAAAGGGAGAATTAGTGAGTGGCCAAAACTATTGCCATATGCTCTATGGGATGATCGCACGACACACAGCTCAGTAACTGGCTACCTGCCTACAAAATTGATGTATGGTCAAAAGCCTGTAATGCCCATTGAAGAGACTATTCCCACATGGAATGTGCTACCTTGGCAAGATGGGCTTAGCAGAGAAGATCTCCTTGCCTTGCATATAAGATAGCTAGAAAGAAGGCCTGAAGACATTGAGGTTGCAAAAGAAAGATTGAAGAATGCCACGTTGAAAAGCAAGGACTACTTTGATAGACGACACAGGCTAAGAAAGAAGGAAATTAAGCAAGGAGATTGTGTTTTAGTGTATGGACCATATATAGTCAAGTACGTACATAACAATGCCACTTACACCCTGGCTGAATTGGATGGAAAAGAGATAAAGATACCCATTACAGGAAAGAGAATCAAGGTATTCAAAAGAAGAGAGGATAGTCATCTGGCTAATCAGGTAAGCGAGAATGAAGGCTTGTAATCACCCAGTGAAGATGAAGAAGAAGAAACTCTAAGAGAGTCGAACCTGCAAACATTGGTTGTGGCACATACCGGAGGATGTGCTGGTTTAGAAGGGGTGGATGTCGTGCCGTGGCACGTGCATGGTGGGAACGTAAGCTAAGCCCTACACTATTATGGATTTTATGTGTATACCTTAAGTGTGCTTAAGTATATGCATTTTCCATTTAGCATGCAAAAAGCTAGTCGAAGCTAGTCGAAGTCTGATGTGTCACTCTTGTTGGGAATGGGCTTCGATCCCGGGATTCTTTGTGAACCTCTTCTTGGAGCCATGATGAAATGAGCCTATAAAACATACCTCCTATCTACTAGGCATCCTAGGTGGCATATGACATGTATAGCATGGCCAAAAGTGGTCTTAGTCATAGTATACCCCATGAGGTGTCATTCTACACATAGTAGGTGCACTTTAGAGTGATTATGGACCTAGAAAAATCTCTTAGAAAAGTGGTTACAAGTTTTTTTGATGTCATCCATGATGTATGCCAAGCTCTCTCTCATTTTTTTATGAAGCTACTTTATGCACATGTTCCCACCATAACTCAACAACTCTTGACATGTGGCGGCAAGGAGAAGATATTTGGAGAAAGATCTAGAAGAACCTCTAGATATTTCTTGAAGAGAAATATCTAGAAACTTTGAAGATAATTTTGAGATATTTTGAAAAGAGAGACACTTGTCACACAAATCCCTTGGATATTTCTAAGCAAATATCTTCTTCAAGAGGCAAATTCACCTATAAATAGAGCCTCTTGCCCCTCACTTGGGGATCAAGCAGACAATCAAGCAATCAAGCGCTCAAGCGCTCAAGCAATCCCATAATCAAGCCACTCTATCAAGACATCACCCAACCTCCAAGCCATCTCCTTGAGGAAAACTTTCTCTCAATTTCAGCCCAACACATCTTGAGCTTGCTACTTCACGCCTCAAGCCTTCTATCTCCTCACTTGTAATACTCATACACTCTATGTAACCTTCTTTCATCAATAAAGACGCATTGTTGGTGGCTTGCAAACGGTGTTGGGGACTACTACACATCATTTTCTTCATCAAGTTGGCTACAATACCACAAAGTCTTGAGGTGTGCTTCACTTCTTTGGCTTAAGCTTGTGTGGGTCTTTGTGTGTTGGTTGTGTCTCTTAGCTCTTTCCTCCATTGTTTGACTGCTTTCTGAGCTTTCTTAGATGAATAACCCCAATGGTGTAACTTTTCAACCCTTTCACTTTGTGCAACATATTAGAATTAACGTTTGTATTAGCCATAAAATCCACTTCCAACAGAGAATTGTGTTACTCTTTGGGCCGGAAAGACTGCAAGAAATTCTTCTTTCTCCACGTCCTCTTATTTTGCCACTACTAGACTACTCTAATTCTTTCGATGTGCACATATTTATTCTCCTCTAGGGGTTGAGTCTTGATGTCTTAATATTACTATGAACCAAGAAGACTTGTATACACGGCTCACTCCTATCGCTAGGCAAAATATCTACATCTTTGTACGCACTAAGTTACAATTTCAAAGAACCATTTGCAGACTATTTGGAGCACAACGACTTGTTGTTATAAATGCATCAGTGAACTCTTTCATCTTACCTTTGATTAGATACGATCAAAGCCTTGATGTTTTCATCTTTGTTTTGTTTTGAGGGTTTCATGTGTGCGTATGTGTGTGTCTGCATGTAAGATTCCAATGGCTACACACAATGTATTTTCTACAGACACTAAGCTTGCTTAAGTGAAAAGCTTCACAGTCTCCCCACAAACCCTCACAGCTAGAGGCCCGGTGCCTTCCTGGCAAGACCGCCAACTCTTTGACATCATATGTACCATAGCCTTTTTTGAAAGAGATGTTCAAACCATTTGGATGGTAGCAGATACTAGCCACCCTTCATGTGTGTGTGAATGAGCTAACACTGACAAAATTATGTGGAAGGATATGATATAATTCCATTACGAATGACGAACGACATCTTAAACAGAAATCAGGATCAAAAGGACCTAACATGGAGGGGGCTACAGATTGTAGACACATAGTGGACGAGATCTCCATAAAAGACCTTAGTGAAACTGATGAGGAACCATTCCAAGACTCCACGGATAGACCTTTGGAGGACGACGCGGATGATGAGTGTTATAGTAGATCTGATAAGGACATCAAATTGAGGGATCGACAAGCGGTTTTTTACGATTTTCTCAACCAAAAACCACAAAGACAACGGAGATACCTGAAAAAACGCATGAACAAAAGAAATCAAAGAAAAGAAAAACATATGCCTCTTTTAAAAAACAAAACGCGGTATTTG
The DNA here is from genome assembly GCF_014529385.1 of Adiantum capillus-veneris. Taxonomy (NCBI): domain Eukaryota; kingdom Viridiplantae; phylum Streptophyta; class Polypodiopsida; order Polypodiales; family Pteridaceae; genus Adiantum; species Adiantum capillus-veneris. The sequence continues at coordinate 88,260,356 of NC_140958.1, read as the reverse complement.
AGGTTGGTCGAAGCAACTGATTGCCTTAAAGATGAGATATCGAAGAGGTTCATGAAACTCATCTCAACAGAAAAAAAGAATCCAGAAAAAAGCAACCCAAAATTGGAAACTAAAAATATCTCTAAAAAGTTAACGAAATTATAAAAAACAGAGCGCAAACACAGATACAACGAATTAAAATGAACTTTGAAAGAAGTTTGGACAACAGAGTTGAAGACTGACGATGAAGCCACCAATAATAGGTTTAAGGCACCTTCCCACTACAAAAAGTACACTATCCAAACTAGAAAAGTTGTAGTTCAGAAGACAAAACAAGACCCAAAGGAACCTGGAACCTCATACAATGGGCCAAAAAAAGCCAAGTGTATAGACCTAGCATAACCAAGTCAGGAACCTAAGCACGCATACATTGCCACGGACCTCACGGGAGAAGAAGAGCAACTATTGATAGCAACACTCCAAAAATATAAAGAGGTGTTTGCATGGTCATAGAAAGATCTAAAGGGAATAGATCCAAAAATCTATCAACACACCAAACATAAAATGTAAATTCAAAAATTAGTTGAGAGAAGAAAGCAAGGGAAAAAATGGGGGAGGGGGGGGGGGAGGGCTTGCACATGAGTTTTTTTTATAAAATGTTTAAGGCCACCACTCACAGCATCATAGGCTTGTACCCTAGTGGTTTAGCTTGACCCTTACTGCTTCATCATGATGGGTTCAAATGGGAGTAGTGAAAATTGAATTTAAGTGGTTTTGTTGTGTCCTTTGAAGTGGAGAGTGGATGGAGACTTTGAAGCATCTTGTGAATATTTTGCATAATGGGAATTGAAGTTGGAGCCATTAGGAGATGGTTAAGTGATTGACTAGTGGAAGCAATAGATAATTGTGTATTTATATGCTTATGCATTTGTTTATGGAGTAATGTGTAATACATGTTTATTGACAAGGATAAAATTTTTAGGTAATTATGTATATTTCATGGGATGAGAACATCGATGAGATAATACCGAGGGTCTAGACAAAAGAAGAATCAATTTGTGTGTGTGTGCACGTTTATGTGTTCATGTCTAGGGTATCCTATGATCTACAACCAACAAGAAAGTTCCTAACCAAGTGTAAACACACAATTTCATGGGTAGAAAAGATACAACACCATTTCAGATAATTTGGGAAAATCCCGTTTCCCAAATTCTAAACGTGTATGCTAGGATTGTGTTATTTAATGATTTCTAAGATCTAGTTGCCTTTAATTTAGATAAATTATCATGATTGTATGAGTCTATTTTAAAATCTCTACTATATTTAAGAATAAACCTCCAATATAGTTCTTTGAAAAAGGATTTGTATGACATCAATGCTTTTCAAACTTCAACAAATGCTTCTAGAAGTAGCTTCTCAAAAATGAGGTGTCAAAAAACCAATTGATATGATTTTTGAGCAACATATAGATTGATTACAGAAATTAAAAAAGATAATATGTAAATAAAGATACTATTAAACATTGTTGTCATAAATTTGGTGACCTTAATCCACATATAACAAAATACTTGGTCATGGTTTTGTAGCATGCTATCAAGTTTTAAATACATGATAATTTAAACAACATTCAAACTAATATTTCATAGTTAAAAAGTCAAAACAATAATATAGAGTATCCTATGGCCATAAGACCATGAGATGCCATCTATTGCACCTATGACCTTAAGGCCATATAGTGCTCTTTGTAGATATATCTATATGACTTTAAGATAATCCAAAATATGTCTCTTTATGACCTCAAGGCCATAGGGTTAGGATTGTTAGCAGGTCTCAATCTATAAAGAGATCCAGTGCTTCAAAGCCATATGGGACTTTATTTATGTGCCACCCTATGTCCTTAAGGCTGTAGGCTGTCTTAGGGCCACAAGATGCCATTTATGCCAGTAAGAAACCCCTCTATGCTCTATGTTGGCACTCTATGTCCCCGGGCGCACAAGGTGTGCCTCGTATGCTAGTTAGAAACCCTTTATTGTATATGTTGTCACCATATGGCCTTAGGCCATAGGGTGCCCTCTTTGCTAGTAAAAAATCCTCTATACTCTATGTTTACACTCTATGGACCTAGGGCTACAAGGTACCCTCTATGCTAGTAAGAAATCCTCTACGCTCAGTATTGAGACCCGATGGCCCCAAGGCCATAGGATATCCTATATGGTAGTGAGAAAAACCCTCTATGCTCTATGGTCACAAACAATTAAGAAATATAAACACTAATATAGAGTATCCTATGGCCCTAAGACCATAAGATGTCATCTATTTGCACCTATAATTCCATTTGGTATTTTATTTAACTATACAAAGTTAAATGAGGCACCTACTTAGATAAACTATCATAATTCTAACTTTGAATTTGTTTCTTAACATAAAAATACAATGTAAAAACTCTTCTCTTAATATAAGTTTGTGCCAAAGAATCTATCTTAAGATGAAGATTTCTTACACATGCTTTAAAACTTCATTCAAAGGTTTTAGAGATGGTGTCTCAAAAAAAGGAGGTGTTTAAAAACACCATTTGATGTGAATAATAAGAAGCGTATACATTGATTATGTCAAAATAGTATAAAATATAGACACAAAGGTTACCACTAACAACTTGACAGTTTCATAAAAATGATGGTCTTCATCTCATGTACAACAAAGTACTAACTAGAAAGATTATGATATCTCCAAGATTGAGGAAACACCATTTTGTAACACTACCAAATGTCAAGAACATTATGATTGTTTGCATCACTTAATAAAGACAATTACTAAGAAGAAAAAGTTAATAATACCATAGAAGCATCAAACAATGAAACCAAAGAACTTGAATGAGAGAAGTCTCCTCACAATTGGATGCACTTCATTAAAAAAATAGTTTAAAGATTTTTCAAGCCATCCCACAACTTTCCATCAAGTTTAAAATTTGAAAAGTACACAATGCCAAATACTTGGTAGATGCTATTTAGAATACTTAACTAGTACACTTAAGGTGGCCTCCTTCTCTTGAGATTTTGAATCCTTTGAGACATATAACATTGCATTAAATAGTGAGTCTTAGGATCTCGATGGAACATTACAAAATTTCTTATGGTATAGTCTCTCTTGTCTTTAGCATACAAACATCAACATAAACGTGGAACAGTTTCATCTTTTTAAAAAACTTTGAAGCAATTGAGTAGGTTGGTTCCAAAACTTTGGAAAAATCATATAAGTGCCTTGCATATTCCACATCACTAAGTATGGAGTCATCAAATATTATAGTGTTGCCCCCATCTAAATTATCAAATAGCTTCCATATGGTCGAAAGATTTTTGTGATATGCTCTTTTGTAACCAATCATGAAATTTGAATTTTGGCAGCACTTGTTGTGCATAATCATCTTGAATTTGTGACTTTGTGTAGGAAAGCAGGTCTTGATTATGTGGTGAGCTTTTTGTAAACAACAGAAGCTCCAAATCCAAACCTCAAATAACTCAAAGCAAAAGCTTATGAAATACTTTGCACGCGCCGCATACACCTCATTGTTATCTTCTAGAATGTACATGTACTTAGTCTAGGTTGGCCTTGAGTGAAGCTCAAATGTTCCAAGAAGCACACCCTCTAAATCCAAGATAAGCATTTTTTTCTCCTATTTGAAAGATGCTGGTAGATAATGAAACCAGTGCTCTTGGTTTGAATGTGATATATGATGTAATATGAGAGGGAACTCCTCTATTTTGTGATAATCTAATAGCAAAACATTTTTTCTTAGAAGCCTTGAAATGATTATAAAAAAAAGTTAATATAGAGATCTTAAGTGTATTGAAGACCTTAGGAACATAGGGTGCTAACTTGTGGTTACACTTAGTAAGTCTTATGCAAGAACACATGCCAAATTATGACCCTATGGCCTAAAAGTCATAGGGTGTTGAGACCATAAAGTGCAAATCCCCCAAGGTCATAGAGCAAGATTTGACCTTATGACCATGTAGATTGTCCTTGAGGGCACAATGAACTCAAATTTCAAAGCAAACAACTATAAAACCTTTAGGAAAAAAAAGAGCATTTGGCACATGAGACTCAAAAGTTACTTATAGTATTGAAAGACAAATTAAAAAACTATTAACCATTTACATCTTCATATATCTTGAAACCCTAAGCACTCTAACAAAGCCTCTGAGTACATGAAGATCTTTGTAAATGAAAAAATGTTACAAAACATTGCTCCATCATTTCTTGATATAGGACTATTTGAGATTATATTGAATTTTAGATGCTTTATATAATTCTTGGCTTCATGTACTTTGATCACAAGCTCCTCGTATCTCAATTTTTGAGCAAGCATAATTGCTTATGTACCTTTCAAGGTTGATAACAATTTGATATTCTTTAAGACCTTTTTTTTTCTCAATCACGAGCTAAAAGTTTATTGTCTTGACTTTGAGTGGACATTCCACTAGTGCTAGACGTTGCAACTTTCTCATCGTGAAGAGGACGAGAAACTTATGGTAGCCTGCCCGTGGAGTAGGTTTTTCCTAGACAAAATAGATTTATCTCCTCCCACTCTACAACAACCTTGTGTATACGGTTATAAAACTCATGACCTTGAGCTATGGGTGCTTGTCCATATAAATGAGACCGTGTAATTATGCGAATGTCATTAACATGATTGAGAGCTTTGATATATGGTAGCAGCTCCCCAAGGAGAATATTATCCTCCTTATCCTCAACATTAAATGATGGTGGAAAAATACAATTCAATGTAGGATTCACGCATCCCGTTAATGGTTCATCATCTACAAGAAGCAATCTTCTTGCATCAAGCCCAAATTTTGATGATGCAATAGCCAATGGTTTGAAAAGTGCTTCTACTCCTGGATTATCTAAGCAAGTGATCCTTGATTCTACGCATGGTTGAGATTGGCTTTGCCCCCAGATCATAAAGAATGGAAATTTTTCTCTAGCTTCCTTTTCTAAAATCTTGATGATGTCCACAACATGCATGTCATTAGTAGCTGACCATATGTTCATTAGTAGCTTACCATATCTCTACATTGAAATTGTTAAGTAGAGCCTTTAAAAACTCAATGCATCCTGGACGAAGAACAATATGCTCATGTCCAAACTTTAAGCTCTTCATTTTCTTGGACTTTTGCCAGCATCTCCTCAAGAACAATCCACACAAGCTCACTATTATAGTCAGCATTGGTTTGTTGGTGGATGGAAGGTCCGACTCACCATGCACTTTGATTTCCAAATCCTGGGGTGCTAAAATATTTGTGTTGGATTCTCCTTCTGGCGTGGCACATGTTCTGGAACTTGCATTGCCTTCTACTTCCATTGTATTCCCATGCAATCCAATTCCCAAATCTTGGGCTACTGGAATATTTTCATTGGATTCTTCTTCTTGCCTTGCACATGTTCTGGAACTTTCATTGTCTTCTTCCATTGGATTACTCTTTAAATTTATCTCCAGTCGTTGTAGCGGTTGACCTTCAAAAACTTGTAGATCCTTGTCATCTTCTTCAGAAACTCTTTAGTTGACATGGAGATTGATAGAATCTTTCTCAGTAGGGTCAATGGCATGAGCATCCTCTATACCAACGATCTCGAGTAAAACTTTGTTTGTCGTAATATCTTGTTGAAGGACTGCAAGTTTAAAGAACACCTAATATTAGATTCCAAAGTATCTACAATTTTGATAAATCTTTTTTGTCACACTCTTAGAAAAACTTATCACAAATAACAGATTTACTAAATGACAACACATCTACAATAAATTTATTTTTATGATCCTCATTGTCTATAGATTCCTAATCTTTATCTAGCTACATTAGTTCTTTGTCCATGATGGTGGCGTTTAGAAGTATACATGGAGAAACATTTATGCCTTTAAGCTCTAGAACACAAGTCTCATTTTCTATTGCACTATCATCTTGCATTGGATGATTTCCTTGGCTAAGTTTCTTATGGCCTTTAGGCCATAGGGTTCTCTTTGTAGATATCTCTATGACTTTAAGATAATCCAAAATATGTCTCTTTATGGCCTCAAGCCATAGGGTTATGATTGTTAGCCGGTCTCAACATATAAATATATCTATGGATTCAAATCCATATGGTACTTTATGTATGTGTCACCCTATGGCCCTAAGGCCATGGGTTGTCATAGGGCCACAAGATGCCCTCTATGAGCACTAGTAAGAAACCATCTATGCTTTATGTTGGCACCCTATGTCCCGAGGGCCATAAGATGTGCCTCTTATGCTAGTAAGAAACCCTTTATGCTATATGTTGTCACTCTATGGACCTTGGGCCATAGGGTGTCCTCTGTGCTAGTAGAAAATCATGCTCAATGTTTGGACCCTATGGACCTAGGGCCACAAGATACCCTCTATGATAGTAAGAAATCCTCTATGCTCTATGTTTGCACCCTATGAACCTAGGGCCACAAGGTACCCTCTATGCTAGTAAGAAATCCTCTATGCTCAATATTGAAACCCTATGGCCCCAAGGCCATAAGATTTCCTCTATGGTAGTAAGAAAAACCCTCTATGCTCTATGTTGGCACCCTATGGAGACTTGAGGGCCACAAGGTACCCTTCATAATGCTACTAAGAAACCTTGTATGCTCTAAGTTGGGAGCACCAAATGGCCCCTAGGCCACAAGGTTCCCTCTATGCTAGAAAGAAAACCTCTGCGCTCTACATTGGCAACCTACAACCGCCGGGCCATAGGGTGCATCAAATGGCTCGTAGGACACAAGGTGCCCTATATGCTAGAAAGAAAACCTATGTGCTCTACATTGGCACCCTATGGTCCCAGGGCCATAGGGTGCCTCCTATGTCTACTAAGAAACCATTGAAACTCTTTATTAGCATCTAAAGACCGTAGGCGACAAGGTGCACTCTATGCTAGTAAGAAACCATCTAAACTCTATGTTGGTAACTTATGGCCCAAAGGCCATAGGGTGGCCAAGGAAGCCTTTAGGAGCATTCCCCACAAAGACCACCTTATGGCTCCAAGGTGATTTAGTGACCTAGATGCCCTTCTTAAGACTCTTCTATTTTGGTATCATATGGCCCCAGGAAACAAGCTATCCTCTATGCTAGCAAAAAAACCTATAATTCTTAACAATAGAAGTTATTCTTTTAACTCTATTGTTATAGTCTAAATAAATTACTCTAAGCAATAGAGACTATACTTTTAGCTCTACTTGTTTAAGAATAGATAAATAAATAATTGTACGCATTAGAGGCTACTTTTCTAGCTATAGTGTGAATGTATAATTTTAAACATTAGAAGCTATACTCTTAGCTCTATTTGTTTTAGAATAGATACTAAAAGTGATATTTGATGGTTAAAATCTATCATAGCTATAATATGTGCATAGACATTAGGAGAAATATGAACCTTGCATGGGCCTTGTAAGGAATCCTAATTTTTAGGGATTAAGGGCTAATGTTGTGTGGGGTCTATGGGGCAAGGGCATTGAAGAAGGTAGTTTTGAGTAGGCCTTTTTTTTAGACAAATGTAGGATGTGGACCTAAAGGGTTACTTTCTCTCTCTAGCTTTTTTAAAAGTGAAGGAAGCATAGGGGTGTGTCCACATCAGCAATTCCGTAGGTCACGAAGAGTCAAAATTTGACTTTTTTTAAAAAAAATCATTTTTATTTGTTTTTTACTTAAAACTCCATCCCAACATATATACATATCCAAAAATCATTTTTTGACCCATTTTTTAATCCACAAGCTTAGAAAGTCCATTTTTTCAAAAATCTTTTCCCCCAAAAAATAATAACATTTTGTTCTCTCCTCCTCCTCCCTCCTCCCTCCTCCCTCCTCTCTCCTCTCTCCCTCTCCCTCTCCCTCCCTGGCCCTACCTTCCTCCTCGTCCCCAATCTCTCCCTCCCCCCCCTCCCTCCTCTCCTCCCATCTTCCTCGGCCTCTCTACCCTTCCCCCTCTATCTTTTCATCATTTGCTTCCTCACGCAACAGCTTCCATGGTGCTCACGGACATCACAAATGGTTTGCTTCCACCACCACGTACTCCGCACACCAAAATCATACATATTCGCTTACCCACGGCATTTGCAACGAAGACCACTAGTGAGGGTGATCAAAGGTCATCACAAAAACGTCGCACCGCTTGTGAGACCAATGTTGACATTTGGGTGGATGGCCATTTGTACCCTTACAATCCTATAAGCCGCTTCCATCTACCGTTTAATAGCCTTTCCACATTTCTTCAATTTCTTGGGAGGGGAGAAGCAGGCTTGTTAGGCTATTGCAAACGGTTGTGTATGGGTGCAGGTACTTCTTTGCATATGTGGATGCACGAATGTCAAGCTCTTCACCTCAAGACGACGGCATTACAAGAGAGTGTTGCCTCTTCGGAGAGGGTAGTTAAAACTCTTGAACAACAAATGCAAGAAAAGGAATCCCACATCCAGAAGCTTACCAACACCATCACATACTTGAAAGAAACACCCCTTGGTGCAAGGGAACGCAAACGCCCGTATTCATCCATTGAAACTCTTGCACATTCCAGAGGAGCACGCAAACAACAAGTTACAACCACAAGGTGATTTGGTCTTTACTTGCATGATGCATTCTTACTTCACACTATTTTCTAACATTTATGTTTATTTGTTGCTAGAAACTTCATCCAGGAGGCATGCGGTGGAACAAGCCAAGATGATCGAGTCAACCTTCTCACTAGTTGTCTCAATACCCAGGACGTGATTTCTATCTTACAATCACCTGGAGGTAAGCACATTAAGGATGCAGTCACCAAGGACCTTATGCGTAAATTAATAAATGTGGTTAGTGATGATGACATTCAACAAGCTTGTGATGAGGCTGGAATCAGCACCAAAGCCTATCATGATATTTTTCAACTCCTAAAGGATGCCCTCAAAGAACATGGCATTGTGGAAAATGTAACATTTAATGGCCTAAAATCTTATGTGTAGCGGAAATTAGCATGAACATAGTGAGCATTTCATTAGAGTTGATTCCTAATGAGAATTACAAGAGTGCTTGGGTGGAGAGAGCAACAAAAAGCATAACACCTAGTTAGATAGCATCGACAATACTTTCAAAAGAGAGAGCAATTAAGCTATTGACAACAGTTGAGGACCGGATTTGCATGGAGCCGGTCCCCCCTCCAAAAGGCTTTGTATTATGGTTTCTCCCATCAAGAGAGACATTGTACAATACAATTCTTTGTGTTCCTTCAAGACGAGCTAGTGCAATGAAGATGGAAGCTTCATACACCAAGCAAAACACTTAATCAAACACAACTTGAATTATCCCCGTTCTCAGACCCAAGACCTCACACACCTTTGAAGATGGTGAGAGCTAGCAGGGTATGAGAGTAGATTGAGAGGAAAAAGAAGTATCTTACGAGAAAGAAGTACATCTCCTCACATAATCACTCATATTAGCATAGCTTAGCTTAGTAATTAGCTTGGTAGAGAAGATGAGCATGCATTGAAGCTTGGCTCTTGGTTGGATTTGCATCCACATGCCAAGAGAGTGTTGATGTAGGCTTCTATCTCACAAGCTTGGAGTAGGTGATGAGCTCTCCATTAAAGCTTGGGAGGAGATAGAGTATTTTCCCTTCACACATGGTCCAGTGTGAGAGTGTGTGTGTCAATGCCAAGCAAAAATCAGCCCCCTCTCTCTCTTGGGCGAGCCCTAGCTGCTAAGTTAGTCTGGCTTTTGCCTCATTGGACCTCCCCAGGGCAAGCCAATAGGGATTAAGCAGCATAAGTGATAGCCTTCTGACATGTGTCCCCCTTTCCCCTTTTGTGAGAGCTTTAGATAATTAAATAATTAAACTAAACTCTCATTGGACCCCTTTGCCTCCTGGCCAATAGGAATCAGGCAAGCCATGGGGCTCCTGAATGCTCATTGGACCCCTTGGGAGACTGCCCAATAGTCTTCTAGGACACTTAATTCTTATTGGTTTCTTTTATTAAATGTTTTTAAATTAATTAAACTAGATTTACTCTAGCCTAATTCTCATTGGTCCACTTCAAGGGTCTTCCAATAGGAATTGGGCATACCTTGTGGGCATCTGGCCTAGGGAGCTGACATGTGTCCCTCATTCCCTTTGTGTAAAGGGAGCCTGTGTGTGTGTGTGTGTGTGTGGCTTTCTCTCTCATCCCCTAGCTTTGGGGCTCGCCCCCTCCCATGTAGGGATGTAGAAAGACTTTTTGGGCACACACTAAGCATCCAATTTTCCCTAAGGTTGACCTTTGGACACAACCTTTGAATTTTGGAACCTTAGCATTTTGGAAGTCTTAATGGGCTGAACCTTAGGGTCTTTTTAGCCCGTTGTTTCACATGGCTCTTTTGCAGATGGCCCCCCCTTTGGATCCCTATTTTCCCTCCTTTGGATCCCTACTGTGGCCGGTCTGCTAACTTAACCAATATTCTAGCTTTTTCTCCCTTGGCACTTCCCCACATTAAATGATCAGTTTAATATGAGAAAATCATTTAGGAGAATTAGATATTGATTATTATGAGTTGGTTCTTGAGGTGGCTCTCCTTTGTAAGGCTTTAAGAGGCTCACATGAAAAGCATTGTGTATGAGCCAATGATTGGGCAACTTAAGTTGATAGGCCATCTCATTGATTGGCCTAAGAATCTTGAAGGGACCATAGTACCTTTTTGCTAGTTTAGCATAGTACTTTTGGTGGCCCGTAGGATTCTTGCCCGTCGTGTGCCTTAATCGAGCCTTGGGAAACTTTAACAAGACTCAATCGTTTTCTTTAAAGGCTTGGGCTCTTCTGTGCTTGTCAGCAGCAGCCTTTTGCCTTTGCTGTGAGATAGAGATAGCATCCTTAATCTTTTGGAAAGATTCTTGTAGGTCTCGGCTATACTCATCTGCAGCGAAGATCTTCCCATGTACCTTAAGTAGCAAGGGACTTTTTGATCTTCCCTCAATTACCTCGAAAGGTGCTTTTCCTGTAGAAGTATGTACAGTGTTATTGTAAGCATACTCTACTAAGGGTAAGTACTTCTCCCATTGGGATCTTTGATCTACTTCCGTTACATAGGCTTTTAGTAGATCGAGAATAGTTAGGTTAGCTATTTCACTTTGGCCATCAGTTTGTGGATGATAGGCCGAAGAGAAGTTTAGCCTTGTTCCTAAATTCTCAAAGAGACCCTTCCAAAAATTACTGGTCATTCTAGGATCTCTATCCGACACTATGGACATTGGCAAGCCATGGTACTTGAAAATTTGCGAAATGAAGAGGGTTGCCATTTGATGGGCTTTGATAGTCTTTTTGACAGGTATAAAATGAGCTTGTTTACTGAACCTGTCTACTATCGTCCATATTCCCGTATTCCCATGGATAGACTTAGACAATCCAAAGATAAAATCCATGGATATGCTCTCCCATGGTGAATTAGGGATTGGCAAGGGTTGAAGCAATCCAAGTTGCTTCCCTCTATCAAATTTTGTCTTTTGACATACCACACATTTGGAAACATACTCATGTATGTTCACTTTCATGGTAGGCCAATAGAAATATGTTTCAATTCCCTTTAGGGTAGACTGAATCCCTCTATGCCCCGCATATGGGGGAGCATGAGATTCATACATTACTTTCTCACGTAGTGAGTTAGTAACGCATAGTCTATTGCCATAGAGAAGATAGCCATCTTGTAAAGTAAATGGTTCTTCTTTCTTCCCTAAGGCAAGGACTGAAATCACATCTCTAAAATCGGGATCAATAGCATACTCATCTATCATTAAAGATAGATCATTGTGAGTTGCTATGGAAACCGCATTCACTCTCGGTCGTCTTGAGAGTGCATCGGCTACTTGATTATGCTTGCCAGCAATGTGAGCAATATGAAAATGAAATTGCGAAAGGAAATTTGCCCACCTCATTTGTTTGTCGGAGAGCTTGGTCTGCGTCATGAAGTACTTAAGACTTTGGTGATCCGTTCGCAGAATGAAAGGAGTCCCCAATAAATAGTGCTTCCATGAGTCTAAGGCATGTAGAACTGCAAGGAGTTCTTTTTCGTATATGCCTAGAGCTTGCTCAACAGGGTCGAGCCTTCGACTCTCATAGCCTATGGCGTGCCCTTCTTGGAGCAAAACAGCCCCAAGGCAATCACCACAAGCATCACATTGGACCTCAAATGGTTTTGAGAGATCCGGTAGTGTAAGCACAGGTTGAGAGATAAGCTTTTCTTTAAGCTTTTCGAAAGCATTGTTCTCCTTAGCAGACCACGTATACCTAACATTTTTCTTTGTTAGGTCATGTAATGGTCCCGCAATTTGTGAGAACTTTTCTATGAAGCGTCTATAGTATGCACACATACCTATAAAGCTTCTTAGTTCATGAAGATTCCTTGGTTTAGGCCATCCTTTTATTACCTCTAACTTGGATGGATCCATTTGGATTCCATCTTGAGAGATAATGTGACCTAAATATTGAATCTCTTGCAAGAAAAATTCACTTTTCTTTCGATTAAGATAAAGTTTATTCTCTCTTAAAACTTGAAATATTACCTGGAGGTGTTGCTTATGTTCCTCTAATGAATTAGAGTAGATGATAATATCATCAAAGAACACTCCAGTGAAGGTTCGATGAGGTCTGAACAGCTTCTCCATCAAGCGGTTAAATGTGGCTGGTGCATTAGTCAAGCCAAAAGGCATGACAATGTATTCGTAAAGACCAAATGTAGTACGAAATGCGGTCTTTACAATGTCTTGATCAACTATCCTTATTTGATGATAGCCACTTTTTAGGTCAATCCTACTGAAGTAGGTCGATCCTTGTAGCTTATCAAATAGGTCTTCTACCCGTGGAACGGGAAACCTATTCTTGATAGTGATCCTATTTAGTGCTCTATAGTCGACACACATACGATATGTGCCGTCTTTCTTTTGCACTAATAGCACAGGTGAGCAAAATGGAGATGAGCTAGGCCTAACCATGCCCTTCTCAATTAACTCATGCACTTGCCGCATAATCTCCTCTTGTTGAGCTTGAGAAACTCTATAAGGAGGTTTGTTAGGCGGTGAACTTCCTGGAAGAAGTGCAATTGCATGGTCGTCATTACCTCGTTTAGGAGGTAGCTCAGAAGGGATGTCGTCAATAAAGACATCTTGAAACCCCTTGAGAAAATTGGATAACTCTAATTCCTTTTGGTTGCTTTTATTTTCTTTTGCTAAAGCATTAGGTTCATTTTGAGAATCTTTAACAAAAATCATGTACACGGAAATAGAGCTCTTTATTGACTTGTTGAAAGCTGGTGTATGTACAATGGGGATGGTGTTACCCATCTCCCTAGCATCTATATACATGTCCTTTTCCCTGAACTTAAAGGAGATTCTCCTTTCAGGAAATTTAACATGGGCAGCCAGACGGTCAAACCATGGTGCCCCTAGGATTACATCCTCATGCTTGAGAGGAGAGATAAAGAAATCCTCTTTGTCCACATAGCCTTGGACATGAAGCCTCAATTTCCCGATTAAGGGAGTGACTGAAGCTTCTTGCCCCTTGAAGGCACTGTCTGCGGGTAGGATATCTCCCATCTCGTAGGATTGTATGCCTAGCTTGGTGGCTAACTCCATAGATATGAAATTGTGAGTAGAACCAGGGTCAAAGAGAATAAAAGCATCATGTTCTCTTACCTTTCCCCAAGCATGGCATAGAGGAGATCCTTTGTGGTGAGTTTGGTGAATCTCCTCCTCTTGGATTTCAACCAAAGAAGCTCTAGGAGGATCTTGGCGGTTGTTCTTTTGGGGACAAGCGCGGTACGCATGCCCTTGTTCGCCGCACTTGAAACACCGGTTATCTTTACGATAACGCTCAAGCTCTTCAGGAGAGAGTTTATTCTTTCCTTTGTAAACTCCCTTCTCTTTAGCTTTGTTGGAATTGCCCTTAGGAGACTTTTGGACATTGTCCTTCCCCTTAGGCTCATTGGAACCTTTGTTTTCCGGGGGCTTATTATTTCTTTTACCCCCCGTTTGGAAATTGATTCGCGAGGCCACCATAGTATGGTGTATTACCGCCGATATGGTACGTGGCCTTTGGGAGTTGACATACTCCGCCATTTCTTCGGTTAAGCCCGCACAAAATTGTTGCTTTTGCTCTCCAAAATCCAACTTTCTGAAGACAGTGGCTTTGAGTTGTAGGTCCCAAAACTTGTCTACATATTTGTGGATGGATTCATTGGGAGAGAGCTTTAAGCTTCGCCATTCGGTGAGTACTTTGTCTTTGGCATCGGTGGCCAAAAACTGCTTCATAATGGAAGCTCTTAAAGCCTTCCATGTTCGTGGAGCTTCACCGTTGGCTCGTAGGCTAGACCACCATTGTCTGGCGGACTTTTGAAAGTGCATAGCTACATGGCGTAGCTTAGAGGACTCCGTGAAGCCCTCATCTCCAAACGCCGCATCGAATTGCTGGATAAAGGCCAAAACTTTGTCTGTAGCACCGAAGGTGCCATCATAGGTAAGGAAAGAGATGCTCTTCCCTCCCTCTTTGAATTTCTTCAGCTTGGACGACCTCTTCCATGCGGCATAGGATTTCCTATGGCCTCTTCTTTTTGATGGTTCAAAAGTTCCACCATCACTTTCTTCAGAAGATGAAGAATTTGAAGAAGGTGGAGAAGAGGGTGACCTCTTTCTCGCCTTTTTCTTGTCTTGATCTTTGTCGTCTTCACCATAGCTTTCATAAGAGGAAGAGGATAAAGAAGATGGAGAAGAGGGTGTCCTCTTTCTCTCCTTTTTCTTCTCTTTCTTTTTATCATCCCTCTTTGAATTATGGCGTGGAGAAGAGTGTGATGGTCTTCTCCGCTTTGGTGGTGATGGAGAGCGTTTAGCCCGCCGTCTTCGTGGAGCCATCTCCGCCGAGGTGGCGGGAGACTCGCTTCTTTCTCGTTCCTTCGGTGGAGGCTCTTGAGTTCTCCTTTGGGAAGGAGATGCATCATCAAGAAGTAAGTTCTTGAGCCCTTCATATGGATTCTCTTCTTCTTCCCGAATCGGAGAGAGACCTCTTTTGGTAGTCTCACAAGGAGGCTTCCTAGGTGTTCTCTCGTCATGGTGATGAGCTTGGAGAATCCCGTGAGCACGGAGCTGCCGTTGCACTTCACTTTGGAGAGATGGATTGCCCATGGCTTGTTGAAGCCTAGAAACAAGATAATTAACAAGCATTGAAGCATCATTAGTAGCTTGCTCATGAGCAAAATCAAAGTTATCAACATTAATTTCACTCTCTTTAATATTGTCAGCCATTCTAACAACTTTTAGGTGTAAACTTTTTAGGTGTACTTTGGCACTTCAAGCCCTAGTTGCTACTCCTCTTTACCCCTTTAGAAAAAGCACTCAAGCTACTGTACCCGCGGCTCGAATACCATTAATTGCAAGGAATAGAAGAGAGGGTCTTTCGACACCAAAACAGCACCGGCTCCTGTCAAGCTTCTAATAGCTCAATAGTGGTTAAGCCGTAGGCAAGCCCCGTAGGACTCCACTATTAAGACCATAGCTCTCGACGGTGATGCCCCGTTAACTGCACAAAGGCAGGCGCACTGCAAGGCTGAAAAATCCCTATTCTACTTACTCACAGGCAATTAATAATACCAACCATTTGTAGCTAGCTTGAGGACCTCCCTTCTTGAGCAAGAAAAGAGAAACCTTGAGCTCTGATACCAATGTAACATTTAATGGCCTAAAATCTTATGTGTAGCGGAAATTAGCATGAACATAGTGAGCATTTCATTAGAGTTGATTCCTAATGAGAATTACAAGAGTGCTTGGGTGGAGAGAGCAACAAAAAGCATAACACCTAGTTAGATAGCATCGACAATACTTTCAAAAGAGAGAGCAATTAAGCTATTGACAACAGTTGAGGACCGGATTTGCATGGAGCCGGTCCCCCCTCCAAAAGGCTTTGTATTATGGTTTCTCCCATCAAGAGAGACATTGTACAATACAATTCTTTGTGTTCCTTCAAGACGAGCTAGTGCAATGAAGATGGAAGCTTCATACACCAAGCAAAACACTTAATCAAACACAACTTGAATTATCCCCGTTCTCAGACCCAAGACCTCACACACCTTTGAAGATGGTGAGAGCTAGCAGGGTATGAGAGTAGATTGAGAGGAAAAAGAAGTATCTTACGAGAAAGAAGTACATCTCCTCACATAATCACTCATATTAGCATAGCTTAGCTTAGTAATTAGCTTGGTAGAGAAGATGAGCATGCATTGAAGCTTGGCTCTTGGTTGGATTTGCATCCACATGCCAAGAGAGTGTTGATGTAGGCTTCTATCTCACAAGCTTGGAGTAGGTGATGAGCTCTCCATTAAAGCTTGGGAGGAGATAGAGTATTTTCCCTTCACACATGGTCCAGTGTGAGAGTGTGTGTGTCAATGCCAAGCAAAAATCAGCCCCCTCTCTCTCTTGGGCGAGCCCTAGCTGCTAAGTTAGTCTGGCTTTTGCCTCATTGGACCTCCCCAGGGCAAGCCAATAGGGATTAAGCAGCATAAGTGATAGCCTTCTGACATGTGTCCCCCTTTCCCCTTTTGTGAGAGCTTTAGATAATTAAATAATTAAACTAAACTCTCATTGGACCCCTTTGCCTCCTGGCCAATAGGAATCAGGCAAGCCATGGGGCTCCTGAATGCTCATTGGACCCCTTGGGAGACTGCCCAATAGTCTTCTAGGACACTTAATTCTTATTGGTTTCTTTTATTAAATGTTTTTAAATTAATTAAACTAGATTTACTCTAGCCTAATTCTCATTGGTCCACTTCAAGGGTCTTCCAATAGGAATTGGGCATACCTTGTGGGCATCTGGCCTAGGGAGCTGACATGTGTCCCTCATTCCCTTTGTGTAAAGGGAGCCTGTGTGTGTGTGTGTGGCTTTCTCTCTCATCCCCTAGCTTTGGGGCTCGCCCCCTCCCATGTAGGGATGTAGAAAGACTTTTTGGGCACACACTAAGCATCCAATTTTCCCTAAGGTTGACCTTTGGACACAACCTTTGAATTTTGGAACCTTAGCATTTTGGAAGTCTTAATGGGCTGAACCTTAGGGTCTTTTTAGCCCGTTGTTTCACATGGCTCTTTTGCAGATGGCCCCCCCTTTGGATCCCTATTTTCCCTCCTTTGGATCCCTACTGTGGCCGGTCTGCTAACTTAACCAATATTCTAGCTTTTTCTCCCTTGGCACTTCCCCACATTAAATGATCAGTTTAATATGAGAAAATCATTTAGGAGAATTAGATATTGATTATTATGACAGGAAAACCTATTTCCCGTTCCTCACAAGGTCAAGCTCGCAAAGAAGGCCACAAACGAAGATGTGTTCTCCCACATTGGGACATACCTACACATAGAGGACACAATGCAAACTTCCCTTTATGCTTCGTGCGCAACAAAGACAAGGGAAAAAGGTAAGAAACAATCCATAAGACCTTCGGAGAAGGTCTTTCCTTACACAATGTGGAACAATATTTTCGTGGATCTTAGAAGGCTTCAAGAAGCCATGCTTAGATTTTACGAGTTACCTGAAGAAGGTGACACATTTACTTTTTTCTTTGGTATTATTCTTATCATAGACACTGAAGTTTAAGGTCTTAGCACTATTTATTTTGTAGTGCTTGGCACAAAAGTTGCTTTTGTGCTAAAACTCGATGAGTGTCAAATAGTGAAAGGCCGAAGGTTAGAGAGGCTAAGTGTCACTCTAATAAACGAGGCCCTTCTACAAACCAAGCAAAGGGATTCAGTCGAGCCATCTCCCACCCCATCTTTTAGCGTGCAATCAGAGAAAGACATTTGGTGGTTGGGTGCTATTGAGGTGCCCAAAGAGACCAATGGAGTACTTTCATGGATTTTTGAGAGAGCTCCATGGATCACAGAAGTAATACACTCCCAAATTGCAGGTCAAAAGTTGGAGATTGAGGGCTTTGGTAGTTATGATGTGGAGTGGCACTTAGGTAGGGATTTGAAGACCATAAAGTGTTTGCTTGGCTGCAAACAAGGGGCTTCTTCTCTCATGCCTTGTCCACTTTGCACTGGAGGGTACAAAACTAATGGACAAAAATCACATAAGAGCACTGCAAAGGCCGGTTACATGCTTCCATGGCAAGGGCATGGAGAACAAGGGTTAGATTGTCGTGATGTCGGAGATGAAGGTAGAGAATGGGAAGCGTCTATTCTAAGATGTCCCATGCTCAATGCCCCATACCGTGATCAAAAGGACCACGCTTGGAATCCAATCTTTCAATTTCCTCTATCGAATGTACATTTTGTAAATTACACGCATTCATGCGCATTTTTGATAGTCTATTGAAGCTCCACATTGACTATGCTTTCACAACGAAACCGTTGGAAAAGTCCCAGGAAGCGATTGAAAGAGTGGAGGTACTCTTGAATTCCATTGGCTGACCATCCAGGACTCGGGTGGTCCATACAGACACCGAATCAAAGAGTGAGCCACCATGGCTGCGAGAGAAAATACCGCGCACACATCGGGTGGCCGTTGGGGGGAAGACATTGCCTCAAGGCCAGGGAACTCTCCCCACACGACAAGATCGGCAACCAAGGGAAGAGGAAGAAACAGAAGAGGTTGCAGAACTAGTCCCTAAGCATGGAAACAGGTGCAAGTCTAAGTTTTTCAAGAAGCCTAAATGCTGCCCGCCAGCAAATGTGCAAGTGCCCCCAAAACAACCGCAGTGGCGCCGAAAAATAGCAAGGGCATTTGCAGAAATCCGCCACTACGAGAAGACGATGGATATTTTGATTCGAGGCGCCCCCTTTGCTCGCACTCTGAAGGAGGTGCTTCAAAGCTATGGAAATCAGTATAGAATGCAAGCAATAGCGCTAGAGGCTATTCAAGAAGCTGCAGAGGCCTACATCATTTCGGTGTTGGAAGATACCAACCTATGCGCCATTCATGCAAAGCGAGTGACAATACAGCCAAAAGATATGCATCTTGCACGTCGATTGCGACGAGACTTCGAGCATTAGCCGAAGTTACCCCTCTTTTTGTATTGCACACCCTTATCTTTGTAATGATTTGACTTTCCAATGACAATATGATCAACAGTTGTGTCTACTGTGTCTATTATCTTTGTAATGAAATGACTTTGTAATTTCAAGTTCTGTATGTAATTGCAGTCAATTTCAGTAAATTTGTGCTTTTTAAGTACCCTTGGGGGTAGATAAGCCTACAAGGGGCAAAAAAAAGCCTGGCCACAAGGGCGCACAAATGGCCTATCCAAAACTGATGGATGGGCCATTTGTGCACCCTTGTGGCCAGGCTTTTTTTTGCCCCTTGTAGGCTTATCTACCCCCAAGGGTACTTAAAAAGCACAAATTTACTAAAACCTATTGGTTTTGCATCATTATTTTACATGGATCCTTGTGGACACCCTTTTTTGGCCATTTCAAGCTTTGAATTCCCTATAGGATATCAAAAAAATAACATATTGTGAAACCAAGTTTCTATGCAACATTAATTTGGATTTTTCAAATGTCCAATGTAATTGGACTTTTTGGTGTAGGGGTGTACTAGGTAGAGGTGAAGCAGGTGATAGTGTGCTGGGAAACTTCATTTCATAATTGATTTCACCTTTTCTAGTGTCCTTGAGTGTGAACATATGCTGGAATTGCCATAAAAAGGGTGCATCTAAATGAATGATGCAAAACCAATCCATTGCGATAAATTTGTGCTTTGTAGGTATCCTAGGGGGTAGATTAGCCTAATAGGGGCAAAAAAAGCCTGGCCACAAGGGCACGCAAATGGCCCATCCATCAGTGATGGATGGACCATTTGCGCGCCCTTGTGGCCAGGCTTTTTTTTGCCCCTTATAGGCTTATCTACCCCCAAGGGTACTTAAAAAGCACAAATTTACTGAAATTGACTGTAATTACATACAGAACTTGAAATTACAAAATCACCAATCAAAACAATTTTCATATCACCAATTGAAACAATTTTCAAGATTGACAAATCACATTCAAAAGAATTTGCAAGATAGAGAGACAATTTCAAATATTTTTTATTCCTTCCAAAACGGTGATTTTACATTATGTATCTGAGGAGTTCATAATTTTTTTGACCATTTCCTGGCACCTATTTTGCGCGTAAGGCAACTCCCTAGTCAAGAGGGACTGCTCTATGGCCTTTGGGTGAGTTGAGCCAATGGAAGCATGTATCAGTATCTGGGCAAGCACTTTACCACGAAAGCCAGTGCCAAACGTTGTGCATACAAGGGATCTACGCACTAGGAACACTTGATGCACAGTTTGAGCAATGGTGCTCAAACACAAAAACTTGCTCAAAGCTTTTAACGACCAAGTCATAAAATGGGCTTGGGGAGTAAATTCATTATGGATAATGGCCACATCGCCAAGGGGGAGTTGTCCTAGGTAATGCGCAAGGGAAGCTTGAGGTCCAAAGCCCATCCGCTTGCCACCCGTCCTTGCAGCAAAATCATCAACCTCCACAACATCCTGTCATAAGCCGATGAAGGTTGAGAAAAAAGACAATGAAGGATAAAATAGTAACATGAAAATTAGGATACAGTTTACCTCCTACTCCTTGTCGTCCTCCTCCCTGTTGCCCTTTGCATCCAAGTCAATGCTCCCATGCACCACAGATACGAGCTTTGGATCATCAGATGGGAGGTTGCATAATGGCATAGGCATCCTAGCAGCCTCAACCTTGGCTTGTGTGGCTTGGAAATCTTCATCAACCACGTGCAACTGCTCTGCTGCCAGGACCTCCGCACATACAACTGCAATAGTGTCAGCAACAGAGTCCCCATCTGGCAAGAGCTTGCTTTCTAGGGCATCTGGCGTATTGTCTAAGGGACATTTTCTATTGTTGCATAGCACGCTCAAGCATTCATCCATGCGCAGGCCAAACGCTTTCTCCAAATCATGCAGGAACACATACTCCTCCCCATCCACTAACACTAAGGAGAAGCGGTTGATTTCTACCTCTGGGATAGCCACATCCGTCAGTGGTAGTGGCACTGGAGTGTCACTAGGGCCAGCCACAACTATGGATTTCTCAACCACTTCCTCAAGACCCCTAGGGTACTCGAGCCGGTGTGTTTGTCCTTCCACTGCAGGGTTCATGGGGATAACCTGCTGCACCTTGGTGTCCTTGATAAAGGTCCCAACTTGAAGGTGTGGTAAGCGGAGCTCCTCCAAAACAGGTTCCTCGCTCACCAAGAAGATAAATGTTGCGAGCCGAGAAAGGTACTCCACCCCCAACTTGCGCTTCTTGAGCGCTGACACCCCAGGGGCTTGCTCCTCCAAGTAATGGCCTGCATCGGTTGCAATTTCTTGGAATCGTTCCAACCGCTTGGAGAATGGGCAACCACCTTTGTGTATATAGCGCAAAAGATCGCAAGGCACCCAGATCCCTGCATGTGGGGGGATAGATACATAATATTTTATGATGTGCTCCTCCATGAAAGCAAAAATCTCCTCAAATGCATCCATGTGAAGGGCAACTGTGGCGTCAAGGTCAGGGAGACGAGTAAAAAAGGTGTGGAGGTCCAACTTCCCTTTGTATTTGGTGTCCTCGAGGAAGAGGATGAAGCGTGACAAAGGGGTGGATGTGGGTGCAGATGCAGAGGCTGTGGCAGCATCCATGTCTAGCCTGGGGTGTAGATAGAGAGTGGAGGAGCTCAAGAGTTGCAAAAGTGAAAATAGTGAATGAGTTAGGTGGCCCCCCTTTTATAATGGACCCTTTTTTTAAGACATTAAAAAAAAGGCACTTTCACCAAAAAATGATTTCTCATCCCAATGCAAAAAATTATATTCAAAGGCATGATTTGCCGAAGCAAATCATGTTGATTACAGCGGGGATCAATATGAAAATTGCAAGAGTTACAAAGTTATAAGATCGATAGCATAGTTCCATCTATCCCCCAGTCCTCCTCGACCTTCAATTTGTCTTCCATTCTCTTCCCAATCTGCGGACATTCATTACAATAAGCATCCAATGATCGACAAACCATGATGTATTGAAAATGTGGTGGAAGGATTCTCACCTTGTGACCTTGTAAACGAAATTGTGCTTGTTGAAGGGCCTCAAAACCCATAATAACCAAATGTTCTCGAACATTACTGAGATTCCAATGCTTGTTCACTTGGACTGCCTCTAAAGCATCGTTGGGCATCTTCACTGCAATGTCAAAGCTTGCAATAGCGCTGTCTACACTCTGTAAGGGAGTCCACACTCCAAGCTTGCGCATCCAACGATCATAGTGAAATCGTATATACAAGGAGGTGCGGGATTTCAAATAGCGCATTCCAATACCTGAAGCTCCAACCTTACAACGGTACCGGTCCCCGTTGTGCATGCCCTCCACAAAACCCCAGTCCTCTTCTAAAAGCCTTCCTAATTCCTCGTAATGCGCATCTTTACATACAAGCATTGTGGTAGTCTCCACAAATCCAAACTCTTTAAAAATGTGCACAAAACAATGAATAGGAAAACACCAACTCAAGCCCACAGACCTAGAAGCTTTAGAGTATTTCAAAGAGTTTTGGACATCCATTATCATCTTTTTCTTGAAAGATGCTACCGACCACAAATCTGGGACCGGTCACTCCATACTTAATAAGGAAGTTACTTTGATGGGTTCAAGCGTTCCAAACGCTTGTGTAGAAGTAGGGACAATATAGGAGTGAGAATAGAAGAAAATCCTTCTTTGAACCAGTTTGGTTGGGCAAAGATGTGGGAACATTATTGCTCCAATATCCGCATGTATAGCATTGTATGTGCCGGAGAGACTATGTAGTGGCTGCTCCTCCACCAATGTGGATGGAAATATGACTATAAATGCATGACAAATTTTAAGTATGAATCCATAATAACATTACACTGTGATTTCACACCTAGCTTTGTATTCTCAAAACATGTACTTACAATGTGTTGGAAATTGAGGTGGTTGTTGCAAGTGCATGGTTGACATTGAGAAAACATGTTGCACAATGGCTACGGTCCCCTTGTCTTTGCGGTTCTTGAAGCCAAGGAGCTTTCCTTTCCAATGAAGATCCAAGTTTTCACGATTCCGCACACGATGAGGGCCTATAGCAGATGGTTGCATGTATACCCAAGCACCTTTGGTGAACTCTTGTGGCACCCACTCATCATCTACACCTCTAGTGTTGTGGCATGCAAGTGTTGTGACCTCATCCTTTGGCCGCCTTTTCGAAGTAAAGTTGGCCATGGTTGAGCAAAGAAAACTAGGAGGAGGAGAAGGACCTTGCTTGTTGCTACAATGTAGGTGGGATAAAGTGATATGAGAAGGTGGTTAACCCTTGTGACAATGGGAGGAGAAGGGGGATAGCCCTTGCTTGGTATGGCAATGGGAGGAGAAGGTGGATAATCCTTGCTTGGTGTGGCAATGGAAGGTGGTAGGGGAGGAGAGAGGAGCTTCCTTGCTACAGCAATGGAGATGGTGTAGAGAGAGAGAGAGTGTTGGAGTAGAAGATGAGTGTGATGGTTGCAACCAAGGAGGGGTTGGGAAAGGGGTTCTAGAGAGAGAAAATCACTTTTTGCCTAATAACTACTTTTGGGGGAGCTCTGGATAGTTTTAGGGGGGTTTTCAGAAGATGAAATTTGAGTTTTGAAAAATTTCAAATTTTTGGGATTTTTTCAAAACCGGATCAAAAAGGAGGGAAGTTGGAGGTTCCATATGGCCCACCCACCCCCCCCCCCCCCCCCCCGCTCCCCCTACCCCACCTTCTCACTAGGTAAGAGCCCATTTAAGAAGTGTAAGACTACTTTGTCCCCCTACATTTTTGAGGGCATAGAGTGTGTCCACCACCCTCTTCTCATTGGCTGGCCTCTAATTAACCTTAATCCCAAAGGGCCCCTAGAGGGTTCATATTTTTCCTAATGTCATAAATTTTGGAACATATACACATACATGTAGGGTCTTTTGGTTGTTATGAACAAATGTTCTTACCTCCATATAGACATAGAATAGGTCCACTTAGTGTCTCTTGGTTGTTATGAGATGATTCTCTTACTTCCAAGTGAGGTTTAAGGTATGAAGTAGGATTCACTTGGTTGCATAGAATAGATCCACTTAGTACCTCTTGGTTGTTATGAGATGATTCTTATACTTCCAAGCGAGGTTTAAGGTATGAACTAAGATTCATTTGGTTGTTATTGATCTTATGCTCTTACCTCTAAGTGAATATGGTGGATTACCTATAGAATTCACTAGGTTGTGATCAAGCAAAAGCTCTTATCTCCTAGTGAATATTAGTCATGCATAGTACTTAGGAGTCATATGGATGTTATCGAGCTCATGCTCTTACCTCTATGTTGATATACAAAATTAGAGACCTCAATTATTTCAAGGTCGATTGGTTGTGTTTGAGCAGTAGCTCCTACCTCCAAGAGACATAGATAGTGGAATGTGAGATGACTCCATTGCTCATCTAGGTTGTCTTGAGAAAACTCTCTTTACCTCCTAGTAGCCACGAATGACATATCCATTGGTGATCTTCCCTAAAATATTATCTTAACACTATCCGTTCATCATTTTAATTAGCAAATCATATCTATAACCTTTTATCCTTCTCATTGTGCTATTATGGTGAAAAATTATAATCATAGTGTATCTATTGATTGTAGGATATATTTTGTTGAAGTCAGAAAGCATGGTGCAAGGAAAAGAGTGGCCGTATGTGGAGGAAAAAGAGAGAGGCAACACAGTTTTGATTGTGGAATGCAAACATTGTAGGTATAAGTGGCACGGCAATGCAACTCGCATCAAAGAACATTTATTCGGCACTAATCCCAATGTGAAAGAATGTGGAGCACCACCTAAAGACATATGGGTCCATTTTTCAGGGTCTGTAAAGAGATGCAAACATGTAGGACTTCTTCCTAAGAGACAGAAGGATATGACAGGTGCGTCATCTATCAACATAGAAGAAGTGAGTGTAGATCAAGAAGACATGCGAACTAACCAAGGACCTTCAATGGGAACAACCAGAACACCTCAAAGTCCTTACACTTTTCCAAATGGTGCCATGGGAGGGATAGATGCAAGTCCCAAGACATCCAGCAGAGACGGTACGCCTGGGACTCTACATGCAACATTCACTCAATAGGACATGCTCGAATTGCATCTAAAGTGTACACAATCCTTCATGGCTTGTGGAGTCCCATTTAATGTCATAAGAAATCCTATTTTCAAAGATGCCCTAATGTCAACTGCAAAAAGAGGATTCATCTATCCTGATTATCATAAAATGCAAACAGAGTATGTAGACAAAGTCAAGAGCAATAGAGAAGTGATTCTCAGGCGAACGGTGATTGACTTTGTTCCATCATTTGGATATACCATAGCCCTCGACCGATGGACCAACTATCAGGAAAAACCATTAATTAATGTCAGGGTAATTTGTCGTAAAGGTGCAAAGTTTTTGGAGGCCATTGATATCTCATTGAAAGAGAAGACATCTCTCTACTTGACAAAGGTATATGAGCGAGCCATTGCTCGATTGGGTGGACCAAAGAATGTGAGCTATTGTTACAGATAACGCTTCCAACTACAAAGGAGCAGGTTTAGCCATTTTGGAAGTACTCAAAAATTGAATGGATTGGATGTGCAGCTCACACCCTAAATTTACTCCTAAAGGATATGGGCAGATTATCATTCATAAAACAGGTTCTTATTGACGCCAATCACATAATCAAGTTTATACGGGAACATCAGTTGACATATGCTTTATTTTGCTCCAAGTCTTCAAAAAAAGTACTTCAAACTTTTTGTGCCACGCGGTTTGATACATCATACTATGTTTTGAATAATCTCATTGAAGTGCGAGCGGCTCTTACAAAAACTATTGCAAATCACCATTGGGAGGCTTGACTCAACAAGTATCCAAGCCATTGTGAAGCAGCTCAAAAATGTGTGTCCTTGGTGCAATCTCCTCTCTTTTGGCGGAACATTGACAAACTTGTTAGGGTTAGTAAGCCCTATGTGGAACTACTAAGGGTTGTCGACACAGATAAGTTTGTCATTGTTAAGGTTTATTGGATCATGTCTAACACGTTGCGTCAAACCAAAGAATACAACCACTACAATGCAAGAGAGAGATCATAGATCGTGCATCTTGTGGAAAAATGATGGGCTCAAATGCACACACCATTGCATGGTGCTGCATTTGTCTTGGATCCAAAGTTCCAAATGAATGGACAAGCCTCCAACAAAGAGGCGATGAGAGACTTTAGAAACATCTTCTCGCAGTTGTTTTGCCAGGCGACGATGGCATGGATGCATTCCAGCAGAGGGTGGATTATGCCAATAGGGAAGGAACTTTCGGAGATCCTTGGGTTTTTAATAGCGTAAAAAATATTTCAGGCCCAGTATGGTGGAAATAGTATGGAGGAGACGTAGTTGAGTTACAACACATGGCAACTAGGGTGCTTTCGATCTTGGCATCTAGTGATAGCTGTGAGCACAATTGGTCTTCTTATGACTTTGTGCACTCAAAGCGCAGAAACTGCTTAAGTCCTGCTCGTGCCGCAGAGATTGTGTACGTCTTTTGTAACATGTGTCTCCTTCATGCACCCAAAAAGATAACCACACGTGCGACTGAAGTACACTTTGGAGTGCTTCAAACTCACGAAACTGTGGCGGAACAGAGATATAGCAACGATGAGATGGAGTGGGAAGTGGCTACAGAATGTTCATACAATGGAGAGGTTGATGACCTAGTGCCTGTGATAGATGGAAAAATGTAAACATCTCTTCATGATAATGTAATTTCAATTTTTCTCACTGTAGCTCCCTATTGAGCTATATATCTCACTTTTTTCATTTAGTAGCAACAAAGTCAAGTATTGAAGAGAGTTCACATAAACATAAGTATTGAGGACATTTCTTGGCAATCAAATAAAAAAAAAATCTCAAATCTTGAACTCTCAACAAATTCATCAATTAGCAACTCCAAAACAAATTCATCGCCATAAACATAGCGAGAATACAATGCATCTCAAAAAAGGATGGGATAAATTTCCATTAAAATTTTCAACTACAGTAAATGTCTTTAAAAAATTGTGATATCCAGCGCTTCTTCAAGATCTGTGTTCAATGCTGCCTCAACTATATCCACCATTTCTTGAATATCTACCTCATGACTTGGTCCTGCCTCCTCAGGTAAGGGAAAGAGAGGACCTTACCACGCTTCGTATCTGGCAAGTTTTTTCTTTAAAACAACTACTTCTTCTTCTTTGGTTTCCAACTTCTCTTGTAGAGAGAAAATGCTCTCTCCTTGGCTGGCTAGTGTAGCCCCTTGAGACACAATATTAACCATTTGTTCATGCTCATCTAGTAGGAGCACAACTGGCCTATTTTGTGCAAATGGATCTGCCTCCCCATGACATGCTTGTGCTCTTTCTCTAGCTCTTCCAAGTCTAACACCAGCGTTGAAACGAAGGTTTGTCCAAAGGACGTAATTCTTCATTATATCTTGCACGAAGACTTGCTGGATGAAGTACATGGCAACTTGATTATTGTTAGGTAGATGTGCTCCTTTTGGATGAAGCGTAGGAGCAACACACGCATGAGCCCTTTGTGTTGCAAATCTGAGATTTTCAATGGTGTCGTTTCCTTGGCACGATCTAACATCCTGAACAGTACATCTTTCACAAAAAATGAGGGACAACACTTGCGTATGTCTTCCAATTTCATTGGTTTTCCCTCCAAACCTTCGGGCTCCGTGGCCTCAACAAAGAATAAGGAGAGTTCTTGAGCCCCGTAACGCATGCTCTCCTCTCTAAGTATGCTTTGAGACTCTTTGTGGTCGAGCTCACCGTCGACATTGGGAGGAACGTATGGGGCTGCCATTTCCTGTCGAATCACACAACAATAAATAATTAGATCCAAAAAATAGATACACATCGATTAAAAAACTACAATCAATGGTACAATTAATGTTCAACATACACAATTTTAAATTCACATCTTTCTCATCAATTTGACAACAGCAATGTAATAAAATAGCATGAAATTCCAAAACAATGGACATGAGACAAGACAAAACTGTATCATTGCAAAGTAAAGACACGTTTTCAAGTTACAAGGTATGATTTCAAATTTCAATCATTGGATGGTCTCAAGTCTGCACTATCTGGGAGTGTGCGACCAATACGCTTAATGCCTTGTAACATGCTGAGGAGATCATGTGGGGACTTGCACTGGGTGGGATTGGTAGAAACACGTGCGCAGAACTTCTTGAAAGCATCTGAGGAAAGTGATATAATTAGTGTCATCCTTAGGTAAATATTTAAGGAGTTCTTGAATATATTTACAAGGGGAGTAGATATCTTGGCTGCACGTGTAGACTTGAGGATTTGTCGATATACATTCGAGAGCCACCCACAAATATCGCTTGCTCCAGGCTTCCCTTGTCGATGGGAGAAGGTCTGGAAACTTTGGAAATGTGTTCTCTATGGGAAACAAGGTTGCACTACCCCAATCACATACGCCTACATATATTCCAGCCCAACCAAAATGCAGCAAGATATTACTCCCATGAACATCATTGTGAGTGATGTTATTTGCGTGCAAAAAGATGAAGGTTCGGAGCAATCCATTAATGATAGGCCATATATTCTTCTTGACACCTTCAATGGTCCCCTCGGCGTCTTTGAAACCCTTGCTCATGGCCACATTCTTCCCCTCCTTTTGGAGTCTCTCTAGCCAGTGGTCAAGGTTTCCACCATTCAACATCTTGAAGATGAGGGTGGGTGCTTGCGTGGCATGTCTTGTCAATCTAGAGCAGCAATGATTCCACTATGAGTCATATCCATAATTGTGGCCTCATGCAGCGGTATGTCATTGGCACTCTTTTGGACATCACCCTTTGATTAGCTTGCCAGCGTAAAATTCATCTGTGAAGGTTTCATGATTGACTTTCACCTTCGTGACCATGCCGTATCTACTTTCTCCAATGCTTTCCATTTGTGGAAATTCAATGCAATCCATGCACATGATGACGAGGTTGCATGGGTCTAGACTTCCCATTTTGGGCGGCATTTGGAGATTGGTACTTCTAAAGCAGCAAGCACTTCGGGTACATCCTTCGGCTCTTCTTTGATCCTTGGTCTCTTTTGTTGTTGCTTCATGCTTCTGTAGAGGACCTCTACTTCCTTCATGCAATCCATGAAGCCAGACTTCCCTTTAATTTTCTTGTCAAGGGTTTTTGCAACTCATCTGACAATGGTCTGCATTTATAGCTATCTCGTGCAAGGTTATAAAGCACTTCTAAGGTTGATTTTTTGTACCCATTATATCCGGCTTGATGTGGGTAGTGGATGGAGCATTTTTTCAAGGATGTGGTCCTTCAAAAAGCAATGATTGTAGGATATTTTCATGGAATATCCTATAATTATTTCATTTCAATAGACCACATTTCAAAAAATAGGTATGGAAAAAAGATTTTTTCAAAATTATATCATAGTTGGCATATATATCTGGAAAATTTTGAAAAACCTTGAAACATCTCTCTACATTTGCACAAAAAAATTCAATGCTTCCTTAATGTGCCTTTCTAAAAGGGTCAAGGCAATAATTGTCGTGTACTTCTAAAAGCAAGAAATGTTTTGGATGAGTATTTTGTCCAATTGAAGCACAACTCATGGTTGATTTGATGTGCCCATGACGTTTGGCTTGATGTGGTTGAAGATGGCCATTGTGGCATAAATTTGTGGTTGATTTTCACACCTAATGTGAGTGGGATCAAGGCTAAATGTTGGCCACATAAACAGGATTTGAGCTACTAAAATTTTAGTAAATCTAGTGCTAAGGAACTACCAAAAGTTTGATTTAAATTGTGTAAATGGAGTGTACACAAATGCAATATATTAATGTAAGGCTTTACTAGATTGTATGGATGATGTAGCCATGGTGTATTATAGAGATAAAGCACGTATGAGGCTGATTTTATGTGCCCAGGATATTTGACTTGATGTGGGTTATGGATGTCCATTGTGGAATAGGCTCATCGGCACACCCAATGTGAAAAAAATCAAAGATTGACTGTTGGCTACACAAACATATATTGAGCTGCTAGAAATGCAACAAATCTAGCATTAAGGAAACACAAAATATTCATTCTAGATTTTGTAAATTGATTGTAAATATATTCAATATCTCAATTCAAGATTGTTTTTTATTGTATGGATGATGTGGTCATGAAAAGTCTTTGGAATAAATCATCTCCAAGGATTATTTGTTGCACCCATTATGTCCAACTCGATGTGGGTTGTGGATGGCCATAATCGCATGCTATTGGCAATGGATTTGGTAGGGAAAGGGACTAATGAAATACATTAATGATGTTGCTTTGGTGCATAGGATATTGTTTCCCTTTAATTAATTCCACTTTTAGAGTTAGATTGTTTGATGACAATGCCATGTTTTGTACATTATTCTTACCCAATGATAAGCTCATAGAGATCTAGAGGAAGAAGAGATATGGCCATCTTAGAAATAATCAATGGTAAATTTTTGCAAAAAATTGATGGCTTGAAAAAAAATTCTTCAAAGAAACACAAGGCCAAGTCTATTTGGTGTGTCCTCGTAATGAGCTGTATGCTAATCTCTCCCATCCTCCTCTAAGTTCATTCCAAGAGATTGTATGTGTGGTGATGCCGGTATTCCACTTTTGTTGAAAACTTGCACTTGATTTTGAGTACAATTACATTTTTTTGGGTTTCAATCTTGTCAAAAAATATGGATTCCTACTTAAATAAAAATACCCCCATGGCATGTCCAATATAATGATACGGTCTTATGCTTGTTGATTTTAATTCCTTGATTGACCAAATTGTCTTTTTACACTTCCTTTTGGATTTGGAAGTTTAAGTGAGATCTCTTCTCTCTCTCTCTCTCTCTCTCTCTCTCTCTCTCTCTCTCTCTCTCTTCTCTCTCTCTCTCTCTCTCTCTCTCTCTCTCTCTCTCTCTCTCTCTCTCTCTCTCTCTCTCTCTCTCTCTCTCTCTCGCTCCAAAAAAACACAAAAAGAAGAGGACAATGAAGTAGTAAGTCTCTCTGTGTATGTATGATGTAAGTGTTTTAGGTGATTCTTGCAAGGACAATCATCACTTAGGAAGAGTAGGAAAGGATTTATTAAAAAAAGGTTTTGGTGAATTTGCTAAATTAACATATTGACTTCATGGATGTAGGGATTGATGGTGGGTACAATTGAGGTCAAGGGAACTTGAAGCTTAAGTTCACCAATAAATGAGTTTAATTTTCAAACTCTAATGTTTTTATGAAATTTCTTAATTAAGATATTGACTTAAGGGATGTAGGGACCAATGGTGGTACAATTGAGCTCAAGGGGGCTTGTAGAGCTGAAGGTAGCCATAGCTACACACACACACACACACACACAGATTGAGTATACACTTTCCAAAAAAGGTAAAATCAGTATACAAAGTGCACAATAATACATTAGCTTAGGACTATGTACAACATAGCCTTTACTTATAAGGTTAATGGCTAAGCCTTTGACTTACATAAATGCATGCAAAAATATAGCATTATATATTGCCACATAAGCACGTATCCTCCACATAGGCATTTACAATTAAGAGTTATTGCACACATAGCCGAATGCTACTTATCATAGGGAAAAATCTATACACGTTGTCATATGGATTTACATATGGTTTCTACCACATAGGCAATGATTGTACAGCTAGGGATAGTGCACACCTCTTGTTGGTGCAGAGACCAAACACCATATGCCCAATAAGATTTCCCTTGGGATTTGGACTACTAACCAAATGCATAGACATCCATTGCCACACAGGCTGATGAACATCACACAGACTGGTAGTCACACAGACTATTGCCACATAGGCTACAATAAGTAGTTTCATGATATGGCGTCACACACACTAATGCATCCTCCCCTCAAGCAAAAGACCATCCATATCCTTTGTTGCATCTCTCAATGTCTACTTGTAGTTGCACCTCCCCTTGCTCCTAGTCTTCTTCTCCATCTGCTATGGTTTGTTGTTGTCGCTACTGCAGCTCATCCATGCTTTGTCAATGATAGCTTCACATTCGGATTTCTTCTTGACAAAGATTTTTAACATAAATAACGACATGTGATTGATATTGGAACAAAGACTTTTCATGAGGAAGGTCTTACCTCTTTGGGGTAGTGTCTACTCCTCTTCCGTAGAGCACAAAGAAATCCTTGAACCAGTAATTGTTCAATGATACATACATTTCTTTGATCTCCTGGTGAATATCACCACTACTCATTGATTGTAGAAATATGTGTGTGTACTTATTGGCATTCATTACAAAAGATTAGTGTTCTTTTTCTTGACCGCCTTCTTTGATTTTAATTGGCTTCTCCATTAATGAGAGATAAATGCATACATAATGTTTGTTTCTTTGTGCATAGAAATATACACACATTATTGAAGGCGTCTTGTATTGCTTTATAAAAGGGCGTGAAGAACCTTTTTCTACGAGGAGATCTCCTTCGGATGTGAAAGTATTCTAGAATGATGGGAACAAACACTTCTGAAAAGTGACCAACTGATGAAAAACAAAAATAAGTCAATAAAAACTAAGTGGCATCAGATCTACAAAGTAGGAGGATGGGCCTAGCTTTACCAAGCTTGGCATCTTCTAATGCTTTGAATGTGTGTGTGTGTGTGTGTGTGTGTGTGTGTGTGTGTGTTGGAGTATTAAACTATATACTTTATTCACAATTTGAACAATCTATTCAAAAAGAGACATGACAAAGCTCTATAAAAGTGATTATATACCAAAAAAATCAGAAAGAAAAATTTTAAGTATATTTGAACCAGAGTTTTGATGTTTAATTACATCTAAAAAGTAAAAATGAAGTAGCAGCAATAGAAGAATTATCCCTGCCAGCAATATTGTACGAACAGCACTTGAATTTCACAATAAAAGAAGCCAAAATCCTTACCTGCAACCATCATGTAAACAAAAAAATTGTCAGTTATTTTGTTTAAACATGGAATGCAAGTATAGCGGATCCGACAGTTGTCATCCATGTCCCTTTTATCCTTGCATTCAAACAAAGTTCATATGCGTGTATCAGAGAGTAGTCAATTAAGATTTAGTTCAAAATTGTAAGTGGGTGCAAGCTAGCTTAGTAAAGACCGAAGCTAGGGATAACTAGCTTCTTTAACTAGTGAAAGAGCCTAAACAAGTTTAACGCTCTTATGGATAAAAACCCCGTAAAGCTTTTAGTACTCTTTTAGGGCCATAAAAAGATTCTAAAACTAACAAACTATTTTTTCAAATGTAAAAGTATGCAAATAATCTTCTATGAATATCTGGGATTAAATGAGATCTATTTACCTCTTTCGAGTCTTATTTGGAGTCTGAGTCATTTTGTCAATATATTGCATTTCTCATGACTGAAAGTAATGACTTGCTACTATTATTACCTAGGATAATATATGGTAGTAAGGAAACAAAGAATACCTTAAGCTATGTCATGATAATGCCGATCTGAGGACAATTTTTTACATACCTATTAAATTTAACAGGCTATAATTTGTATTGCTAAGTATATATAATCAATTAGCATAGGGGCTGAAAAAATTTACTTAATTGCTCTCAAAAACAAAAGTAGCCGCAAAGAAATTTATTTATTCCTGTGTTCTTGGAAAATATATAGAGTTTGTTAGTTCTACCACCAATATGAGCTCATTAATATATCAAAGAAAAAATAATGTTATATGGAGAGCATAAACCACCTGAGAGGAGGAAGATGCGACCATGAATTAGTATCCATTCTCTTATCTGCCATGAGTGTGGTACTTTGTAGATTCTTTGTATCCCATTGGCGTTGTAATTGTAAGCACACCTGCTTACTAGTCTTCCTCTTTCAAAGATCCGAGTCTTTGCGTAAGCGAGATTGTGAGAGAAGGTTTTAATGCGAATGTGTGAATAGAGATATACGGGGATAAAGAGTTATCTTGCTTGTGCTACCATTAATTATGAGTGCCAATGCTTCTGATGTTTGAGAAGCTAACGTCAACTACACAATGTAATGTTGCTGTATAAAGGCAATACAGTGGATCAGTTCTTCTTCCACTAGTTGTGTTTAAATAGATATCCAGTTTATGTGTGTTTGTGTATTTGAGCAAGAGGGAGCCCGCTCTCGAAAGTGTCATGCCAAAATCCGTTCAACTTATTGCTGGAGCTGGACATTTTTTATTGCAGGAACTTGTCAGCCTTTTTGAGCGCCAAACAAAAATCCGTTTTTTTAACCCTTCGTGCGCCTTCTGTCCAATTTACCTTGCAGGTGGATCACTTGAAAGCAATAGTTTATGTGTGTGTGTGTGTGTGTGTGTGTGTATGTGTATGTGTGTGTGTGCGTGTGCGTGTGCGTGTGCGTGTGCGTGTGTGTGTTATTTATTTGTGGCTCTGGCACATGCTTCGTAGCCATTATTCCGCGTAGAGGCTCTGTCACACAGGATTAGTATACTATTTATTTATATGTATATATATATATAAAAACTAGTGTGTTGCGTTTATACACATGTGTTAGTGTGTGTGTGTGTGTGTGTTTTCAGCTGCCATTGCTTCCTGTCACCTGGCTTGTTAAAAGCGTCATTAAAAGGAGTAGCTAGGTGCAGCCGTTTATGAGTTTTTTTATAAAAAAACGGAGAAAACAAATTTATGCACTAGTTCCCATATGATCATATTCAACTAAGCGAGGGAAGGAAGTGTATCAATAAACCAAAACATGCCGGTTTTGAGGGTAAGGGTACAGGAAAAATTTCCTAATTTTCAAAGAACTTCTAGAATTCGAAAAGGAGTATAGCTCCTCTCTAAACAATACTTGTCTGTTTGTTGGGCTTTACAGACAATTTTTCTATGTCTTTTTGTGCCTTAAGCGATCCCCTTATCTTTGCAAGGTAAGATCTTACCATAAACGAAGGCGTCTAAAAATTTCTGACTTATGAGTAGTCTAAGTATCCTGTATGCTTGTATATATTTGTTATAGCATTTTTAAATTTGATGTAAGAGTAGGAGTTATCATACACTCTGTGTGTGTGTGCGCGCGCGTGTGTGTACACACCTCATTAGAAAGATGCCTTCAACATGGGCTACCCTGTTGAGATGCTTGTGATAGCTAGTTGAGGTGCTGAATGCTACACTCAATGAAAGTGCTTCGCTATCTTATACGCGTGCTACGAGTTTGCAACTTTGCAAATTTATTGCTTTTACGAGTTGTGATGATATGCATAACTGAATTTGATGCCAAGTTCATTGACTTCGGGTGCCTTCAATGATCCCCAGTGGGTTGCAAGTTCAAGCTAATGTTGACAAATCACCCACTCCCACACACCCATTGCTCCCATCCCCCTCAAGAGACCCTACGTTTCCTGTCAGAATGCGAGAGAGAGAGAGAGAGAGAGAGAGAGAGAGAGAGAGAGAGAGAGAGAGAGAGAGAGAGAGAGAGAGAGAGAGAGAGAGAGAGAGAGAGAGAGAGAGAGAGAGAGAGAGAGAGAGAGAGAGAGAGAGAGACTAACAACATAGCATAGATCAAATATTATATTTAGAAGACTGAGCAATTTATTTCCGATATTTGTTTACATCTTTTAATTCCAGAAAAAATTGGACAGCATCTCCTTTGTAAATTGGATCAATTTTCAAAAAGTCCAGTCTAATGCCATCTCCTCTGAGACCCCCACTTGGGGATTAAGGCTCTTTTAACAATGTGTGCAGATTAATTTCAAAGCAAATTACAAAAACCTTTGCTAGCCTTGAACATAAATAAGTTAATTCAAGCTAATAAAGTTGGGTAAGGTACCCTTGAATTGATTCACTACCTTCCTATCTCATAGTATATTATCCAATTTAAAAACCACTTTCAGAAGATATACCTTAATGTTGTTTATCTTTCTATAACTGAGATACCAAAGGATAATCCAGTATCGATCAAATCCAGAAACTAATACTATACCATATGTGCATATCTTTTATCAAAAGAGACATGTATGTGGATCCAAACCACCTCCCAAAAAGGTATCCCCTTTTATCCTCAAGAAAATCCAATTTTTGGAATAGTTAACCTTTACAAATTTGTTGTATAAAAACCACGAGATACCAGCTTTCATTCTATGTAATTAATATGACTGTACAGCTTGACATAGGTTTCAGGGCTTGACATAGGTTTCAGAGTTTATTGATGTTTATGTACCATTTCATCATCTAAATTAAAATTTGGACAGCATCTCCTTTGTACAGCGGATAGATTTTCAAATTTCCAGTCAAAGCCATCTCTACGGAGACCCTCACAGGAGGTTAACGGCCGTCACAACAAGTTCAAAATCTATAATGTTATACCAAACCAAGAAAGTTTGTGTGTAAGCGTATCCGTGCATTCTTTTGCATCTTCAACATAAAAAAATCAAAAATTATTACTTGTACATCCACCTACATCATGAGATCCCACATCCGTGATCAGATATGGTGCTATGTATCCCTGTGTACAATCATGATAATCCAACCCATGCATGTTATCAAGAAAGAAGATGGCACTCCGAAATGATCATAAGAGATAACTAAAACAACCCAAGTTTCTCTATAACGTACTCCTCAAACTCAGCATAAAGGAGCAAGCATATGTGCCGAAACAGATCCCTTGATGTATTATGCTCAATACAAGGCTTCCTCCAAATTTTACCCTTAAGTTAATTACTTTATTAGCAGAAAATGACATTTAGAATTAAAATCGTTCAGCCAGTATATCCTAACATGTATCATCATCTTTAGCCATAAAAAGTAATTCAAAGTCCAGCATTAGTATGAAAACCCTGAATTTACAGAGTAGATACATATGTACCTATCTCTGTATCATATACGCTTAGATCTTATTTTCGAGCATTTAAGAGCTATTATCAAAATGTTTTTCAAAAAAAATTGCAAGCATTTACACCCTCCAATTTTCCTGAGTAGGTGCAAGTGCCCCTACCTATATGACAATGAATCTTGTTTTTTGTATCCGATGAAGCATGAGGGTTGGATGATTCGTGTACACCGAGAAAGGTATTCGGCGTTCGATTACATCTTGGTTGAACTCCCAGAGCGTGTGTGTGTGCTAGTGTGATGGGAGAACGACTTGGCTGCGATGTGTGTTTTCTGTAAGAATCCGAAATGTGTGGCAAGTAGGGTGTAGAGACCAACCTCTCGTAATCAGGTAGGGATAGAATCACGAGCAGCCCTGTATGAACTACTGCAATGGCAGAGTTGTGAGGCTCTTTGTGTGCACATGATTGTGCATGGGAGGCCTAAATGTCACAGATATTCGATAGCAGAGAACGCGATGTGTTTGGGGTAAGGCTTGCGTGCAACAAATTGCCAGCTGAAAATAGTGTAGCTCCCTCTCCCCCTGATGTTAAGCACATCCCACAATCATTGCATTTGAAGAGGTGGAATTCCATACAAGAAGCTCCTCAACCACTTTCTGTGCGTTCTGAAGAGCACCATATTTGGCATATACATCTTCCGAGGCAAAGTAAAGCTCAACTTCTTTCCTGTATTGCTCATTGGCATTGCTCTTGTTGCACACATCCCACAATGAGTGAATTCCCAAGATTCAACATTCCACGTAGAAAGATGAAAACAACCTAGAGCTTTCTGGCCCTGCTCCTGTGCGCATCCCACGACCAATGCATTGAAAGAGACGCCATTCCCATCATTGAATGCATTCGACAAGTAATATTTCTGGCAAAATGGTCATGAAGAACATGCCCATGTCGTATTTCATCTTAGAAAAATAATTCAAAGCTTCCTCACCTACCAAAGGTCAAACATTAGGGGAATTGGATGCTTTGTGTGTCCCAAAAAGTCTTTGTCAAGCCCTACATAAGAGGGGGTAAGCCCAAGAAGTAGGGGATGAGAGAGAAACACCCACATACACAAGCTCCCTTTACACAAACGGAATGAGGGACACTTGTCAGCTCCCTAGCTCAGATTCCCACAAGGTGTACTCAATTCCTATTGGATAGTCTTGGAGGTGGACCAATGAGAATTAAGCTAGAGTAAATCTAGTTTAATTAATTAAAAACACTTAATAAAAGAAAAAATAAGAATTAGGCTCTCTAGAAGACTATTGGACAGTCTCCCAAGGGGTCCAATGAGCATTCAGCAGCCCAATGGCTTGCCTGATTCCTATTGGCCAGGAGGCAAAAGGGTCCAATGAGACTTTAGATGAATTAAGTAATTACATAAAGCTCTCACAAAAGGGGAAAGGGGGACACATGTCAGAAGACTATCACTTATGCTGCTTAATTTCCATTGACTAGGCTTGGGGAGTTTCAATGAGGTGTGAGTATGAGCAAATAGCAAGAGGGATCCACCAAGAGAGAGATGGGGCTGATTTTTGCAAGGCATTATCACACACACACACTCACACAATCTCATGTGTGAATCAAAGAAGACTCTCTCTCCTTTTCAAGATTTAATGGAAAGCTTACCACCTACTTCAAGCTTGTGAGAAGGGAGGCCTACACCAACAACTCTTGGCTTTGTGATGCAAATCCAACCAAGAGCCAAGCTTCAATGCATGATCATCTCCTCTACCATGCTAATTACTAAGATAAGCTATGCTAATATGAATGATTATGTGAGGAGATGTACATATTTCTCGTAAGAATACTCCTTCCTCCTCTCAATCTACTCTCATACCCCACTAGCTCTCACCATCTTCGAAGATGTGTGAGATCTTGGGTCTGAGACCGTGAGGGGAATTGATGTTGTGTTTGATAAGTGTTTTGCTTAGTGCATGAAGTTTCCATCTTCATTGCACTAGCTAGTATTGAAGGAACACAAAGAATTGTATTGTAGAATGTCTCTCTTGATGGGAGAAACCATAATACAAAGCCTTTTGGACGGGGGACCAGCTCCATGCAAATCCGGTCCTCAACTGTTGTCAATTTCTTAATTTCTCTTTTTTTTGAAGTATTGTTCATGCTATCTAACTAGGTGTTATGCTTTTTGTTACTCTCTCCACCCAAGCACTCTTGTTATTCTCATTAGGAATCTATTATAATGAAATGCTCACTATGTTCATGCTATTTTCCACTACACACAAGTTACTAAACCATTAAATGCTACAATATTCTCCTTTAGTTCCCCAAGATCATTTAATTGAAGAGCATCATTGAGCAGCGTTTGCTAGGTTTTCAATTCGACAGTGGATTGCTCATACCAATCCTGAAGATCATCAGTAATATTATAGTATGTGAGCCGATCTATTGGTTCTAGATGTTGAGAATATAGTGCTGAAAAAACCTAGGTAGCTCAGCTTCTCTTGTTGGTAAAGCATATAGGACAACTGGAGAATAGGATACAAATTCTAGACAATTGAGGACAACCTGATTCTCCTACTCTGCATCATCTTTCTGGTTACTCTGACCAAGTGTAACAATCTTTGAAGAGCAATTTCTTGTTCTCCTACTGTCATTTGAGTTTGAAGACCCTTTACTGGTGGTAGCCTGATCTTCAAGAATAGCGTGTACCCTCTGATCCAGAACTCTCCTGGTAATTTGCATTTGCAGTAAAACTTCTTTTAATTGACTTCTGACGTCTTTCATATATTTATAGGTTGGCATCTTCCCCAGCAAGAGCTCTAATACGATGGCTAGGGAATGACAGCCTGCAATAGACTGCCGCTGCCAATGTGGATTAGCTATTTTGTCATCAGAGTTTAATACCCATTCAGGTACTCTTTCTAGCAATTGAATTCTGCTAGGATGCTCAAGTAGTTGGCACACCTCTTGGTCATGGAAAGTAACTGATTTCCAATGTTGGACCATTTCGTTGGCGCCGACATACAATCGCTGAAATCGTTCAAGATCAGATAGAAGAACATCATTCTCCAGATACATCCTGGTTATAGGAGCTTGCTGATGTCTTAGTCTCTTGTTCAGTGTGATGAGTTGTAATGAATGTTGTCATCACCTTTTAGAACCTCAGTCACAACTTTTCCCTTCCCTTTCTCATGCATACTGTGTTGTGACTGGTGCACTAGTGAATTCCCAGTGTTGCTGGGTTGTTGATCTCCAGCTTGCTGATCACCCGACTACTACTGACCTTCATAATGGTCTGGCTAGTCTGTATTGGGCTGATTTCCTCCTATGGCCCCTTCTCCACCAGCACTAGATCCTGAAGGTGGAGATGGAGGAGGGTCATCATCATCATCCCTTTCTTCTGGTTCATCCTCCTTCTCTTCCTCTTCTGCTGCCTTATAATCATCCTCATAGAGGTTGTTGTGCTATTCAATATAATCCAGGATAGCTTGTTTTGCCAAAGCATTATGTATTCAGAAAGTTTATCCTGCAAATCACTCTGCATTGTTTCCATAAGAGCTCTCCGATTATCTATATTGAAAACAACATTCCCCTCTGGATTCAGTATCTCAGCCAAATTATTATAGATATATTTTTTAGTTAAATTGGCTTTCAAGGCAGTGTGGCTAGTCAGCAATGAGTTGAAATCAGCTCTCTTCATCCGTAGCATGGTTTTGAATCTGTTAGCAGCTCTTTCAGCCTCTACCTTTTCTTCTCTAAGCGTCCGTATCTCAAACTCCATCATGGACAACTTATCTTCTAAGTGTTGAATGTTGATTTTAAAGGACACTGTGCTGCAGGGACTGGACTCCTCTCTCCTGCTCCAATCTTTCAACTTGCTACTTAGTCTCTCTCAGTTCAGCTTTAAACTTGGTCAATTTATCATTTGACAGTGAGGCATCCAACATTTGTCATATAGCATTCACAATAGTGTTCCAGGATGACGGAATAAGTACAGAATAACCATCATTCACTGTGGTTGGGTCTTTTCAACTAACACTATTTTGACTTGACTTCCCAGCTGCTTAAGGAAAGCACTGCTTTTGGCCAATGTAGTTTTTGGTATTTTCGAACTACCAGCCTTCTCTTGCATGGCTTTCCTCTTTTGTCCAGTGAGAGGTAACTGGTTATCTGGGGCTTCTTCATCTGATGATAAATCCACATTGTTAGTTACCAGAAAGGGCTTCTGGCTCCAAGTCATCCTTACCTGGTCATGATTGTCCAAAGAAGTTGCCCAGTAAAGGAACTGCCAAACATACCAAGCTTTGAAAACATTTTGGGACTTTAACTTAGCAGTCTACTGAATCACATTATGTGACAGAATCTGACATAGATTTATTGAAACTGTGGCGTCCAATCTTTTTGCTAGTAACATAGCAAACAATTTTTCTAACACATAAGTTAGGTTGTTTGTTAGACTACAGCTTCAGCTATAAAGTGATAAGCAATAGGAACCCGTTACGCGCTGGCTTTGTGTTTCTTCTTGGCATCATCATCTTCTTTCATAGCTGCACTAATCTAT
This sequence comes from Adiantum capillus-veneris, assembly GCF_014529385.1. Lineage (NCBI taxonomy): Eukaryota > Viridiplantae > Streptophyta > Polypodiopsida > Polypodiales > Pteridaceae > Adiantum > Adiantum capillus-veneris. Next base: position 88,218,944 of record NC_140958.1, on the reverse strand, counting down.
TCTGCTGTTGCTACAGATGGCTTTGGCTCATTTGGCATCTTGAATGCAAAACTAATATTCTCAGGTGTTATCGACACTTTTCTACCATACACCATAGCCCTTCCATCCTTCACATTGGAGGAATCAAGAACCTGTCTAATGATAGTTGTGTCAAACTCAGTTCTTGTAGCTTGCACAACCACATGCAAATCCCACAGTCGGAGTAACACCTCGGCTTGCTTAGTAAAAACATACCACTGTATTTTATTGTGAGGAATAAGTGGAAGAGAAGCTTTTGCAACATCATTAAGTGCTTGGGTTTCCTCTATAGTCTCCTGCATTCTTTCTGACATTTTCTTCCTACCCATACTCCATGAAGACAATGAATTAGTAGAGGGAGAAGAAGAGGACTTACTTGAAGATTCAAATTTGTATCCTGGTGTAGCTGGTAAAGATAGACAATAATCAGCAGTTTCCTCAGATGAAGAATTTTGTGGTTGTAGTGATGAAACTTCAGAGCTTGGCGATGACGAATGGATAACAGTAGGCAGACATCATGTAGAAGATTTACAAGGAAAAATACCTACGCGCTTTACTGTTATACGCGTTTGCACCATAAAAGCTCCACTACTTACCGTTCCTAGAGTCCTGTGCACCGCAAATGATGTGGCACACATGCAATGTCTAATCCTCTCCATCTTCTCTAAAATGATTACCACTAATAGTCCAACTGACCCTTTTCCCCATAAAAGCTGATATTGATTTTGACACTTTATTGATTTTGGTACTACCATGGCGTTATTGTACTGAGACTTTTTTGACCTTTTGACTGGCATTGGAACTGACTGTACATGAAAAAGGCTTAAAATAGATGATTTTGGAATTTCCTCGTCCTCAGTTCCCAGATTACCAGTACCCTTAGTTATGGAAGTCTCTCTATCTTCTGAATAATAGAGCTTGATTTTAGCCCCATTATATACCCCTGGCAACAATAATCCAGATAAATCTTTCAATCTTATTGTGCCATTGGAAAACACCCAATCAACTTTGTATGGACCTACCCAAGCTATCTTTTAGTTCGGTTTCTTAGGTCCGAGCTTTGATTGATATAACAAAACCAAATCTCCTTTTTGAAACTCCCTGACTTTGATTTGTTTGTCATGCCAGTGTTTCCTCCTTTGCTGAACAATTTCCTGTTCTAGCATAGCCCTCTGCCTTAACTCGTCCAACTATGTTAACTCCTCCAGTCTCTGTTTCAGATTGTGATTAAAATCTAACCCATACTTGACTGCCATCCTGAGAGTTGGTATGACAAATTCCATAGGCACAACAGCTTCGGTGCCATACACCATTCTAAATGGTGTCAATATCATGGTGCCCTTATAAGCTGTCCGATATGCCCAGAGAGCTGTTTGAAGTTTCAAATCCCACTGGTGTGGATCTTTCTGCACAATCTTAGTGAGAATAGTCTTGACAGTCTTGTTACTGCTTTTGGCTTGCCCATTGCATCTAGGATAATATGGTGTTGATTTCCGATGCTTGACTGAAAGCATATTTATGAGAATATCCATAGTGTCATTGATAAAATACCTACCGTGATCGGACACAACCTCCACAGGACATCTGTATCGACAAACAATATTTTCAAATAGAAACATAGTAGTGGATTTTTCCATGTTGTCGGAAAGAGCCTTAGATTCTGTTACCATATACATGTGGTAGTGATGTGTGTGAACACACTAGGACCGCCGGGGCATTTTTTCCCTCTTTAGGAGGTTTTTTCCCCCGTGCATTGTATATACGCCCATCACTCTAGGGCTATCCATCTTTCCATTGCACACTAAGTAACACACTCTCTATTGTGTGCCTTGAGCTTCCTTCGTCTTTTCCAAGCTGTGTGTGTTTCTCTGCAACCCTAATTCCAACAATTGGTATCAAAGCAGGTCACGTCCTCTTGGGCTTAGTCGCCAGCTGCTCCAGCACACGCCTGCTCACTTTCTCCGATTTCAGTGAGCTTTGGCAAGCGTTCGCAGGTCGACAAATATTTTGGGTGAGCTCGAAGAGCGCGTTCTGCTCAGAATTTTGATTTGGGCTCATTTCGGCCTCCGTTTCCACTACAGGCAGTACTGCACAGGCTATTTCGTCATTTTGTGCAGATTTTCTGTCAGTGCCGTTTTCTGCATAACAGGTGCCTTATAGTCTTCTACAGTTTGTGCTATATAGCACAAGTTGTTCCCGCTCCATTTCTCCTATTTTCGGGTAGTTTTCACATCAGGTGCAGCATTTACCATGGCTGACAACAACAACACAGATGTGTTCAAGATGTTTGCTGCTGAGGACAGGTTGGATGGGGACAACTACCCTATGTGGGCTTATATGATGCAACATGTTCTTGTGTCAAAAGGTGTTTGGAACATTGTGCAGGGCATTGATGTACGTCCTCGTTCTGAAGATGTAGGCGATGTTGAGGATGTTGCAGGTCTTGCTGCAAGGATTGCAGCTGTTAGAGTTGTTTTGCCTACGGCAGAACAAGCTCGTTGGGATGTTAAGGATGCACAGGCTCATGCATTGATTGCGTTGTCTGTGAAGCGCACCATTATTCCTCACATTCGTTCAGCAAAATCTGCAAAACAGGCTTGGGATATTCTAACAGGTCTTTATGCAAGCCGCAATGAGGCTAAAATTGCTTTGCTGCGTAAAGAGCTAGAGTCGAAGATTATGCATGAGGAAGATGATATGGACACTTTCCTTGCTAGTGTCAAGGATATCAATGAGCAACTCATTTCTGCAGGTGAAGTCATTTCGGACAGTTCCCTTGTGCAGACTGTTCTTGATGCCTTACCAGATTCCTACCAGACTTTTGCTAGTACTTGGAGACTGATGACCCAAGGAAATCCTGAAGTTGTCAAGTTTGATGCATTATGCACATTGCTGTTGCAAGAGTCACTTTCTAGAAAAAACAGGACTAGGCAGCGTGCAGTTGAACAGGCTTTTATTGCTTCTCAAAGAAAGGGTGGTAACAGTAATGCAGCCACTTCTTATGGTTCTGCTGCGAGTGGCAAAAATTCTGTTCCTAATGCTTCTGCTGGCAGCACTTCGTCTGGAAATTCTGGTGATAAAGGCAAAAAGAAGATGCGTTGCCATTATTGTAAAGCCAATGATCACTTGATCAAGTCGTGTCCTAAGTTGAAGGCCAAAGAGGCTAAGAAGAAAGAGGGTGGTTCCACTGCAAATGCTGGTTCCACTACAAATGCAGCCATTGTTGAGTCTTCTGTGAAAGGAGATTGTGATGCTGATGTTGATGCAGAATGGGATTTTAGCGCAGAGTGCACTTACAATCCTGCTGTCCATGATGCATGCTTGTCAGTTGCTGCAGATTCACATGTGTGGTATTTCGACAGTGGTGCTACAAAACACATTACCTCACATCGTGAATTGTTTACCTCTCTCGAGTATGTCCCTCATGGGAATTCAGTCACTTGTGCCAACAATGCCTCTTATCCAGTTCAGGGAGTTGGAAAGATTGTGCTCACTGCTGCTAATGGCAGTTCCTTCACACTTGTTGATGCACTTTATGTACCTGGGATCAAGAAGAATCTCTTGTTTGTATCCGCCCTTGCTAGACTTGGACTTGTAGTCAAATTTGTGGATGACAGATGTACAGTTCATGATCTCAGTTTTGGTGATGAAATTGTTGCATCTGGGCTTTTGTGCCGTGGGCAATATAAGCTCACTTTGTATGACAAGTGTGGACAAAATTTTGCAAATGCTGTTGCAGATTCAAGGGCTATTTCAGATGCAAAACTTTGGCATGCACGTTTTGGTCATCTGAATTTTGCCAGTTTGCTGCATTTGCAAAAATCTAATATGGTTTCTTCTTTGCCGCCTCTTGAAGCACCTGTCAAACATGTTTGTGAAGGCTGTATTCTGGGTAAAATGCAGCGTTCTAAGTTTCCAAAGGATGGTTCAGTTAGGGCCACATGCAGGTTGCAGCTTGTGCATAGTGATGTTTGTGGGCCCATGCAAACTCAGTCCTTGGGCAATTACCTGTACTTCGTGACTTTCATTGATGATTACTCCAGGCATGCATGGGTATTTCCGCTTAAAGCGAAGTCCGAAGTTTTTATGTGCTTCAAACAATTTTTGGCTATGGCTGAAAATGTCTCAAAATGTACTATGGGCACCCTCCGTTCCGATCGAGGGGGGGAGTATATGTCTCATGAATTTAATGCATTTCTGGCTAGTCGTGGGATAAAACACCAATGTACAGTGCCTTATACACCTCAGCAAAATGGTGTTGCTGAGAGGAAAAACAGGTCACTAACGGAAATGGCATGGGTTACAGGTTGTATCATCCGCAAACAAAACGTATTCTGGTTTCACGGGATGTAGTGTTTGTGGAAGATTATGTTCAGCCCTTGCTGTCATGTACTAGAGACAGTAATGTAAGCTCACAGGACATTTATGACACTTTGTTTCCTCTTTTCAGTGGTGGAAATACGAATGTAAGTTCCAATGAGGCAAATGTACAGCCTATGGGGGTTTCTGAAAATGTTTTAGAAGAGCCTATTACTGATGCAGATGTACATGATGTACTTGATGAGGAAAGGGCTGAAAATGAGCAGGCTAGAGGTATGCCAAAATGGCTGGTGCACACTTTGCATGACAGTAAATTGGATGCACCTTTATCTAGTCGTACTCGTTCAGGCTCTCGCCATGCATCTTATGCATCAGATTGTTATGCTTTAGCTGTGTCTAGTTTACATGATGTTGAGGAGCCTCTGTCTTTTGATGAAGCACAGAATTCAGAAAATTGGATTGCTGCAATGAAATCAGAATATGATGCACTTATAGAGAATGACACATGGACTTTATGTGATTTGCCTCCTGGCAAAAAGGCCATTGGTACGAAGTGGGTTTACAAGTTGAAACGCAAGCCGGATGGTGAGATCGATCGCCATAAGGCTCGACTTGTTGCAAAGGGTTATGCACAACAAAAAGGCATAGATTATGAAGAGACTTTTGATCCCACTTGTTGTATGACTACTGTGCGTTTTCTATGTGCATTGGCAGCTCATTTTGGTTGGGATGTACATCGATCAGACATTGTGACTGCTTTCTTGAATGGTGACATATTTGAGGAAGTTTATGTAACGCAGCCTCGCGGTTTTGTCATAAAAGGACAAGAGGACAAAGTGTGCAAATGTAAGAAGGCTTTGTATGGGTTGAAGCAATCTCCTCGTGCTTGGTATGAGAAAGCTGACACTCATTTGGTTAAACGAGGCTTTCGTAACAGTCCAACAGAAAGCACATTGTATGTAAAGCGTGAGGATGATGTATTTCTCATTGTGGTTCTTTATGTTGATGATTTGCTGATCACTGGACCAAATGAGAGACATATTGCTGAATTTAAGGCTGATTTGAATGCTACTTTCAACATGAAAGATTTGGGGCTGTTGCATCATTACTTGGGTATACAGTTTAAGCAGTGTGATGGCGGCATTGCCTTGTGTCAGAAAAGTTACATAGAGACATTGCTATGTAAGTTTGGACTTGAGGATTGCAAACCTATTGCCACTCCCATGGAAACAGGTTTGAAGTTGAGTCTACATGATGTTGGTGGTCCTGCTGATGTCACTCTTTACCAAACTGCTGTTGGCTGCCTCATTTATGTATGCAACACGAGGCCAGATATTCAGTTTGCAGTCTCGCAGGTCAGCAGATTTATGCATAGCCCAGGATCTAAGCATTGGCAGGCTGTCAAGAGGATTTTCCGCTACCTTAGTGGCACTTTACATCTTGTCTTGTTTTATCCCAAGGAGGGATCATTGCCGCCAGACTTACATGCTTTTTCGGACTCAGATTGGGCTGGTTGTTTTGACACGCGAGTGTCCACAAGTGGTTTTTGTTTCATGCTTGGAAGTTCATGTATATCATGGTTGAGCAAGAAGCAACCTACTGTGGCCACTTCGAGTTGTGAGGCTGAGTACAGGGCAGTCTTCACAGCTACGGTTGAGTGTGTATGGCTCAGACGCCTTATGGCTGACTTGGGTGTTGGACAGGACACTGCCAACACTATCTACACTGACAGTCAGAGCGCATTGGCAGTTGCGAGAAACCCAGTTTTTCATGCTCGCACAAAGCACATTGAGGTGCATTACCACTATGTCAGGGAGAGGCTCTCAGCAGAAGAGATCAGCTTGGCTTATGTGCCAACACAGGACAACCTTGCAGATCTTTTCACAAAGGCATTGTCTTGTGAGAAGCTTGAAGCTTTCCGCAAAGCTTTGGGCTTACTCCCCTTTGTGGACTGATCCTGTCCTCAGGGCATGGCACTTCCCTTTACTCATGTGCCAGCTCTCGTTCACCGCATCACTCCAGGGGGGATTTGTTACCATATACATGTGGTAGTGATGTGTGTGAACACACTAGGACCGCCGGGGCATTTTTTCCCTCTTTAGGAGGTTTTTTCCCCCGTGCATTGTATATACGCCCATCACTCTAGGGCTATCCATCTTTCCATTGCCGCCAGACTTACATGCTTTTTCGGACTCAGATTGGGCTGGTTGTTTTGACACGCGAGTGTCCACAAGTGGTTTTTGTTTCATGCTTGGAAGTTCATGTATATCATGGTTGAGCAAGAAGCAACCTACTGTGGCCACTTCGAGTTGTGAGGCTGAGTACAGGGCAGTCTTCACAGCTACGGTTGAGTGTGTATGGCTCAGATGCCTTATGGCTGACTTGGGTGTTGGACAGGACACTGCCAACACTATCTACACTGACAGTCAGAGCGCATTGGCAGTTGCGAGGAACCCAGTTTTTCATGCTCGCACAAAGCACATTGAGGTGCATTACCACTATGTCAGGGAGAGGCTCTCAGCAGGAGAGATCAGCTTGGCTTATGTGCCAACACAGGACAACCTTGCAGATCTTTTCACAAAGGCATTGTCTCGTGAGAAGCTTGAAGCTTTCCGCAAAGCTTTGGGCTTACTCCCCTTTGTGGAATGATCCTGTCCTCAGGGCATGGCACTTCCCTTTACTCATGTGCCAGCTCTCGTTCACCGCATCACTCCAGGGGGGATTTGTTACCATATACATGTGGTAGTGATGTGTGTGAACACACTAGGACCGCCGGGGCATTTTTTCCCTCTTTAGGAGGTTTTTTCCCCCGTGCATTGTATATACGCCCATCACTCTAGGGCTATCCATCTTTCCATTGCACACTAAGTAACACACTCTCTATTGTGTGCCTTGAGCTTCCTTCGTCTTCTCCAAGCTGTGTGTGTTTCTCTGCAACCCTAATTCCAACAGATTCTACCCTTTTGATTACATAACAAGTGGCCATCAATATGTACCTATTATTCCTTGGAGTAATTTTCTTAAAGGGACCCATAAAATCTAGACCCCATTTCATAAAAACACCCAGTGGTTGAATGGGTGTGAGAGGAGTCATATCTGTTGACGTGGGTCTACCCATTCTTTGGCATATATCACAAGTTTTACAAAAGCTTTTGACATCAAATATTAAAGTCTGCCACCACAAACCAGCCTGCAAAATCTTTTTGGAAGTGATATTAGTAGAAAAATGTTCCCCAAAGTCCCCATTATGTGCCTCCGAAATAACTTGCATTCGTCTCTCCATAGACACACATCTGCGAAGAACCCCATCGACTCCCTATCTGTAAAGTGATCCTCCAATGATGGTGAACTTCAGACTTTTAATAATCAAAGACTTCTTTTGATTTTGTGTCCAGTTATCTGGGAATCCTCCCTTAGAATGAAACTGATATACCTCATACAATTTTGGATTAGTTGATTCTGTTGTTGTTAATTGAAATATTTATGTATCCACTAGCTCGTCTTTTAAAGAAACCTCAGTGTAGCCATCCGTACTCCTGAACAGGAAATGAGCACCATAATGGTTTTTGTCAGGCTTATGGAAGATATGAAATTTGATTTCCATCAGGAACATCATTTAGCGTATCAGTCTGCCTTGAATAATGACTTTATTGATAAAAAATAATAAGGCCTGATGATCCACATAAAAATGAAATAGCTCGCCCAGCAAATAATGTCTGAATTTGGTAGCACTAAAACCATCCCTAAGACTTCTCTTTCAGTAGTTGTATACCCTTTTTCAGCCTGACTGAACCTGCGATTGGCAAAGTATACTGGATAATCAGCTCTTCCTTCTGGTTGAGCCAGTATTGCTCCCATCGCCAGTCATGAAGCATCGACATGTACATGAAAAATGACTTCCCAATTTTGTTGTCGAAGAACTGGCTTACTGATAATAGCTTTCTTTAAATTCTAAAAACTCTCCTCACATTCATCAGCCCAACTGAACTTGCTGGTCTTCTTTGTAGTTTCATACAAAGGTAATGCCTGGGAAGCAAACTTGTGCACAAATCGTTGATGAAAATTGATATATCCCAAAAAAGAGCTTAACTTTGACACATTCCAAGGCGCCTTGGCCTGTTGGACACATTGGATCTTGTCATTGGCCATTTCTATACCATTCCTGGACACTACATGTCCCAATAGATGTCCTTTCCAAACTAAGAAAATAGATTTGTATGGGTTCAAATAGATCCGCTTTTCCTGACAGCGCTGGAAACCCATTTCAAGAAAAAGTAAACGCTTTTTCTCCATGAATATATAGTAAAATTATCCATAAATATGGCAATGAATCGGTGAAGAAATTAATTGAATATTTCCATCATACATCGTTGAAAAGTGGTTGGTACGTTGCAAAGACCAAATGGCATTACCAGATACATGATTACTCCCCACTCAGTAATAAAAGTGGTTTTACTTCGGTCTTCAGGAGCAGTCTAACTGGTTATAGCCACTATAACCATCCATAAGTCTATACATCTCATATCCTGTGGTTTCATCAAGCAACATATTCATGAAGGTTAATGGAAAGGGATCCTTAATTTTTTGAGCATTCAGCTTCCTATAATCCACACACACTCTAAGACTTCCATTTTTCTTGGGTACCACCACAATAGGGAGTAACCAGTCACTACTAGCTACTTCAGTAATGAACCCAACCTTTAGAAGGTTATCAATATATTCCTTGACCTTTTTAGCATAATTTGGATTCATTCGGTATCGTTGCTACAGCCATACTGGTCTGGCATCTGGTTTCAATGGTATTAGATATTGACATACTTCTGGATCTACTCCTTTAAGATCAACATGTTCCCATGCAAACACATCCTTGTACTGGTTGGAACATATGTCGGGCCTTCTCTTTCATCTTAGGATTCGGATGTTTCTTGACTTTGATCAATCTAGGATTTTCCTCAGAACCTAAATTCCATTCCTCTATTTCCCGATCATCTGGAAGTAACCAGTTAGGCCCTCCATCTTTTCTCTTGGTTGACTCCTCAGCATAATCCTAGGATGGTCCCTTGATCATTGAACTGATATTCTGGTTTTCAGTAACTTCTTCCAAGTGTATTTGTTCAAGATCCACTAGTATACTGGAATTAACTGGTTCTTATAGCCTTCTAGTTAGCTGAACTGGCCGTTCTCCAAATTTCTGCTCAGTGAACTGATCTGGAAATTGCTTCTTTTGCTTTTCAGCCTGATCTTTGTACAATAACACTGCGTTGAGATCTATCTCGGTTAATGGAAAATTATTTATTGCTGCCAGCATTCTCTCAATTTTCTTCACCTTATACTTCTGGCAAAGCTCTTTAGGTCTCAGCTCCTTTTTCCAACTCCGAGTGTTGTTTGGCTGAATTTGAATTCTGCTACTGGCACCTTGTATTGTCAAGACCTGATTAGCATAGTCGTGAACAACCTGTGCCGTTTGCAACCATGGGCGCCCCAATAGCATTCCATACGCACCTTGCACGTATAATACTAGGAAGCTAGTTTTGAACTTTTCCTTGCCCACTCTTATCTGCATACCTTCTATCATACTAGTTGCATGCACTACATGATGGTCCGCCATTCGAACTTTGAAAGATGCAGGTTTTAGATTTGTAATTCCCATCCTTTGCTGAAGATGTGCCCCAAGGATGTTTACCCCTGCTCCTCCATCCAGTATGACACCAGATAGTGGCTCCCACTGTTTCCTAACTTTATAATCTACATGGATCACTAGCACTTCATCATCTCTGATAGCAGCCAAGTCAACCATTTTGGCTTCCGCCTCAGCCTTCGTTCACTATCTGATGAAATTTGCTGCTTCACAGAAAGTTTTTCTAATATCCTCTAACTCCACCGTGAGTTTCTGAATTCTGTCACAAATTTTGACATGAATTTCCTCCTTCTCATGATCGGAGTTGCTATCATAACTTGAAGAATTGGTAGTATCTGCACAATACCATTCCTTTATTCTAGTGCTTTCAGCTCCCTTATCAGTCCCTGAACTGCAGCCAACATGGTCTCACGTGTTCCAGACCTTGACTGATCTGGTTGTGCTTTCTTAGAAGACTTTGCTAGTATGTTCTGAATGACCCGAGCATCAAAATTCTCTAGCCGCTCTGACAACCTCTTGGCTAAATCCTCTGTGATTTTCATCGCCAATTCTCTCTGCTCCTGCCATTCATCAACCACCTTTTCTTTACCCTTGGCTTTCCCTACCTCTCTTTGCTAAGCCCATTTGCTACTTTTAGGATGGACTGGTTTTGCTGGGTTATCTCGGATTTCCTAAATCACTACCCATTTGCTGCATGTAACCACTTGTACATGAATTGGTTCTGGGGCTTTCGCCTCAGTAGCCGCAGTAACAGGTGTTTCTAGACACTTAGCCGTGAAATGCCCATACTTACCACAAGTATAGCAATCCAGACTTTGACTCTGGAAATTACCACGACCCCGGCCCCGGCCAGTACCCCCTTGGTATCTACCGCGCCCCGTACCAGCACTGTTAATACCTAATTTCTCCTCTTGGGATACATTGGTAGTCTCCACTTTTACTAGTTCATCATTGGTAAATGCCACCACATACAGATCTTTCCCCTTATTAAGATGATGAATGCGAATGCCACAGTTGTTCCATAAATGGCTGTAAGCTTTGTAGTAAGTACATTGTAGGCATTCATTGGAAACATGATCTTTGGATTTACACTTTAGCCACCAGGTTTCCACTCTTCTTACTGGTTGTCTAGTCTGGCTGATTTCAGCAATTTGCTGGGCCATCTCATCAACCTTTCTAGACCAGGACCCCTTCTTAGCCTTGTGTGAAGATCACCATTGGGGAAACAATGGATGGATCAACACACCCTATCTCATGCGGCTTAAATGAAAAAGCCTTTCCATGTTTGGCAGGCATTTCTTCAAAGCATACTCTTTCAACATTTGTCAAACTGTCCTTGTTGCAACCAATATTTAACTCCTTCAAAGTATCATATGTAAACTTAAGTACAGTCTTGCTCGGCTCACAAAAACTAGGTTGCAAAACACCTTGATCCATCTTATCCGTATAGTCTTTTGGTAGAGGCAATGCCACTGGTTTCACTTTCTTTGCCATAGACTTGTACTTGGTCTCCACTCGTACACCAACACCTTGAGCATTTTTGAAATCCTCAATGACTTTGTACATTTCTAATGAGCATAGTTTCATGACCTCACTTCCCATATGAAAATTGCAATCCACTAAGACTCCAAGTCTTGCATAGTATCCACAAATGAACACTCATCAAACACACCCGCAATGCATTCATCATATTCTAGCAAACCATCCATCTTCAAACCTCTTTGTACACTATTTAGATGTTGTCATTCATCCCGCTTTAAGTCCCCACACTTTGTAAAAGCAATAAATCCATAGTCTGTCAATCCTACAAAATCTGTAGAAAACATCTCTTTTGCATATACATCATGCGAGAACTTTTCTCTTCTTATACCACTGCAATCCAACTCTACAATGGTACATGGATAAAACCCCTCATACTTTTGTAGTCCTTGAATTATTTGTTTGTCTTTGGCAAGGAAACAATAAGTCTTTTCATGATTCCTTTCATGGTCCACACAAACAATAAGGAATTGTACTGCACGCTTCCCATCCTACTCCTTATCCTTGCATAAGTTGACCCATCATCCATCATCTTGGTTTCCATGCGAATAGTAGTGATGTATGGCTGCCCAAGGATAAGAGGGTATGTAGATATCTCATGTACAAAGAAACTTTGGTCATATTTCACATCCCCTATAGTCACCTTAACATTTGGACAAACTGATGAGTTGTTTGTTGCACGAATCATCAATCCATGATTTATATCAACTAGCCATTTTCCTTTTTGATAAAGACTCTTTGACATGAGGTTAATCTCTCACCCATGATCTATCAACGCAATGTATGGCTCTTCTAAGTCTCTCACTTTTACTAGGGTCTGAGTAGTTGCACTTTCCTAGTGACTCTTCAAGTAGTAACTCTTGTGAGTGGTCTCAACTTCATCTTCATCATCCAAGAAGTGAACGTGTTTTACTCCTACACCAGCCTTGTAGCATCCAACAATAATTTGATCACCTTGCTCACCATAGACCTATACTCCTTGTACATTTAAAGTCTCTTCTTCACCATGTACATGGATAGATTTAGTAAGAGACTACCGCTTTCTCTTTATGATATCAATTATTTCTTCACAAAACTCCATCAATGCTATTCCAGGGGACCTCGCCCAAGGTAAATTTCACCTCACTATTTAAAATCCTCTCTTCCAAAACCTTTTTGAAATTGGTTGCCGCCTCTATGTCTGATTGGAGTTTTTAGGCCATACCCTTTGCTTTAGATTTGTTGCATCCTTATTCTTTTATTTAGAGGCTTCCTGTGTAGGAACTTTGGTGACACGTATCTATTGCGGGGAAGGTGATCTAGGAGGCACTGTATCATTTCTACCTCCACTCCTCGTAGCCTGCTTTGAAGGCCCTTCATCCCCATTCTTGCGCTTGCATTTCTCTTTGACACAATGGCCTCATTTGATTCACATTTGGCAATGTAAGCATATAGTGACAAAGAATTTATAGGGTTGTTCCAATCTGTTTCAAGCCGAATGTAGTCTCCAGCTTCATGTACAAACTTGTATAGTCATTTTACTCTTCATAGCAGACTCTATAGTGCATGTCCATAGCTCTCCAATACCATTAGATTCCTCTTGTCCAACCTTGAATGATCCTTTTTATTAATAGGATCCACCTTCAGCCCATAGGCAGCTTCCTCAACCATTGAGATGGCATGGGTAGTAGCCATGTCCTCAACTAGTTTCTTCATCCTGCCTTTGCAAAAGTTTGTTTGCAAAAGCTTACCTGTTTCACTTAACTGAATTTTTCCATCTTTAAAGAAAACAATCTCCTTTGTCAAAGCATTTTTAAGACTTTCACAATCCCTCCTTGCATGGTCAGTACTATCACACCATATGCATCTATTTACAAATCCTTCTTTGTTTTGAGGTCGTTTCCCTATAGATTGACATGATGGTTGCCCCTTTTCTTCTAGCCTTGTAAGCTTTAAATTTAGCTCTTGAATTCCCTTGAAAATATAATCTAGAATGGACTTGTCACTCTTTGGAACCACAATAACAGGCTTTATGGGACTCTGAGGAACAATTGGGGCTTGATTAGGGTTAACTATCATCTTGTCTCTTTGTCGTTGTCGCTTGGCTAGTAGTGAAACTGCATCTTCGACCTCATTCCAATCAGTCTTTAAGCCTTGTTTTGCATCCTTATCCTCAAGTAGTAACTCTAGCTTCTCTTGAATCTCTTTACCTGCTCCCTGTAAAAATAGCTCTATCTCTCTGAGTTTAGCGTAGCATTTTCAATCCTTGACAATTGATCATATCGGCGTTCAAACTCCCTTTGCAGTTTGGTAGGCAAAAGCCCTTCTTTTGGCCAAACTACCCACTCTAAGAAATTCCTCTTTGTTACCCTTTCGGAGTCCTCCATGAAATACTCTTCCTTCAAGGCTAATTTGAATGTTTCCCAAGCTGCCACATGCTCATTTAATTCCCCTTACATGCTCTCTGATCTCGGGAACCATAGCTAGTTCAAAACTTTGCACCATCTCTGCTTCGGGCACTCAATGTAGCCCATCGCCTTTACATACCCAAAAAGATACTTTGCTATATCTTTACCTTTAACTGGTCCATTTTATTAACCACATATTGAAGCGCTTTGGTTGAAGAAATCTCCCTCCTTTCCGCAGCTTGCTGCTGTTGCATAAACACTACAAAAGCTTGAAACATTTGCATTGTTGACTGGATCAAACCGAACCCCCTTTTGCTCTTGTTGCTCCATAGCTTTGGATATTTAATTTGAAACCTTCAATGAAGCTTTTGAACCCTCACGCTAGCCTAATAAGCGTCGGGCTCACAAAAGACGTGTCAAGAAGTGCGCAGTGCGACTAGGAAGCGTTGGGCCTCTAACTGTGAGGATTCGTGGCAAAATCAAGCAAGGCGTAGATGATTTGAAGCAAAAAAACACACTTACAAAAAACAAAACTTCAGCCCTGAAATCTCCACTTTGAAAAGGAACCAAGATTAACTCAAAACTCTTGTGTGTGTAAAGATTAGGTGTAGCCTCTCTGCCAATTGCACAGATGTAGTGCTCATTCAACCTGTTAAAAACCCTAAATTTACGCTTTGATTCTTTGTTGTGATCATTTCATGAAAGCTTTAGTACTTCATTGGAGAATCCGAAGTAGTTATTTAAGGAGGGAAATCCCTAATTGGAGGCCTCACAGCCTCAACCATGTAGTAGAAGCAACAAGGGACTGCACTAGCACCCCGTAAAGAAATGCATGTATCTCCTTGCTTATATGCCCAAATGAGCTCCTTCCTAGCTATAAAATTTCCCACAAAACTTGAGAAAAAATGGCACCATCATTGATGTGGAATTTTGATTTATATTTAGGCTATTTTTTACCATATTATGGCCATTGTTTACCCAAAAATACCCCTTTTTGTTCGTAAAAAGCCCAAACGAGTTGGAAAAATCCCTAGATTTGTGGAAAAATACCATTGGGCTCAAATTTCATGTTGAAACTCGTTTTTACACTTGGTAAGCACTTTGGACACGTCTTTTACGTCCGCACATGAAACCTGCTATTTTTGGTCGAGATTGTCCGCATTGAACTTTCTAGGCAAAGCGAGCGTGCCACTTCGATACACTTGACATTTGTACATTTCTAAATAAATATAGGCATATATTTATGTGAAAAATCATGCCATAGTGCCACGTATAGGGCCTCGCCTGCCCGGCAAGGTATGTACACGACTGCAACCATGACATCTATTTTCGCATATATCACACTATGTACATTATAGCATTCAATCCACATAACAAAAGCATTGAGAGTGAGGTAGATATTTTAGTCTCACATTATGAACATTCCACGGCACGACACCATTTTCCTTCCAATTTTGAGATTCTGTGAGAATCTCTCCAATTAATCAACTTTTAGAGAAAGTTTCTCCATTAATTAAGTAGTCCATACAAATATTAAGATTGTGCTTTTTTTGGACATACTCACAATCTATCTGTCTAATCTATTACGAAGAGTCATATTTAAGAAAATCCACATGGATCAAGGAGAGAGAGGTATACAAGCCAGAGGAGGTGAACAAGAATCTTGACCACCTGCTTGATGGGAGGCAAAGAGGCACCAAAGGGGGAGAGAGAGAGAGAGAGAGACATAGAGAGAGATATATTGGGGTTTGCCCAAGTGTTAACTTTTTCTAATATCATACACCATTGTAGACAACAACAATGAGCTTTTTTTTGCCACCACATGCATCCACTCTGTAGGAGGTGGAGGGAGTCTCACTCGTTGTAAGAAATGAAAAGCCTTTTCAAAATGGAAAGTCACAAGACTTTGTACTTTACATAAGATAAATGTACCGACTTACGTACACATAGGATAATGTAGGTGTAGCACTTGAGTTCACCCGGAGGGGGTTTTTATATATCAAAGAGTTGCATAATTACATGTACAAGAGGGATGTAAAACTAGAAAAATGAAAAAAAGTTACATGTTTACGAAGGAAGAGGGGCTTTTAATTCATAATGAAATGTGTGTATAGAGGGGTTTTAAAAATACCTCTTAAATGCACTTGCTATAGGTATTTTTGAAAAGTGGACCCTCCGGGTCAATATTAACAGCTTTTGATTTGTCCACTTTAAATTGGTTTAGTGTCACATTAGTTTAGTCATTTCAGTAGTTTGTTTATGGTTAGCCGCTTAGGGGTATGCTATTTTAGTCTTCTTAGAGTTAGCTACTTAGAGTTAGTGACGTTTGCTTTGCTTGCTTGGAGCTGGCCTTGTAAAGGCTCTTAGGGCTGTCATATGAAGATGCTCTAAATCAATTTAGAAAGCCTTGGATCATTTTAGTTTGTAGTGTTTATATGCTTAGGTTGGTCATGTTTGGTCGCTTAGGTTTTAGTTCTTCGCACTTTGGTTGTTTCAATCCAATTCGGGCTAGCCACTTAGAGATAACCGCTCAAGGTTAGCAGCTTTTGATTTGTCCACTCTAAATTGTCTTAGTATCATATTGGTGAAGGCACTTAGGGATCATCATATAAAGACGCTCTAAACCGATTTAGGAAATCTTGAGTTCGGTCATTTTGGTATCCAGTCTTTAGTCACTTACAGTTGGCCATGTTTGGCCAACCCTAAGGGCCTAATCTTGAGTTCCACCATTTTGGTCTGTAGTGCTTAGTCCCTTAGGGTTGACCGTGTTTGGGCACTTAGGGCTAGCTGCTTAGGGTTAGCGGCTTTTGATTTGTGTGCTCTAAATTGGCTAGTCATATAAAGATGCTTAGGGTTGGTTGTTAAAGCCACATAGAGTACTAGAGTATTAGGGTTTTCTTTCTACATGCATTGTCATGTAGAAATGGGTGTGTACTTATGTCACACCCATGAATATAGGGATTGACCAATACAGACGATAATATAACCCTGTGGTCTTGATCTTCGTTCACCTCTAGACCAAGGTGTGTGGGGATCGGGCATGGTTAGAGCATGTGAGGTAGTTTGCATTGTGACAATGTATAAATTGTAAAGGGAAAACGTCTTTGGTAAACTATAAAGAGCAAACAGTTAACATTGTGCCATTGTACTTAGTATTTGCGGCTTTAAATCGACTTAGCTGACCAACAAATTATACTGACTTATTTTGGCTTGTAGGAGTTTTAGGTTAGACTATTACATTGTAAGAGTTTGTCCTTGATCTACATGCATTATTATGTAGACGTGGGTGTGTACTCATGAAGTACCCACAAACATAGGCATTGACCAATAAAGACGAAAGTAATGACTTAGTGGTCCTGATCTTCATGCACCTCTAGATCGAGATGTACAAGAATCAGGCATGGCTAGAGAAAGTGAGAGAGTTTACATTGTTGTCTATTGATTAGGGTCCGCCATGCAAAGACACTTATGGTTTGGTCAATTAGAGCTAGTGGCTTTTGGTTTGGTCGAATAGGATTGGCCGTGCAAATACGCTTTTGATTTGGCAGACTAGATCTAGCAGCTTTTAGTTTGGCCGATTAGGATTGGCCATGCAAAGACTCTTATGGTTGGCCGGTGGTCTGCCTTAGGGCTAGTTAGCTGTTTGTTCAAATTTATGTTCTAATACCTGTCTAGATGTATGCATTCACTATTACTTGCTAATTTGTTTTATCATCCAAGTTGCTCCATGAACTAAACAAGCCTACGAAGGATTGGAGGTTGAGAACATGAGTAGCATGCACAAATTGCAGACGATTAGGATGAGAAACCTGAGCTTGAAGTTGATGCTCTTGGTGAGCAGATGTTTGAACCTAAACATGAGTGATCAGATGCTCGGATAGATGCAAAGATGGATGGAGCCGTGGTCGTAATGAGTGCGATCTAGCTGGGAAGTTACAAAACCACAGGCTGTGAGAGTTTGTGATGATGAGATTCACAAATAGTTTTAGATAAAGCGTTTATGGAAGATCACCAAATATCTTTCTAAAAATGACTAAAAAGCTAAGAGCATTTGTGATAAGACAGTCACAAACCCTCTCCCTTATTATGCTTGGAAATTGCTTGTTTTTGGTGATGAGTTCGTGATGAACTGATAGACAATTCACATACAAATTTACTTAAAAAGAGAAATGAAGAACACTAAACTTTCAACCATGAGAATAAAACTCTCATATAAGCACAAATTCCAATGAAAACCCAAACCTCTTTCATGGTATCATGTAGCCTTGCCCCCAATTACACAGTCGTAACATCAAACATTTGAAAGGTATACACGAGCTTCCACATTCATGGAGACCATTTTTTGAATTTTTAGAGATTTAAGAGATTCTAAAGTGAATCCCACACACCATTTTGATAAGGAAAAACCCTAATTCACTCCCTCACAACTTCAGACACAAGATTACAAAGAGGTGTGACTGCAACACACATAGATTGGGCAACCATAGAAGCTATTTTCACAGTAGTGATAAATTGCAGGTTTTTCTAGTAAAAAGCATCCCTCTCTTTCTTCACCCACAGAATTCTCAGCTGATGTGTAAAATATTAGGCCATTTTTCCACTTTGGACTATAACTAGGCCATTTTTAGCTCATTTTTTACCCAAAAATGCCATTATTTATGTGAAAAATCCCAAACGCAGTCAAAAAAATTCCTAAATTTGTGGGACCACTTGCACAAGCATAAAAATCATAATTATGTATCATTTCTTATCAATATATCATTTTGGATTACTTTCCATGCAATTTTGCAAAACGACACCTGTTAGTTGCTATTTTGGTAGTTTTTGTCTACATCAAACTTTTTAGGCGAGATGAGTGTGACACCATGGAATACTTATTATCAAACCAAAATAATCATCTTATCCAGTGGGAAAGCACACAAAGGCTCCACATCCAGGGCCACGATTCCTCGGATAGGTATGTACATGATAGCGACCGTAGTAGTCTCTTTATCATATATCACAATATGTACATTATTGCTTTTGTTTCCAGGCATCAAGAAGTATCAAGATTGAGGTGAGTGTTTTTATTTCACACTATGGACATGCCATGGGAAGACAACCACCCCCTTTGAGCCTGCACATCCTCAAGTATGTGCCAACATTTTCCTTATGTAGGTTTAGTCTTCATTAAGATCCACAAATATTTGGATGTCATTTTCATCTTCTGCAAAGTCTACAAGGTCATCTTCTTGTTAATCCTCATCTATAGCAATGTCATTAGGTTCTTCATCATCATCTTGTTGTGAATCAAAAGGATCATTATTATGTCTCCTCTTGAACATCTTGATTCTTTTGCCTCCTATGGGAATTTTAAGCTTTGTACCATCAAGCTACCTCAAGGTATATGTAGAGTTTTCATACACATGTTTGAAAATATATGGCCCAAACCACCTTTTTGGAAAATTTCTTTGTGTGGTGTTCAAGGCTACTGTCAAACATTAGGACCCAATCACCCACTTCAATATGCTTTGGTCGGAGCCTATGTCTTTTATCAAATCTATCTTTATTCTTTAATCTTGCATCCTTCAATAGAGCTTTTGGAATCTCAATGTCTTCCTATCTTCTTTCCAATTTCCTTATGCGCAATGCAAAGTAGATTTTCTCTATTTACACCATCTTCCCAAGGTAACATGTTCCAACTAGGAACCACATCCTCAATTTGCATGATTGGCTTCTAACCACACATCAATTCAATAGGAATGTAACCAGTCAATGAGCTATGAGTTGTACAATCAGCCTATAAAGCATATGGTAGCAACCTTGGCCATTCACGCATTCTCCCTTTGCTTGATCTAGCCAAAGCTTTCACGATAGGAGGTTGCCCTCTTTCACTTTTTCCATTTCCCTCTGGATTATAAGCACGAGTCAGGGCTAGCTTGATACCAATGCTTGTAAAGAAATCCCTTGCTTCATTTGCATCTAACTCACCTCTATCAGCAACTATCTTTCCCACACAACTGTAGTGGCAAATTACATCTTCAAGAAAAAATTTACAAATAGCTTCTATAGTTTCTTTCCTCAATGCACGCCCTTCCACTTGATTTGTCAAGTCTTCTCATGCAAGTACCAAGTATCTCATTTGCCAAAGTCCTAAAGGCATTGTAAATAGATCAATTATCCATTTAAAGTGCATGGCTAATGGGTATGTAGGATGCAATCCATCACAATGACATACATTGGAATACATTTGGCATGTGACACAAGACTCCACAAAATTTGCTACATCATTATACATGCCTTCCACCAATATCTTTCTTTCACTTTGGAAAAAGTAGCCCATAGACCTCGTTGTCAAGCATATAGGCTTTTATGAAGCTCTTTGATAATTTTGAGCTGAGTAGGCTTATCACATACTACTCTCAATGGAGTCCCATCTCTTCTTTTAGGATGTTTCCATAAGTAGCCATACCTCAAGAAGAATCCATATGCTTTCTTTCTAATCCTTTTGAATTATGATTCAGTCCAATCATCTTGCTATTCTAAAGTACTCAGGTAGCGACCAATGAGAAGCCATTCATCCTCATAATTCTCCTTTGAAAAGGACTCGAGTGAAGATACAATGCATATATCATCACACTTTGCATGAGAAATTGTGTATATTTTTGTGCCCACATCTTCTTCCTCATCAATCATATCATCCTCATCTTCATACCTTGCCCTTGAAAGCATATCTACCATTAAATTATATTTTCCTGCAATGTGATTCAATTCTAGGTTCAAGGAATTTATACAAGCAATCCACCTAAGCCTAGCAATGTTAGGAGTAGAGAAGCTTGCAATCATCCCTAGAAGTGGTAAGCAATCAATCTCCACAACTATGAATGCTCCAATGAAGTACTCTTTGTCACACGTTAATGTTGTAACCACTCCCCATAACTCCCTTTTTACGTGTGGATATGCTCTTTGGCAAGAGCTTTGGCCCCAAACCTTCCCACATACCTGTGATTACAAAGATGTCCCTCTATCAATATTTCTTCAACCCCAAACACTGAATCGTACCTGATAATGTAAGGTTCATTTCTTCCTATCTTGTTAAAATTCTCTCACAATTATTGATGTGATTTTCCACATATTTATGGCACCCCCTTGAATCTAGAGCCTCATCTTTTTTAGCTAAGTCGCATCCTTTGTTTGGCACATCATCAAGAAAGGCCATTATAATTTGAGGTATGAAGTTGAATTTGTTCATACCATTCATCATGTGTGCAACCCAACTGGCTGCTCCCTGCGGTATTGTGCACATCCTTACCAAACCCAAGGATGTGCTCATGGTAGTCAAGTCCTTGCTTTCCATTGCTAGTTGGAACTGATCATACGCTGAGTACAAATCCCTCATAGAATATACTGCCCATCTTGCACATGCCTCTACAAACTCATCTACAATTGGCCATGTACCCATATTTGAGACTCTGACTTCGTTGACAGTTTTCATGTCTTGAATGAAGCGTAGAGATCCATTTTTCTTTGGTACTGTGAACCATCTACTTCAGTCGGGGGCACACAAAGGCTCCAAAATCCCCATCTTTATCTTTTCATTGAGTAAGTCTATAAAATTTGGAAATAGTGCTTTTGGCACTGCAATTGGTTGCATATTCCAAGGCACATGAGGTACAAGTGAATATTACCATTGGATTGACTATAGATGGCACACCCTATCTCATGTGGCTCAAATGCAAAAGATTTTCCATGTTTCGAGAGTGTCTATTCAAAGAATTTTCTTTCAATCTCTGTCAAGGAATCATTGCTTCCAACTTTTAACATCTTCAATGACTCTTGCGTAAACTTGTGTCCAATTCTTTTTGGATCTTGGAGACTAGGTTGCAAAGAAGCCTGATCCATCTTTTCCTTGCAATCTATAGGCAAAGGCAATGCCATTGGTTTCACCTTCTTTGCTATAGTCTTGTACTTTGTCTCCACTCAAGCTTCTAGATCTTTTTTCACATTGAAGCACTCCTCATATTTGAAAGACTCTGTGATTCTATACATGTCCATAGAAGCTACTTTTACCATGTCATTTCATGCTAAAAACTGGAACCTGTTATAACATTGAGATCACCCATAGTATCTACAGAAGAAACCTTTTCAAAAACACCTAAAATGTACTCATCATGATTTTTTTATTTTCTCTGTACACTATTTACATATTATTTTTTCCCTTTCTTTAAATCTCCAAGCATTATAAAAGATACCTATCCATCCTTTGCTACTAGGGCATCTGTAGAAAAAGATTTGTGTCCCTTTGGATCATGCAAGAACCTTTATCTTCTTGTACCACTGCACTCCCGGCTTACAATGGTACTCGGCCAAAACCCCTCGTCTCCCTTTGATCTGAAAACTCCTTGCTTGGTTTTGGTAGAGAATGGTCCCTTAAGTTGTCATGATTTCTCTCATGGTAAACGCAAACTATCAAGAATTGAACAACTCATTTTTCATATTTGCTTTTGACTTTGGCATAGGTAGATCCATCATCCAATACTTTTATCTCCATTCGCACTGTGGTGATGTATGGTTCTCCAAGGATTAGAGGATAGCTTGACATCTCTTGAACAAAGAAATTTTACTCACCTTTCACATCCCCTATATTTACATCAACATTTGGACAAGCACCATAGAGATCCCCGGATGGATCATTTGCAACCCTAATTATCCACCCATGGTCAGTATTAATTGGCCACTTTCCCTTCATATAGAGGCTCTTGTGTATGAGGTTACTCTCTGAAGCATGGTCTATCAAGGCCATGTAAGGCTCCTCAAGATCTCCCACCTTAACCAAGGTTTTTGTTGTGGCCCTTACCCAATGGTTTCTAGAATAGTGGATCTTATGAGTGGCCTTGTCTTCATCTTCATTTTTAAATTTACCATGCCTATTTCTGCCACTCAAAGATTGGTAGTAGCTTACAACATTCTCATCTTCATCTCTTTGATGTACTTGTATCACACATGTCTTTGAAGCACTCTCTTTAGCCTCTGATTGGATAGACTCCGTTAAAGGTTGTCACTTTCTTCTTTTGATATCAATGATTTTCTGGTGGAACTCTCTCTTTGCAATTCCAAGGACTTCTCCCAATGTAAACTCCACCTTGCTATTTAATATCCTTTCCTCTAAAACTTTCTTTAAATCTGTGGTAGCTTCAATATCTGATTGTAGCTTATATGATGGGCATTTTCCTTTGCTCTTTTCTTTATCTTGCTTTTCCTTTGGTGCAGCATATCTCGTTGGTACTTCTTGTGATGGAGGATCCCTTTCCCTAGGCTCTTGAGAGGGACCCATATCCTTTCTTCCTCCACCTCTAGTAGCCCTCTGTGAGGGACCTTCATCCCCATTTTCTCTCTTGCAGTTTTCTTCAACAAGTGCCTTGTTTCCTCGATACTTTGCAATGTAGACATCCACTAATGAGGCATCTACAGGTTCATTCCACCCAATCTCAAGACGGATACAATCTCCAGCTTCATGTAAGATTTCTTTAGTCAACTTTACGTTCATAGCTAACTCCATTGCAGATGGCCACACATCTTCACCATCCTCACTCATGTCTTCAATAGATTTTGACCCTTTGAGCATGACTTGACCAATCTTCAAGACAAATTTTGTTGCTTTAACCATTGCGATAGCATGCCTGGTTGCCATGTTCTCAACTAGCTTTTTCATCCCTTCTTTGCCAAAGTTGGTCGCCAAGGGCTTTCCTATTTCACTAAGATGTATTTTTCCTTCTTTGAAGAAGACAAGATCTTTACCCAAGACATCTTTGAAGCTTTCACAGTCCCTTCTTGGATGGTCTGGGCTGTCACACCATATGCACCTATTTACAAACCCCTCTATGTTTTGAGGTCTTTGACTTGATGACTGACCAAATGTTTGCCCCTTTTCTTCAAGCCTTGCTAGCTTTAATTTCATCTTGTGTGTGCCCTTCACAAGTTCTTAAAGCATAGATCCATCATCCTTAGAAGCTACAATAGTAGGTTTTGGTTGCTTCTTAGTATCAACAGAAACTGGAGCACCATTGTTCACCACCATCTTGTCTCTTATACATTGTCTTTTATCCAATAGGGAGACTGCATCTTATACATCATTCCACCTTGTCTTCAAACCTTGATCTGAATATTTGTCTTACAAGAGAAGCTCTAACTTTTCATCGATTTCTTATCCCGCTGCTTGTAGGAAAAGTTCTATCTTCTCCCTATCCAAGGAAGCTTGTTCAGTTTGTGATAGTTGAACATTGCGTCACTCAAATTCTCTGAGAAGCTCTGTAGCAAAAATCCCTTCTTTAGTCTTTGCAACCCAATCTAAGAAAGCTATTTTGGTCACCCTCTCAGAGTCCTCCATAAAGTAGTCTTCTTTTGGAGCAAGCTTGAATTCCTCTCAATTTCTTCCATGAGCATTTTGGATTACCCTAATACGATCTTTGATCTTTGGGACACAAACTAGCTCAAAACTTCAGACCATGTCTTTCTCATACACTTGATTCAACTCCATTTCCTTCATATAGTCTTGTAGATACTTTGTGATGTCCTTGCCATCAAGCTGGTCAATTCTCTTCAGAATGAATTGCAATGCTTTGGTGGTTGAAATCTAGCTTCTTTTCAGTTCTTCTTCTTGTTGAATATACATGGAAAATTCTTGAAACATCTGCATGACTATACAATCAAAGTGCATCCCATGTGTCTCTAGAATTTCATGCATGGCTAACAAAGTGTGTAGATCAGCTCACAAAATCCCACCCTAGCAACAACAACTTCACACCGGATTCACCAAAATTTTCGGAATGTGTTGGTCTAGCTGGGAAATTGCAGAACCTTTGGCTGTGAGAGTTCGTGATGAGATTCACAAACACTTTAAGATAAATTGTTTATAGAAAATCACCAACTCTCTTTCTAAAGATGACTAGAAAGCTAAGAGCATTCGTGACAAGACAGGCACAAACCCTCTCCCCTATTATGGTTGGAAATTGCTTGATTTCATAGACGAATTCGTGATGAAATGATCACCAATTCACATCCAACTTTACTTAAAAATAATAATTAAGAACACTAAACTTTCAGCCATGAAAATTCAAATCTCATATAACCACAACTTTCAATCACAACCCAAACCTCTTTCATGGTATCATGTAGCCTCGCCCCCAATTACATACTCGTAACATCAAACAACAGAAAGGAATACACGAGCTTCCACCTTCATGGATACCATTTTATGAATTTGTAGAGATTTAAGAGCTTCTAAAGTGAAACCCAAATTCACTCCCTCACAAGCTCAGATACAAGATTGCAAAGAGGCGGGATTGTAGCACACATTATACATAGATTGGGCAACCATGGAAGCTATAGCACAATAGTGATAAATTGCAATTTTTTTTAGTAAAAAGCATCCCTCTCTCTCTCTCTCTTCCCTCATGGAATTATCACCTGATCTGTAAAGCTCTAGGCCATTTTTCCACTTTGGACCAAAACTGAGCTGTTTTCAACTCATTTTTTACGCAGCAAATGCCATTTTTTATGTAAAAAATCCCAAAGAGAGTCAAAAAAATCCCCAAATTTGTGGGATCACTCTCATAAGCATAAAAGCAATAGATATGGATTATTTTTCATAAATACAGCATTTTGGGTCACTCTCCATGCAATTCTACGACGACGCCTATTAGTTGCTATTTTTGGCAATTTTTGTCCGCATCACACTTTATAGAGGAAATGAGTGTGTCACCATGAAAAACTTAGAATATGTACATTGTCATACCAAATTAAGCATCTTATCAAGGAGAAAAGCACGCAAAGATGCCACATCCAGGGCCACAATTCCCCGGATAGGTATGTACATGAAAGCGACCGCAATAGTCGCTTTATCATATACCACAATATGTAAATTATTGCTTTTCTTTCCATGCATCAAGAAGTGTCAAAAGTGAGGTACATGGCTAGAAAAATACATTTTTCTTAACCGAAGAAAATAAGGGCAAACTTGAAATTCTACCGGTTTTTAGGTCAAAATTTGAAGCTTTTGCCGCTATTTACACTAAAACTTGTGTAAATTTTCCGGTTTTCTTCAAGGCAAGCTCAAAATCTAACCGGGATTTTATGATTAAGCCAGTAAAAATATACTGTACCCCGATTTTTTTCTAACACTGGTGAGGTATTTGTTTTTATTTCAAACTATGTTCGTGCCCACGACACGACACCGTAGAGTTTATATGACAAAAAAGTCAAATAGATATAGATGTCCTTGGTACATCAACTCTCATAGAAGATGAGAGATTGACTAGTGATTTTTGTTAAGAACTCTCTTGTAATGTCTACTTTTGATAAATGGAATTTAATTATTATCTAACAGTGAATAGATAGTGATTTGTGTTTCTTAAGATGGTTATTTATGTGGTTAAGTGAACTAACATATTGGTTATATGTTTTCAAATTAGTTTTTGCAGCCATGGCAGATGGCAAGGAGCCATACTCTATGATTTTTAGTTTTCTTGTTACTCCAGTTGGGCAAATACGTACTTTTTTCTCACAATTTTTTCCAGAGCATTGTGCATATGCACAACAGTTTTGGAGAGTTTGTCCTTTGAGACTAGATATAATTGCTTTGACCCCTCATACTAGCATTCCAATCACACCAACTGGTGGTACCACACCTTTGACGAGCATCCCAGTTCCACCGACCGATTGAGCTACACCATAGACTGCGCTCTCTCATTCTTCTTCAAGACAATGCCGGTCTCGTCGTTCAATTGGTGTTAGTGCTTGTTGTGGTAGTGTTGCTATCAATGCATCAAAACTATCAAGAGAGCATCCCCCTCCCTTTTTAGTAGATAGTACACCAATTAGCACACCACGTACACCTTGGGGATCACATGAGTTTGATCATATCAAGGTTTACTAGACCAAGGATGGGGTACCAATTATGGATAGGGCTAGAAAGTTCATGCTACAGAGGGTTTGCCAGCTTTATATTAAGGCGGTCCGAGGCGGGCAACAAGAAGAGCAACCTCTAGACACCCTTCAACACAACACAACACAAACCAAAACAACAAACCCATAGCCAAATCCCAACTACACAAGGGGCACCACCTAGTTTAAGAGCGAACTAGGACGCAAAAGAGGAGAATCGTTAGAGCAACCCACAAACAAGCAAGGAATTTACACTAACCCTAACACCAATGGAACACTCTCACACACTAAAACACGAGAGAGAGAGAGAGAGAGAGAGAGAGAGAGAGAGAGAGATGGTGTACAACTTAGCTTCAACTTTATATTTTGCACAAAAAGGAACTTAGAGCTTGCGGAATCAAGTGACAAGATTTGGTTATAGCATCACTAGCACATTGTCTTAGGGTTATGGGAGCCCTCTCACCATCCACCCTCTTACAATGGTAGCCAAACAATAGCCAATGAATCACAAGCAACAAAACAACAACCTTCAATGAAACAAGTCACCTTATGAAGCTGAATGAGTTTGCCAAGCCAAATTGGAGGAGAAGCGCGCGCCTTTGGACATGAATTGCACCCAAAACTACCAATTCATTGATGTTGGGGTAGATACAACAATGGTAGGAAGAATATCTTCTACTCGCACTCACTCAAACTAGCTCAAGCTTTTCTATGCACCAAGGTGATGGTGTATAGAAAACTTACTCTCTCTTTACAACCAAGATAGAACTGGCGTGTGGTACGCTCAATCTAATGTGCAATGGTATAGTGATGTCTTTTACAAGGAGGAATGGGTTCTATTTATAAGTTTTAGAAGCCTTGATTAGGATTAAGCCTAATCAATTTTATTAGGAAAAATCAAGGATTATGAATTTTTATGAATTTCAAATGAGAATGGGGTCTCTCTTTTCTCTTGAGTCACATGGATGTGGGCTTAAGTAAGAGAATTATTGATGTGGTGAAAGGACAGAAACTTCCATGGGAGTGATTGAATTTGGTTTACTTGTGCGGTTGCCTACTCCATATGTTGATAGTGTGGGTGCATTTTTACAAGAGAAGTTAGTGGTAATAATCACTAGAATTGTTAGTGATACATTTACAATGGGTAGGATGAGTTGATTTGATGAAGGAAGAGGGGTGAATTAAAAGAGAATCATTGAGATGGTGAAGCTTTGAAGAAGTTTGAATTCACCCTTGTGTACATTGTGGAAAAAATGATCGCTGGTCTTCTTCTTCTTCTTCGCTTCTTTACGTCGCCGCCACGGTTGACCACCACGATGAAAAGAGGATTTGTTGATGAAAAATCCTCAATTTGCAGAACTTATCATGGTTAAGATGCTGAATTTTAGATATTTTTAGGAGAGGTAAATGAAAATGGAGAGAGACATGGAGAGGGTGTATGTATGTAGAGGTTCATAAAAGAACTATAGGGATGAGAGAGAAGGGTAATGGTGAAGAGGGTGGGAGAAGCCATGGAAATTGCAGGTTTGAGTGAGGGAAGGAGAGGGAGGGATGTGTAAGAGTGAGTAGGTGTGTGGAAGGGTGAGAGAAGACTAAGGGCTACTTGTGAGAAAAGTGGGCAGACTGGGGTCCACTCAAAAAATCATAGCTCTCCGTTGGTAGCTCCAAAAATCATGAAAAAATTTGAGGTGATTATTCAAAGCGTGGGCTACATTTTCTCTTTTGACCACCGCTCCAAATTCGGAGTGGAGATAGGTGCCAAAATTCTCACCAAAAAAGCCTGTTTTTATGCCTGCAAAAGTCTTTTAGTGGCCCCCTCCTTTGTTGAATTTGTACAATGCATCCAAGAGTGAGCCCCTCCTTTGTCATATTATAATACAAAGCATCCAAGTTGCCCTTGACCCATGCATGGAGGAGTATTATTGGTGAATAAAGAAATATATACATGGTGGGACTAGTGTATGGACTATTCATGGACTTTAGCTCAATGAGCACATGGTGTTAGAATAATGAGTAAAAATAACAATAAAAATATGGAGGAGTTATGGATATGGAAAGATACTGGAATCATATGATATGGTCCCTCCTTGAATTATTTTGGGTGAAAGAGGAAAAGGTATCCAAGTAAATAATATAATAAACGTAACCAATGAGTAGAAATCAATTTTTTGTTTTCACGAGGGTGAGGGTGAAAATGTGGGAGTGATTTGTATAAAGGAAAAATATGAGGTTAGAGTATGTACATATTGGCAAAAAATATAATTATGGTGTAAGATGATGAAAGAAGGTGTACATAGGTTTAATAAAACACACACCTAAGTAGAAATATTTAAATAAAATACCAAAATAATTATAAAAAATCCATATATTTAGGCCATATATACAATGAAATATTTACACACAAAGAGGCCATAATATACTTTTATTTTTTTATTTTTTTATTTTTTTGACTCAACTAGCCTAGTGACTAGCTAGCTGAGGGTTTTTTAAGAAGATATGGGAAAAGCCCCCTAACTCACACACGCCTATGTACAGTGAAATGGTAGGGATAGCCATAGCGTTTGGGTGAATTTGGTAGGGTGGAGTAACTTACTATGGCAATTATGGAGAGCCAAAAAACGACTATCAATATGATGCACTTTGGACACTCTGTGATGGAGCATTGGTATGGTCAAGATGAGGAGAGAAAGATCTACATCATTGATGCCATTCACAGAGAGTACATGCTAGCAGATGGATACGATCCAATCTTCAATGATTGGATCTTAGGTGTGGCTATTGCAATGATTTCACATCATCAATTAGAGGCACGAGACAGATACAAGAACAATGCATCAATGAGTGGACATGGACCACACGAGAGAGGTGCAAGAGCACTACACAAGTTTTAGCAACAGCGAGATGCAGCAAGAGCATGGCTGGAGTCTGTAAGATCTTCTCATCTTGGGAGTGGAGGCTATGAAACTCTTTGACATGAGTTTTTAAGTGTCATATAGTATTTGAATAGCGTATGTATAGATGTTTTATTAATGTTTATCTAATGGTTAAGTGTTTATATTATAGGAGCTTGCCATGAAGCATCCTCCAACACGTAGAGAAGAGAAATTTGGATTCAAGCATGGACTATCATCTCTTCTCTATCAGCTTCAAGATGAGGAAGAGTTTGTCGATTGGGAGCCATTACCTTGATGAGTATGTTGATGTATAGCTAATTATGTTTGTGAGATCCCGAACCCCGAGAATATTGGGGTGACTTGATAGATGGCCTCCCTTTATTCTCCTTTTCCATTGACGACACCCTACTCTGTTCCCACAAAGTAGAGATACGAGCAAGAAAAGAGAGGAAGTCCCCTATCCATCATTTATGTGGTTATAAGAGTCATACGCCACAAGCCAGGTTGATAAATCTAGGATTCTAATGAAGTTGTTTCCTAACATAAAGATGAAATCCCATTGACATATTTAGAATCTATAAACAATGCCCTTTTCCCCACGTATAAGAGGCACGGCCGCCATCCATGAACCATAAATACGATATGAGACTTAGTCTAAACTAAATAGTAATATTGTGTCACATAGATTCGGGCCATCTCAACTCTTGGCACAATAAGTCTCTACTTTCACTTCTCTTAATAAGAGGGAGTGGAGAGTTTCTTGACTAATCGAGACCACCCATCCTTGACTGGCAACCTGAGCCAGCCCCTACTTTCCACCCCACACTCACACTTTTTACCACATTGTTTAACATATACAAACATTGTTCCTTAATTACTTCCAAACACAGGTTCTTTTATACAGCCCTTCAAACAATAGCAAAACAATTCAAACAAGGTCTAATGAAGACAGCCCTACTATTCATCAAAAACAACTTTTCCAATTGCTCATGAGTTTGCCGCTACCCGTGGACTTCCTCTATCTAACCAACAGAGCCTTTGCAAAGGATTTATTTGCTAACCGCAAATTGCACAACCTTCCCATCTCACTAATCGCGAGGCATCCTGCTACTCGCGAGGCATCTTGCTAACTGCTAGGCATCCTGCTACCCGTGAGGCATCTCGCTAACCACGAGGCATCTTGATAACCTCCATGCATCCTGCTACCCATGAGGCATCCCGCTAACCGGGAGGCATCTTGCTAACCACCAAGCATCCCTCTATCCGCGAGGCATCCCGCTACCCACGAGGAACAAAAGATATTCTTTCAACAATTCTCCTCATTAAATGATTCATCAACATGATTAACCAATTCTCTATGTCAATTAGTAACCACTTATCAAACAATAACAATTTATTAAGCAATAACAATTTATTAAGCAATAACAATTCAACAAACAGTGACAATTTATCAAACAGTTCTTCACTAATCTATGAAAACATATGCTTGTTTCTTCTGATAAATCACGTTTCTTGGACGGTTTAAGGGGTTTCCTATGCTTAGCTTCCCAAGTCAAACATGAATAGCAATGCATAATTATAAATTTGTCTTACCCGATTTGGAGCGCGTGCGGCTACCTCCTGTGCTGGAGGTTGGACGGCTTCTACTTCTTCTTCGATGATGCTTTCGCATGAGATATGTTCGGAGTAGACACCTTTCTTCCCACCTTACTTGGTGGTGCAATGGCATAGGCGTCCTTAGAACGGGAGACGGCACGTCGATGATTGGAGATGGAGATGGCTTGAAGGTGAGAGGTTGAGGGAGAGAGGCTTCCTTCGGTGCGTCATTCCAAGAGAGCTTCTGCTTCTGTAGATGTGTGTGTTCGAAGTAAGAGGAGAAGAGTCCTTTATATAGGCCCTAGGGGGATGCTAAGAATACTAAGAGGGTTTCAAGAATACGAGAAGAAAAAGCTCGCGCGTCGTTACGGCTCTATTAAAAAAATTTATTATTATTATTATTTTTTTTTCTTTGTGACGTTCGCAAATTTGATGCGCGATTTTAAAAAGCTCTATACTTACAAGTTCCCATTCTAGCTTGAGAGAGAGAAAGAAAGAAGTATCCTAATTTTGACTCACCTCTCTTTCTTTCCTAAAAATACTATCTCTAAGCTTTTTCTTCACATATAGATTAGGTTCCCACATAAACGTATTGTTCCACATAAAGAAAGATCATAAATAAATAGATTCTGAACCCGATTTCTCTGACAAACTCATGATGACTCTCAAAATTGAGAATCTCAATTACTTTGCAAAATAACTGAAATGACTTATATGGATAAATGTTGGCTACATTATAATCTCCCCAACTTAAGGATTCGAAATGTTTTCATCTCGAGGAAAAGTGAGGATACTCCTACTGTAATTACCAGCGGCCATCATTATGTCAAAAAGGGTGATTTTCAAACTTAGACTTATCCAGTCCACTGAAAGCTCAATCATATAAATTAATCAATCCCTACTTATTCGATTCATTAAAACTCAATCACATGACCTAACCAATCTTAACTTAACCAGTCCATCAAAACTTAGTCATATGACTTAACCAGTCATGACTTATCTCAATCACATGACTTAACCAGTCATGGGTCATCCAATCACATGACTTAACCAGTCAAGGCTCATTCAATCCACACAAAAAACTCACTTACATGACCTAACCAGTCAAACAATTTCTTTGTAGAAAACAAGTCAATCTTCTAATCATAAAGTCATCAAAATGTCATATAGGGGTCTACAAAAGATCTCCCCATGAGCAAACATAATAGAGGTTTCAACCATAACTATGGTACACGTCAATTGCCATAACATAATATTTCTGCGAGTTCGGTAATGGGTATAGAAAACCATATACATGTGGAAGCTTGAAGTAGCCAATTAAATCTTTTTAACCTACGCTCTGATACCAATTTTGAGGTCCCCAACCCCGAGAAGATTGGGGCGACTTGATAGATGGCCTTCCTTTATTCTCCTTTTCTATTGACGACACACCCTACTCTATTCCTACAAAAGTAGAGATACAAGCAACAAAAGAGAGGAAGTCCGCTATCCATCTTTTACGTGGTAATAAGGGTCATACGCCACAAGCCAGGTTGATAAATCTAGGATTTTAATGAAGTTGTTTCCTAACATAAAGATGAAATCCCATTGACATATTTAGAATCTATAAACAACAACTTTTTCCCCACGTTTAAGAGGCACAGCCGCCATCCATAAACCATAAATACAATATGAGACTTAGTCTAAACTAAATAGTAATATTGTGTCACGTAGATTCGGGCCATCTCAACTCTTGGCACAATAAGTCTCTAATTTCACTTCTCTTAATAAGAGGGAGTGGAGAGTTTGTGGACTAATCAAGACCACCCATCCTTGACTGGCAACCTGAGTCAGCCCCCACTTTCCATCCCACACTCACACTTTTTACCACACTGTTTAACATATACAAACAGTGTTCCTTAATTAGTTCCAAACACAGATTCTTTTATACAACCCTTCAAACAATACAAAACAATTCAAACAAGGTCTAATGAAGATAGCCCTATTATTCAACAAAAACAACTTTTTCAATTTCTCATGAGTTTGCCCAACCCACAGACTTCCTCTGCCTAACCAATAGAGCCTTTGCAAAGGATTTATTCGCTAACCGCGAATTGTGCAACCTTTCTAGCTTGCTAATCGCGAGGCATCCCGCTACCCGCAAGGCATCTTGCTAACTTCCAGGCATCCCGCTAACCGCGAGGCATCTTGCTAGCCGCCAAGCATCCCGCTACCCGCGAAGCATTCCGCTAACCGTGAGGCATCCCGCTTCCTGCGAGGAACAAAAGTTATTCATTCAACAATTCTCCTCATTAAATGATTCATCCACATGATCAACCAATTCTCTATATCATTCAGTAACCACTTATCAAACAATAACAATTTTAAGCAATAACAATTCAACAAACAGTGACAATTTATCAAACAGTTCTTTCACTAATCTGTAAAAAATATGCTTGTTTCCTGTGATAAATCACATTTCTTGGACGGTTTAAGGGGTTCCCTATGCTTAGCTTCCCAAGTCAAACATGAATAGCAATGCATAATTATAAATTTGTCTTACCAGATTTGGAGCGCGTGCGGCTACCTCCTGTGCTGGAGGTTGGACGGCTTCGACATCTTCTTCGGTTGATGCTTCTGCATGAGATACATTCGGAGTAGACACCTTTCTTCCCACCTTCCTTGGTGGTGCAACAACATAGGCATCCTTAGAACGGGAGACGGCACGTCGATGATTGGAGATGGAGATGGCTTGAAGGTGAGAGGTTGAGGGGGAGAGGCTTCCTCCGGTGCGTCGCTGCAAAAGAGCTTCCGCTTCTGTAGATGTGTGTGTTCAAAGTGAGAGGAGAAGGGTCCTTTATATAGGCCCTAGGGGGGTGCTAAGAATATTGAGAGGGTTTCAAGAATAGGAGAAGGAAAAGCTCGCGCGTCGTCGCGGCTCTATAAAAAATATATATATATATATTTATTTATTTTTATTTTTACTTTTTTTTTGTGGTGACGTTCGCAAATTTGATGCACGATTTTAAAAAGCTATATACTGACAAGTTCCCATTCTATCTTGAGAGAGAGAAATAAAGAAGTATCCTAATTTTGACTCACCTCTCTTTCTTTTCTAAAAATACTATCTCTAAGCTTTTTCTTCACACATAGATTAGGTTTCCACATAAACGTATTGTTCCACATAAAGAAAGATCATAAATAAATAGATTCTGAACCCGATTTCAATCCGATTACTCTGACAAACTCATAATGACTCACAAAATTGAGAATATCAATTACTTTGCAAAATTATTGAAATGACTAATATGGATAAATGTTGGTGGCACAACATCGTACCCCACTTGGAACCCAAGGGCTACATATACACCAAACCCAATGCTAACCACCATTCCACATGCAATCTCGAGAAGGTTTGTCCCCACTATACCTGCTCCCTTGGGCGACTTGGCAACATTTACTCAAGCTACTAGTCGATCCATTACTGAAAATATGTGTAACACGCCTGATAGACAGCCTAGAAGTAAGGCAGTACAAATAGCCAAGCTCACACAATCATTTAGTGGAGATAGGGATATGAGAAATCATATCAAAGTGTTTGAACAAATATGTGATTCCCCAGGAGAACACAATGGCCTGCATAAGAGTAATGCTTTAAGCACGACCTTAAGTGGAAAGGCTGAGGATTGGTATAGAACCCTAAGAATGGAAGAGAAAACGATTTACCTTACTCTTAGGAGAATGTTCTCGAAAGAGTACATACAAGAGGGAGTACATTGGGGTAAAGCATCTCAGGTCCAGAAAGCCCAAAGAGAGGAAGGAGAGCCCGTGAGAGACTTTATTAGTCGCTTGAAGAATTTGAATTCTCGTTGTAATCCAAATGAACGCTTCAATAATAACCAATTTCTCGATCAATTCATTAGGGGACTAAGACATGAGGATATCTACAATGGCCTAGTCATTAAAGGTATCACCACTTGGGAAGCAGTCACCACCAATGCGATTCAGTTGGAGGACAATTCAATGATTCAAGGAGAAAGAGTGTCTGTTGAGCCTAAATCTACTAGCTCTCAAGGATCGGGGCATGAGCCAATCACCCTAAAGCCTGTTGCTGAAGAGCCAAAGATATTTGAGATTACTTTAGCAGATCTCACCAAGGCCATGCAAGAGAGTCTTAGAGATAATCGCGCTCCACAAAACAATCATATGTATCCAAGAAGGGAGCAACAATGGTGCTCAGTTTGCTATGGTCCGCATAGTATCAGTGAATGCTCTACGTTTAGAGTAAAATTTAAAGGGAATTTCAATGCATGTGGAAGATATGGTCATCAAGCCAAGGATTGCATAGTATTTAAAGGTGCGATGGCCAATACACCAACTTTAGCATGGACGGACACACCTCGAGTGCCTACATTGATGCCGCCCCACCTCTTGAACAACCGTCGAAACACATGGTCCCTAGGGCCCAGAATGTTGTTCAAACAACACCCTTACCACCTCCAGTGCTAGGATCGCAACCATCACATCTGAGAATCACTTCAGTGAATCAAAGTGAATTACGAATCATCCATTGCTTGTTTGGAAGGTTGTGAAGAAGATATAGACCCTAAAATTGCCTATGGGATTGAAGAAAGTCCACAATACTACATGGAGGACTATTGGGGACAAGTCAAATGTGTCTATCAAGTAGTTGCTCTTGCAGCAAGAGGCGAAAATATCAATTTCATTGCCAAGAGACCACCTCTTCAATGCTATGAGTGTGGAGTTCCACATCGTGTAGCCGAATGTCCCATTAGATTACAAAAGAATGCCACACTAATGCAAACCAATCAAGCGAGCACATCTACAATGCCGATACTCATGTGTAATTGAAGTGGCATAAATTATTTGATTGCCCAATATCTGAATAATCCAAATGTGCCAAAGATAATGCCATTGAATTTAATTGAGGTTTCCAAGGAGCCAACACAAAGTAAACATGTGGTACCAGTAAATGTACTCACATGATCGGTGCTCCAAAATCAAATGTATATTCTTGAAGAAAGAGATACATCAATTGCCCAATTTCAAAAGAAGAAGAAAACACGAAGGAAGAGATCACAAAAAGCAGTAAAGTCAAACCCTAGATCGAAGACCAGCATAGGGACTAGTGATGACCCCGTACATATGAATGACACTGAAGAGGATTCTGATTCAGGTGAACCCATGGAGACTAAAATGACCACTAGGAAAGAAACAAACAAGAAAGATTGTCATGAGCCACAATGGCCAGGACCCAAGAAGAAGATAGGAACTTACCCAAACCTTACAGAGGAGATCAAGCGAGTCAAGCAATTAATGAGTTTGGTAGAAGAGACCCAAAGGGATCTAGAGCTAGCACCTAGGCGGACCCAGATTACAGACACAGTGTTCCCTATGCAAAAGCAACCTCACAAAGCCCCTAGACCACTAGCCATACCTAGTGTTATCCAAGAAGAAAGTGACTTCAAGTCATGGGAAACTGGGCATACTCCCTTCTTGTTGGACAAAATGTTTATAGAGGGATTACCCGACCCTATCAAAGAAATGGAGATACCATCTTCCCCATGTCAATGGATTGAAGCCCAAAAAGTGCCGTTAAATATTGCCAAATTGGTGGATTCCAAATTGCCCAAAAACCATGTCTACTTACAATTCCAAGATTCTGTCATTCAAGTTGATCTTGTAACTGGTCGGGCACATCCTCTAGGAAACAGATTTATAATTGATCGTAGATCTAAGACCACAATTCACTCGGCCCCATTGCAGTATTGTTACACATGTAAAATGGACACTCATGTTGGCGAAGATTCCCCTTATATGGATGTTTTAATTGGGATGACTGAGTCTGACAATGTGGATCGGGTCCACCTAGCAGCAACCATAAACACTTGGAGAAATAGGGGGACAATGTGGGTAACACCTGAGAGGGATGAAATGCCACAACTGGTATCTTTAAATATGACAGGAGCAATGCATGTAGCTTCTGACAAGACTCATCAAAGTATAACAAGGAAAACATACAAATGGGTCCCTAAAGCTTCTTTATCAATAATTTTTTATGCTAAAAATTAGGAGCCTTGTAAGAGACACCCCACTCGATCCAAGAAATGTAAGAAAACGTTGCGGGCTACTATGAAGGGTATGATCAAATCTGGATGCCAAAACGTAAATTGTGTTCTTACCTTTCACTTATAGACCCATGTGAGTCAAATCTTGTAACTATAAAGATAATTAAAGATCATGGAAAGGGAAAGATCACAAAACACTATACACCTCATCCGGAGCTAGTTTGGGTACCCAAGCAAGAATGACTTGTTTTGCTCAGATCAATTATAGAAAAGACAAATGAAACTTCTTGATCTTCATGTAGTTCATATACAAAAATACAAGCTTTGACACAACCTCCACCTACCATAGTAAACATCATACAAACAAGAAATAATTTTCACCTCCCGTTGTAAGTTCACCACCTACAACAATGTTGCAAGTAAAATCATGGGAGAGTACCTTATCACCCTTACAACTAGATGAAACATTTAGGACGGTTGAAAACTATTGGTCAAAGTCTTCACCCATAACAACTTGGAACAATTGGTTTCAAAAGGTGACGGCATCAAACTATATGTCCCCACCTATTGGTGACACTGCATGCATCTGTCCTCGATAAATCCGCAATCAAATAAAAAAAATCTGCCAACTAAGGTCAAAAAGTAAAAGTATACGTTGGGGGGAAAGCCTAATGGAAAAGCTTAAGGTTTTTATAGCAGCTCCACCTATATTTACTACAGTGGATCTGAATGAGCCGTTTATCTCTTCCACCCTTTTTCTTTTCCATCTTCCCAATGGACCCTCGGTCCTTAACTGATATGTATCAGTGCGATTTGCCACAAAACGCACCCATTGTAATGTTTTTTTTTGGTCCCATAGGTCATATTTGACCTTGGTGGATGATAATTCAATCTCTCTCTCTCTCTCTCTCTCTCTCTCTCTCTCTCTCTCTCTCTCTCTCTCTCTCTCTCTCTCTCTCTCTCTCTCTCTCTCTCTCTCTCTCTCTGTGTGTGTGTGTGTGTGTGTGTGTGTGTGTGTGTGTGCAAACTACCAATGGTCCAAAGGCACACCCATCAGTATTGACACACCAAAGAGCAGAAGAAGAAGAGAAGGGGGTGGGGAACAGAGATAAAAAAATGAAAATCTATGGAGCTTAATATTTCAAAAAAGCCCATGTATACAACTCTCTTCACTTGACAGGCTTCTCCCTTCATTCATTGGCAAAACGCCCCCATACAAGCAAAAAGGGGGACCCTTATAGGGAATCTTTTATAACTTTGGCAAGTTTTCCCTCACTAGACACATGTCCCAGTTCATCCAGTTCTTTTTCGAGATATTTGCATGGTGATATTTTTCTTTGGGCGGTGCTGCGCTATGTCAACTTTCCTCCTCCTCGCTCTCTGAGACTGCACGGGAACCCATGTCACGTGCACATATAACCCTATGTGCATGTGGACAAGCTAACCAGCTTCTAGGATTAAGGTAGCCTAGGAAATGTTATGGCACCTTCGCGAGCCTATACACAAGACATGCATGTCCAAGAACTTAGAGTAGCTGCATACCCTCTTATTACACAACCCATTCGGACCATAGCCTCAGAGATCCACCCATTTCCCACACCAGATCCTTGCTGAAAATCAGCCCATCAACGTCAAATTAGTCAGCGTTTTTAGATTTCAGCCACCAGTGTTTTTGCATAGCATCGTCATCGTCGCCGTCATCATTGTCGTTGTCACCCCGCCGACACAATTGCAAAATTCAACCCTAGATTGGCTTGGGACCCCATCTAGTGTTGTCTCTTCTCTCTCTCTCTCTCTCTCTCTCTCTCTCTCTCTCTCTCTCTCTCTCTCTCTCTCTCTCTCTCTCTCTCTCTCTCTCTCTCTCTCTCTCTCTCATGCACTTTGCACTCACAGTTTTCAACTCTCTTTGTTTTGGTCATTGTACATTCTCTCTGCAAGCAAGGAAGGCTCTCCCTTCCTCTAAGTAAAAGGAACCTTGAGCACTCTCTGAGCACTCATCTTGAGTCTACACCATCATTCACTTCCATTGCACATTACATTGGTAATAGAGCTTGTTAGAAGCTGGACACACCCTACGAAAAATGACTGCCTGACGGAATATTATTTTTGTAATTATTCATTTATTGAGAAAACCCGACATTTCACCTTGTAAATATTGGGGCTTACGGAAGTTTCCAGATTGTATCCCAGTTTTGACATTTAGATTGAGTAGATGGTTAAATTGGAACATTAGGGTTTTGAGAATTGTAAGGTATTTATACCACTTTTTGACCTTAATAAAGGACCTTTTTGTCATTTTAAAAAAAAGTTTCAGGTCTATGAGTGAGCGTACTGTGTACGAGAGAGAGTGAGAGCTTCATCTTGACGTTACACGCGCATCGTTGGTCGGAATCGAGTGCGGATAAGTGTAGCGTGTTGCCCCCGACGAGAGCTACGCGCCAATACCTACATTGCGCGCATACGGTCTGGTTTTGCGAGCTCCATCTACGAGCTTCATCTGGTGATTCGGTGAGCATACGTTGTCCGATTTTGCACTGCAGTATATCCACGTGTTCTCATTGAGTAGAGCTACACATTAGGCACTTTAGATTTCAAAAATGACGAACTATAAATTTCGGCCAGACATCCTACGTGATTCTGCACCAGGTGTTTTGGGTTGGGATTTTGGTTCATAGACCTTAGGGAGAGCGACCTATTGGTGTTAGTAGGGTCTCCTTCAAGTTCTGTGGTGTTTCGAGATTGTTTAATGGGTGTTCGGCTCTAGAAAGCGTTGTAGGAAGTTTCCTCTTATGCACTCTTGAAGGTTGTGACTTAGACATTGGGTAGAGACCTCTGTAGGTATTAGTTAGGAGTTGGTCGAGTGTAGGTTGACACCCTATGCTTCCTTCCATGCGCCTGCTGATCGAGCTTCGTCCTTAGCTGACAAATCTTGTTAGGTGAGTTTTCGTTGTGCTGGCGTCCGTCGCGGCGTATCCGTCCAACATTGGCGCCACTGTCAGGGACGAAAACCTTAGGTAGGTGACCGAGACTAGTACTTGAGGATAGGGATTCTTTGGCTTGCCAAGAGTCTCGTTTTACATTTAGATAGGATAGAGGGTGGAGGACTCTCTAGGTCTTAGAGGGAGTCTAGGGATCGTGTGTCTAGCCTAGATCCTTCGACTTAGGTAGATTTAGGTAGACTTAGGTAGTTTTTAGGTGAGTTGATGAGTAGGAGTTGAAGTGGTAGAAGTAGTGAAAGGAGAGCTTGAGAGTCCGCAGAGGCCAAGAAGCAACCAAAACACCATTATCACCATTCCACATGAGGAGTATAAGTAGAGTAAGTAGGACATCATGATTCAAGATCTAGAGCACTTCATGCATGTATACTTGCTTGTTAGATTCATCACAAGGTTCTAAAAGACGCAAAAGTGTGTTTGAAAGCTGAAGTGAAGTCCAAAAGTTACTGTAAGTGTTTTTGATAGAGCTGCAGAGCATCAGGAGCATTTCTGTCATGAAAAAATTTAATTTTAAGCCAGGAGACATCCTATGCGTAGGATGTCTACAAGCTAATCTGGTGGGAATTTTGGAATTTTGAGTTGACCAGTGTGTTCAGAAGGTAGGTTCTACCCTATTTTCACCTGGAAAGTGGAAATTTGACCATATCTTGACAGGATAAGGCCAGATATACGAAAATTGCCAGACATCCTACCCAAATTGTGCCAAGGCATTATTTTAAGACCAAAACCATAGGCTGGCAGCATGAACATGATCTGCATGATATATTGAGTGATTGAGAGAGGTTCTAAGCAAACTTTAGCACTTTTGACTGAAAAAGGCTAGAACAGCTAAAATTGGAGACTTTTGAAATCCAAACCAAAATCAAAGCATACCACTGGGTTGCTAACATCAAGGGGAAGCTATGGGTCAAGTCTGGGTTCAAACAGGCCAAAAAGACATCCTACATGTAGGATGTCATCTGTGTGATTTTACACCCCAAACCTAAATTTGAGCATACCAAAGTGATCAGCACCTCAAGAGAAGTCTGTGCTTTGCATTTGAAGCCATTTAGAGCAAAAAGACATGCTACATGTAGGATGTCTAAAGCAAGAAATTGAATCCAGATACTGACTGTAGGCCTAGCAGAGTATTATATAGCCTGAGGCAAGCCTCCTAGTCAATTTTGGTCCAATTTGGAGTTGATTAGACTAATCAGACCAATAGCAAGACTGTCGGAACAGATTTTTGATCCATTGACCAGCTTATAGGTGTCCAAATCAAAAAGTAAAAACAAGTGTGGACTCAGCACATCAAGAGGAATCCATAGTGCAAAAAATCCAGGCAAAACATAGCAAGAGACATCCTACGCGTAGAATGTCTACTGGGACTTAGTGAAGAGAAAATTTGATTGAGCTTATACAATGAGGTTCCATTTGGCTTAAGGGTTCCATAACTTCTTTCAGAAGTGAATTTGGACCTTGTTTGACCTTTTGATGGATCAAAGACTAAATTCAGACTTTTCATGTAAATTGACCAACATCCGAGGGAAGTACAGTTCCAGATTAGCAAACCTAATCCAGAACACCATCAGTGTATAAAATACAGTAGTGGTTGAGGTTAACTCTCCAGTTATACCAATCATTACTAAGATAACCTCTGGCGGTTAAATGCTTTGATTCGATTGCTGAAATTAAACGCTTGTGTACAGGTATATTCAGCAGCAAAGCAAGAAGTTGTGCGGAGACTGATCCTTTGCCAGGTGAGTGGTTGGATTTGTGATAAATTTCATTGATAAGTTTGATGAATTTAAGATCAGGAAGACACATTTTTAGAGACCAAAAGGTGGTAGGTGACCAAGGTAGCTTAGTGTCCACCGCGGAGAGTGTAACTCAAGCAAGGCCAGATCCACTAGCACCGATTATTGAGGAAGGTAGTGATACTGACACTTCATCAGACAAATCCTTCTTCATGATGGGTAGTCAACAGCCAGGAGGTTTCACCTATGATGGACAAATGCCAGGAGGAAGCACCTCCCTAAATCCTTTGAATGATTCCAAGTTCATTGTGATCTTCTTAGAAGGAAAAAACTCGAGGGGAGCCTTAGTTTATTCTAACTATCGAGGACGCAAGTGTATTTGTATTGAAGAAAGGCCGGCTCAGAGACTGGAGATAATTCGAGTTTATGATGATGGAGATAGATTTCGAGACTAAAAGGGGAACCACTATCTGATAGTTAGTAACCCTGAAGATTACAATAGATATGGAGATAACGTGGCAAAGAGGAAAATGGTTTCAGAAACTCAAGAACCACCTCCAAACATTGATCGACCTGGAGCGATTTTTATGTACGATAAGAAAACAACCAGGGTTTCAACTTATAATGAGAATGTGGGAATTTAGAAGCATGAGAGCGAGGGAATAGTCTCTTACTTTCGTTGCAAAGAACCATACCCAACCGATTTAAGCAAAGACAAGGTTATTTACTTATTCTCTTATGAAATTTCTATGGGGAAGGATGTCGTTTTTGTTGATAGGTACAGGCAAGAATACCAACATATTCTCCCAGAGGAGGTAGAAAAGGCAACAATTCCAGGAGCATCAACATATGCCCCCGATGAGGTTCCAAGAGCCACCTACACCCCTAGCAAGTCTACAAATCCATTTTCAGAGGAGTATGACACAACCTCACATTCTACCAAACGCAAACACTCAACAACCAAAACCAACCAGCAACTCAGCCATCATTGCAGGCATGGCTTCGATAGACTGCAACATTGGAGCAAGACCAAAACCGAGATGGTTATCAAGCCGCACGAGGGCTAAGGGATTTACAAGAACCACCACTCTATTCAAGGTATCAAGGAGAGAGTAAGCCAAAAACTCAAGGGTCAACAGAGCCTGGAAGACCACCCATAGAGAGAGTTCGGAGAGATGAACCATCTCTTGCAAGAACTGTTAGAAATTTTGGCCTAGGAGCACAACTGGGCGAGGAACCAGCCTATTACAGAAGACCAGAGGAGATATATAGATTGGGAAGAGGAAATCCAATGATGAGATTTGTAGACCATCGTAGAATTAGACCTTCTCAAGTGCAAAAATGGATAAACAAGAAATACACGGGAAACAGAGATCCGAGAGATCATGTAGCAGCCTTTGTGCGTGTAATTAGAGCGGAAGAGGTGTTAGACGTTCCTACCCAATTTGCAGGGTTTGGACTAACCCTAGAGGATGACGCTGCTACTTGATTCGACTCTGTGGAGCATAGAGACTTTGAGTCTATGGAGGAGGTGTTTGACGAGTTTATCGAGGAATTATCACAAAGGGGGATAGCTCATAATACAGTCTCACAAATCCATAAATTCAAACAGAAAGACAGGGAATCTGTGCGAAAGGCAGCCTTACGACTAAAAAGATATGTTAAGTTCTGCCCTGTGGAAGAACTACCAACTCAATCCAAACTTATGCTTATATTTATTCAAGGACTAAGGAATGTAGATCTCCAAAAGGACTTACATATGAAGAGGAGCACGACGTTGAATGAGTTAACTAAAGAGGCTCTTTACCTTGTGGACAATTGTGCGGTCTATAAAGAGGGTGAGTTCAAGGATCTTGACGACAATTCATCCTTGCAACAAAGTGGAAGCAAGGATTCTAAGACAGCACCGAAAGGAGAAGTAGTTGTAAACCAA
Source organism: Adiantum capillus-veneris (assembly GCF_014529385.1). Classification (NCBI taxonomy): domain Eukaryota; kingdom Viridiplantae; phylum Streptophyta; class Polypodiopsida; order Polypodiales; family Pteridaceae; genus Adiantum; species Adiantum capillus-veneris. The sequence goes on along the minus strand of NC_140958.1, from coordinate 88,174,898 downwards.
GAGCAGCTTGTTGAGGAAGTGCTAAAAAAGATTAACTTGTACGCCAAACCCCAAGCTAAGCAGCCCAAGTGGTGTGCTATTGAACAAAAATGGACAAACCATGGGACGGAGGAATGTTATTATAACAAGGAGTATATAAGAGAATGATCATATACTCCCCAAGCTCAGGTAGCATCTCCTCAAGTTCCACTGATGCCTAGGTATCAAGCAGGTAACCTACCAGGACCTGTAGGTGTAGAAAGACCACAACCAGTGTTGGGGCAACAACCATCCCTACCAGGTTTACGACTAGTTGGCATAAGATACACACCAACCGTAACCGAATCAGAAGAGAAGGCTTTGGTGCCTATGCATGCAGATTATGAAGATCCCAATGGATATGCTTCAAATCCTGTCTATTATCCACCGGAAGAATCCTCAACATCAGAACCATGGAGCATGATGGGAGGTGCAGGACCACCAACAGCTACACAGGCAGCAGGAGAAGGAAGATATATCTTGGATGAACGAACATTGTTGTTCATAGGCAACGGAGGCATGTGCGGGTAGATACATTCATACCAACAAAGAGGAGCTCAAGTAGCACCTCAACAGCCTAAAGGACCCTGCTACAAGTATGGCGGAGACCATTGGCTAAGAGACTGTCCTCATGATGAAATCATTAGAGTCAACACATATTGCACTGAGTGTGGAGTTACTCATTTGATTCCTGATTGCCCTAAGAACCCGAGCAAAGGAGAAAAAACCACCTTGAACATGCTGAAAGCAGTGCCTTCCAGTGGAGGGTCCGAAAACAAAACAATCATACCTATCCAGGCAGTGACACGAGCCCAAGCTCAAATAATGACGAACGAACCAATTAAAAAACAGATGCCCCAAGTTCAGAAACGAAAAATCAGAGACGCACTTGGAAAGCTAGAAAGGCGCGTATGAAAGCCAGGAAAGAACGAGAGCAAACGGCTCTATCCGAGGAGTTAAAACACACAAAGGATAGATTAGAGCGGTTAGAGGATCTAGCTAGCCTAAGCTCACACACTGCGGCAACCATAGCACCCAAGGAAATAGCAGAACCCAAAAGTGCAGGATCGGGAGGATCAGTACTGGCAGACAAGGTAAATGAGCAGTTAGATGCACTTTTAAAAGCTTACGAAGCCAGACTCAAAAAAAACCAAACCCAAGAGCAAAGATGGATGACTTATCCATATGCTGAAATAGAAAAACAGAGGTTGGAAATGTGTAGAAAGATGATTGAAACAGCTCAATCTTTGATCGAAAACCCGCTTGGTAAACCTGCAAATTGGCATGAAGTACCAGCTCCAACCCCTATCAAACCAGCTTTAGATGAACAAGTAGAAACGAAGGAAGGACTCGCAAAGGCTTATGAGTCTAGAGGAGAGCCTATCATAGTGCCAAATACGATAGATGAGGCAAGTAACGGGTTCCAGCCTAAAACACTGGCAAAAATGGGTAAGGATTGTAACGGTCTAGATGATCTGTGGAAACAAATCCGTGAGGCCAACGAAGCTAACAGGGTGCGTTACCACATGAATAGCATGAGAAAACAGAAAAATGAGATCTTACCTCCTATTGAAGAATTTGAGGCAAGATCACAAATGAACTTTGATATACATTCACAAGGGGGAGACCATGGGTCAATTAGTTCTGGGCATAGCCAACCAGACTCACTCAAAACTCTACCCTCTTACCTAGGAGAGTATGAAGCTAAGTCTGAGGTGAGAGCAATCCCATCTGAAAGACTTTCTTCCAACAAAGCGATGGATTCACAAGGGTTGATTGAGTTATGGACCACCCCGGTGGCATGCACAATCACATTAGCCAAACTCCTAAGGTTACTACCAAACATGTGGACCACAGTAGGCAAATGCCTAGAAAAATTTGGAGTGAAAGACCCCACCTCGAAGCTTCAGGAAGGGATCAGAGGATTGGGCAGGCCTCAACTAAACACTAGGCCAGTACCTTTAAACAAGGTTGGAGAGTATTGTGAGGGAGAAGATGGAAACACCACGCTACCAGTAGAATTCCAAGGAGTAGTTTCCAAAGCTATTCTTGACAGTGGAGCAGGAGTCTCTATCGCCACCAAGAAAATCTAGAAAAAATGGGAAAAACTAGCTTTGAGAGCTACCATAATGAAATTGCAATTGGCATATGGGTTCATGGAGAAGCCTCTAGAACTTTTAGAAAAAGTGATTGTCACTTCATGCGGAATCGAGTATGAGCATACATTTGCAATAGTCGATTTCGACAAAAAGAACAATTACAAGATCATCTTGGGAAGACCATTCATGTGACAATTGAAGATGGTCCAGGATTGGGATTACGACCACATATACCTCAGACATGGCGAGACAACAACCAAAATACACCTAAAAGACCATAGTTACAAAGATGTGAACCAGACACCAGTGGAAGAGTTTGATTCAACTACAGTGTGGCAGGATCAGAACTCCCAGCATGGTTAGGGCAACAAAAAGAGCTATGGATGTGCGGAGCTTCACATTGTGGGAGCTAAAAAAAGAGAGAAATGCATCTTAGAAAGAGCGATTGAGGACAAGGATTATATTCCGGAACCTTTTCTTGAAGATGCCTTGGAACCTTTGGAATGGGAACACATACTAGCAACATTGGATGTATGTACCATTACAGATAGTCCAACAACAAAATTTTGTGATAAGGATGGCTATGATGTGCTACCCTATTACATGGTAAGCATTGTACGAGAAGGGGATGAGATGGTAGAACCACCAGAACAAGAAGATTTTTATAACTCCTCTGAGCATCTGAAGATAAATAACGATGCAGATAATGAGTATTCAAAAAGCGCAAGTGAGCGTGGGGAGAAAACAGAGAATATCAAGTTTTATGATTTCGCCAATCAGCACCCTAAACGCCAAGAACGCTATAGGAGGAAATGAGCAGCAAACAAAGCGAGAGAGAACCTGATGCCCAGGATAAAAGATAAAACTCACTATCTAATGCTTGTAAAAGCAAGGGATTGTGTAAAAGATCAAACATCAGGAAGATTCTCAAAAGTTCGAGGGGAAGGAACGCGAGAGGAAATAAGACAAGTGCGGAAAGCTAAAACAGAAACAAAATCACAAAAAAAAGCAAAAATAAAAAACAAAAACAACAAAAGACCCAGAGTGGACCAAACTGGAGCGTAAACAGAAATATCAAGAACTAAAATGGTCTTTACGAGAGGTATGGACTACTGAGGGAGAAAGTGATGGTAAAGGGGAGTCAGAAAAAGGAACATGAATGTACCATCACACTATCAAAAATTTACCATCCACAACAGAAAAATCATAATGACACCACCATTTAGGGAAAGAACAAACCAGGAATCTTATGATGGGCCGGAAAATGCCAAATGGATAGACCTAGCTGAACCAGGGGAGAAGCCTCAACCGGTCTATATAGATTTAGAGCCTGAAGAAGAAGAACGGCTAACACAACTTCTCAAGAAGTATAAAGATGTGTTTGTATGGTCCTACAAAGACCTCAAAGGAGTTGATCCATCGATATGTCAACATACAATTCCTTTGAAATCAGATGCCAAACCTAGCAAACAACGTCCTTATACATATAATGACACATTTGCTAAACGAATCAAAGAGGAGATTAACAAGATGATGGATGCTGAATTCATCTATGAAATCGAACATACAGATTGGGTGTCACCCATTGTGTTTGTCCCCAAAAAGAACGGAAAACTGCAAGTGTGTGTAAACCTCAAAAAGGTAAATGCAGCCACCATAAGGGATAATTATCCCTTGCCGATCACAGAACATGTACTTGAGAGGGTGGCCAGAAAACGGGCTTATTCCTTTCTAGATGGGTTTTCAGGATACAACCAACTGGCAATTGCAATAGAGGATCAACACAAAATAGCATTTGCCACAGAATGGGGAATATATGCATATCGAGTTATGCCCTTTAGCTTAACTAATGGCCCAGCTACCTTTCAAAGGTTAATGACGCATGCGTTCAAAGAATACCTGAGAATATTCTTAGAAATATACATGGATGACCTTTGTATACACTCTCTACTATGAGAGGAACGTATTGAACATTTGCAAAAGGTATTTGAAAAATGCAGAACATATCGAATCTGTCTTAACCCAGAAAAGTGTATTTTTATGGCTAGGCAAGGCCGCATCTTAGGACACATTGTCTCAAGAAATGGCATAACCACAGATCTAGACAAAATCAAGGTCATAGTAGACCTTCCCAGGCCTACTAATGCGAAACAAGTGCAATCTTTCATGGGACACTGTGGATATTATCAAAGATTCATATATATGTATGCAGTCATCGCGCAACCTCAGTATCGTTTCCTAGTCAATTTCGACCGGACTGAGGAGTGTGAAACTTCATTCCAAAAGCTGAAGGAAAACCTTGTATCAGCACCTGTACTTAAAGCACCAGATTGGGAAAAGATATTCCATGTTCACATTGATGCATTTGCATATGCAATCGGGAGTATTCTGGCTCAACCTGGAGACGGAACAATGGATTTTCCAGTTTGTTATGCAAGCCGACAGTTAAATAGTGTTGAAAAGAACTACAAAACCACCAAAAGAGAGGGGTTAGGAATGATTTATGCTATAAAGAAATTTCGGCATTATTTGCTCGCAAACAAATTTGTGTTCTTCACAGATCATCAAGCTCTTTTGTATCTGGTAAATAAACCATGTAATACAGGGAGAATTGTACGCTGGTTTATTATATTGCTAGAGTTTGATTTCACAATGGTAGTTAAAAAGGGTAAAACTCATCTACGGGCGGATCATCTTGCAAGGATACACAACGGGGAAGCTCCTGAAGGAGTAGATGATGACATACCAGATGCTTATCTTTTCAATATTGAAATGGTACCCAAATGGTCTCAGGAAATTCTTAGCATTCTTTCCTTTGGAGGTAGGTTTGATAACACGGAAGACAGATCCAAACAACAAACAATTCAACAAACAAGAAACTTCTAGATGATTGCAGGACGGCTGTATCATTTAGGATCAGACCAAATTCTACGACTATGTATAAATCCGGAGGAATTCGAGTGTTATCTTGAAGAAGCGCATGTCCAAGATTGTGCATTTCATTGTTCAACAGTGAAAACACACCAGAGACTGAAACAATTAGGGGTTTATTGACCAACTATGTACGTGGGACACACATGCTTATGTTAACAATTGTACTATATGTAGTGCCAAACAACCATTGGAACACGCGACATTGTTTCAGATAAACATTGCACCTGCATGGAGTCAATATATCATTGATTTCTTAACCACAAGGACATTTCCTGAAAACATAACAAGAGTACGGAAAAGGGCTATAGAGCTGGAGGATCGCGACTTTAGTTTAATTGAGAACCAACTCTATAAGCGAGGAAAGGACAATCAACTTAGAATCTGTGCAAGTGAAAGTGAATATCTGCTGATTCTAGAACACGCACATGGAGGTAGAAGTGGAGGCCATTTTTTAGGCGATAAGACGGCAAAAATTGTCTTAACCGCAGGAATATGGTGTCCTACATTGCATATGGATGCTGACGAGTTTGTAAAGCATTGTGACGCTTGTCAACGCACCAAGGTGCCGATAAAGAGAGATGAGATGCCACTAAGGCCAATGATGGGATCAAGGGCATTTGCAAAATGGGTCATTGATTTTTGTGGGACCTATTTCACCCCCTGCATATCACACCCATACCCAATATATCATTGTGGCTACGGACTATCTCACGAAATGGGTGGAAGCCAAGGCAACACAAAAAGCAGATTTTGTATGAGAATGTTTTTGTACGATACGGGTTACCAATAGAAATTGTTAGTGATCGAGGAACACATTTTCTTAATGAAGTCATTGAATATCTGCTAGAGGAATTCATGGTCATACATAGAAAATCTGCTCCATATCATCCACAGGCAAATGGACAAGCTGGGGCCACAAATAAAACACTATGCACGGTTCTCACTAAAATTGTATCAGAACCTAGGACAGATTGGGATCATTAGCTACACTCAACACTATGGGCATACAAGGTAGCTTACAAAACATCGATAAGAACGACACCGTACAACATGGTGTTTGGCCTAAATGCTATATTACCCATAGAGTTTTTAATTCCAACTCTACGCGTAGCGAAACGCTTAGAATGGACAGGGCATGAGCTCTCTTCAAGAATATATGATCTTGAAAAGCTAGATGAACTTTTGATTAAGAGCTGTAGCTTCGATCTATGTTAAAAAGAGAAGACAAAAGGAGTTCTTTGACAAGCATATGCGCATGAAAGAGTTCAAAACAGGTGATTATATGCTTGTTTATACCTAGAAGCAACAGGCCAAGAAACATAAAAAGCGAGGGATGGGACCCTTTGTGATTAGTGACCTATCACAAAGCCGACCTATCAAGCTTGCTACATTAGCAGGTGAAGTAATGTCAAATTGGATTAGTGGGTGTCGATTGAAGAAATATCATTTACCACTAACATAGGATATGCTTCAACAAATCCATCAAGAAAAACAACAAATGAAGGAGAAACAGAGGGTATGAGAAGAAGCCCAAGCAGAAGCAAAAGAACGCATGGCAAAAAGAAGGCTTCTACGACGACGACAACAATGTGGATCACCGTTGTGAATCAATGCAATTCGACTAATGAAGTTTGATGAAGACAGAGTGGAGCCAATAATTGCAGTCAAAGTGGGTAGCAATCAAGTTGAATCAACGGCATTGCTTGATTCGGGAGCTCAAGAAAATGTGATCTCTTATAGATTATACAAACAACTCAAGCCCACAGGACAACTTCATCCTACTCCACAAGTGCTGGAAAGTACTACATCACATTCACTGAAAACATTGGGATGGATTATATTGCATATACAAGTACATCAATATATTTACCCACACAAGTTTTATGTGGTCGAGGATGAAAGCACACAACACTCCATGTTGTTAGGAAAACCTTGGCAAAAATCGTACAATGTGCAGATAGATTGGAATGCGAATGCAGTCAAAATTCAGCATGCACAAGAACAACAAGTGGTAGCTTTTGCTCAGCAACACCGGAATAATTAGCTACTAGCATTTCAATCACTGGATAAAGCACCAAAAGGAAGGGTGCCACTAAAGGACAACAAGATACCCAAGGCTAACAAATAGGAAACTGCCAACCATGTTCACAACGGGCATAAGAATTCACCAACCGCAGTGAAAAGATCGGAGTTACAAACACGAGAAAAACAAATATGGGTGCGGAAGGATAGATGTGACATGGCAAAAAAACCTCAATACAACAGAAGAATTCAACAGAAGCAGATAGTTCAACCAAACACCAAGGGAATAAAACAGATATGGATCCAAAAGAAAATGCTCAGCAACAACTCAAATGCGACTCGCATTTGGATTCCGAAAGCGAAGCAAAAGGAACTCCCTTCAGTACAAGCAACATCGGAAGCCAGACAACTGCATATGAAACCGGCAAACCGATTTATGTGGGTGCCAATCAGCAGCACAACTATGGCAACCACGGTAGTAGCACTAAACCTACAAAAACCGCCAAAGAAAAGCTACCAATGGAAAGCAAAAGAGACAAGGTCTACGGCCAATTCAGCCACGAAAATTCTCTCCAAGGAGACCAATATGGCCATATCAACAGTAGCGACAAAGCAAGTGACTTTTGCAAGAAAGACAATCAAACAAAGAGTAGTAGAGTTACATCTTTTACTTGCAAAGAAAACAGAAAACCTCGAGGGCAAATGCCAATAAGCATCTTGCTTATACCCTTCTCTTGCACAGCATTAATTTTTCCATGCATTGACCGAGTATGCATAAAATAGGGCCACATTACACGGCCAAGCATTACCACAATTTTTTCAACCCATGCACGGCACATACTCCGAGGCGATACCTTGTCATCCGAGAGGACTCTGGGTAGGAGGGGGGGAAGGCATTCTCAAATGCGGACCCAGTGGCAGAAAGAGCAAAAAAGGGCATGTTTTTTGACTTTTTTAAGGGTTGTTGTTTGATTGCGAAATTTTTTGGACTAACCCAAGTACATATGCCCTTATACAACATGAATCTATAGGTATCTGGGGCCAAACGCCAAATCAAGCCCCTAGGTGTGTGTATATAAGTAAAACTAACCATTTTTCGCGTAAAATATTGATAAAACGGAGAAATTCGGACATAAAAATTGCATGTGAGTGTATATAGTATTTTGCGATGATGTTTTTTATTTATTATGATTTTTGGGGATTTTTTGGATTTGATTTGCTATTTTCCTTTTAATTTTACTAATTTTCAACAAAAAAACTTCAAAAATACAAAAAGCAGGTGAAAAACGATCGTGATGAAAAACAAAAAATATGGGGATGATCAGTGACTATATGAAAACCTATGGTACAGTGGGGGTGCAATTATGAGAGTGGAGCGAAAAGCGTGTTTTGGCCAGATTTTGACTGAAACGTCAAATTTCTCGGAAACTGGACAAATGAAGTCCAAATCAAGAAATTTTTGAGCCTAAACCGCATCTGGCAAGAAGTTCGGAGCACATGTCAAATTTCATGAAAAGTGGTTCGGGGACCCCCATTATAAGAATTTTTCACTTCATTTTTAGCTCAATTCCACTATTGACCTTTGAGAGAGAGCTCCTGCCACTTAGAGCGAACGGAACTTCCAGCAGCTTCTACGATGCGCACGACTACCTGACGGGCTTCAGACATGAGAGATAGGCTCACTACCTTGAGCTTTTTGCGCATGTTTGTCGTTTTGTCGCGAAAACTAGCGTAGGGTTCACACAGAAAGCGGACAGTAGAGACCTACAACTAGAAGTGGCCACCTAACGGCTAACCCAAAAGCAATGAGACTTCATCGGCAACTTAACCTAGCATAGGAGACCAGTCTTGGATGTCCAAAGGCAGTAGAAAACCATCGGGAAAAACCCTAATTCCTAGAGCCCTACAAGAGGCCACCAAATGGGAAATCGGCGGAGAGGCGCCCAAATGCTACCAAAATTCATGGGTAGGAGCATCTCAACATGCTCGACAAGTCTATGTAGCCCACATGACCAAAATATGACCCAAAGCGGCTCTAAACTTGAAACAGCATCAGACACACAAAGCGTCAAATAGCTCTCGCGGCTTTCTTAGACCATCAACAACCAAGTCCTATGGTTGTAGACCACCACAAGTCATCGAAGACATGTAAACGCAACCACGGGTGCTTCTAGAGCGACAAATTGCCAAATGGAGCTCCGGTGAAGCCAAAGTCGACAAAAACCATACGGCAAGGATCCCCAAGGGATCGGGAAGCTATGGAGACCAACACCAAGAAATATCATCGCCGAAAAGCACTCCAAAAGTCAGAAAACGGCTCGGAGGCTCTGAAATCCACACAGGGAGTTATTTTCTATCTATTTGACTTTTTTGTTGAAATTAGGCTTAAAAGGGACTCAAGGGGACTAAGGGCAGGCACTAGTGGCAGTTTCCATTAAAAATTCATCAGGAGACATCCTACGCGTAGGATGTCTCAAGGCCATTTCTTGGCACAAAACCCAACATTTTTCATTGCACAAAGTTTCTAAATAGCCCTTACATGCTAGCCATCAAGTTTCATCACACTTGGACCAAAATTGACCTCATATGCATGAAAAAACGCAAAGTTAGGGCATAGAGGCAATAATGGGCCATAGACCTACCAAAACTTGTCCAAATCACATGAAACTTGCACAATACGTTCATGAGAACATTGCCAACCAATTTGTGTGGTCACTTGCAAAAAATGATGAAGTAGACATCCTACACGTAGGATGTCTAATTGACATTTTTGGCCACCAGAGGATGTTTTTCCATTCCAGACCTATTCATATCACCTTCAAGAGCTCATGTATCAAGTTTGAAGCCATTCTAATCATTTTTGACCCCCAACACCTTCAAGATACACTTTTTGAGCCCAAAAACACTACACATGGTCTTATCAACATCAATTCTTGTCCAAATCAAAATCCAAGAGCATGGCCATGTTCCACAAGTCAAGGGCTACCCACATAACAAATCTCAAGCTATTTTGATGAAATAGACATCCTACGCGTAGGATGTCTCTAGCATGTTTTTGACCTTCTATGCAAAGAATGACATCATGGGAGCCACTAACATGGTGCAAGGAGTCCATATATCAATTTTCAACCCATTTGGATATCATTTGCCACCTGTTGTGAACATCCTACCCAATTTGTGAGCCTAAAGCCTGAATCTGCCCAAAAATCCACTTTTTGATGCCCAAATCCAATTCCAATCATAAAGCCATGTTGTACAAGCGAAGGACCACCAGCATGTCAAGTATCACCAAAATCTAATGAAAAAGACTTCCTACGCATAGGATGTCTAAATGAAAATTTTTGGCCAGAATTGCATTGTGAGCACATGCACAGTTTCCCAAGTTCCTTTAAAGTTTTATTTTCAATTTTCAAGTCATTTGGATAGTTAAAACTCCGTTTCTCAGATGATATGGAAAAAACTCTAACTTCAGACTATTGAGTGCAACAGGATCTATGGCAGCCGCAAAGTCACCGGCGAAGAAGAAGAGGATGACCATAAAAGATTATTTGAAAGAAGTAGAACCCTTTGTCATCCCAGAGGGAACTCTAAAGCCAACCAGCACATGGATCCAAGAAGACCTGCTAGACACAAATGATCTAAAGATCTACCAAGGCGTGTTCAAAGACACCGAAAGAAATGTAATAGAGTTACCCATGCTACCGTGGGAGCGCAATGAGTTCGTCAGAAGCAAGATGGCAGAGTATCTGGAGAAAATAGATCTCCACAATTATTTTGAAGCTGTGCCGGCAGGAATTGATATAAAAAGAGTATGGGAATTTGTGACGACAATCAAAGAAGATGGAGTGGCCCGAGTTACGAATCTGCAGGGCAAGCCAGACACGGAGATTATAATCACAGAGAGAGTAGTGGCAGATGCACTAGACCTCTCCAACAAAGGGGATAGTGTAACCAAAAGAAGAGACGAAGTAAAGGTGTACACAGAAAAGAAAGGAAACTACACCTTTGAAGACATTGCCAACCCTAAAGTGGCAATCATGAGTCAGCTGTATAACCAATACTTCCATATGTGTACAAAGCGGCCACAAAAGTACAGAATGTCGCCTGGAGCAATTGCGACAACCTTCACCTGGGCAATACAGAAAAGCAAGCCGAAGGTAATCAACTATGCAGCTTATATACATGACAATCTGGTGAAGATGGGAAACAAGAACCCCACATACATTGTGCCGGGCGAGCTAATCACTAAAGTGGTATATGGGGCATTGCACACCAAGGGAAGATGGCATGACCCTCCATCACAGAATGACTGACTGAGGCTCAAGGAAGATAAAGAGGAGGAACATCCCAAAGCACCAAGGGTTGCCACAAGGTTGAAACGCCGGTTAGAGATCGTGCAAGAAGAGCAGCCAGAGTTAAAGAAAGGGAAGAAAGAATATGTACAAGTGCCCGTCAAAGAGACGAAATCACAGAAGGCGGCATGGCTAGAGCAGTTGATGGAAAGCTTCAGAGCCGACAGATCCCTCAAAGGAGATTTGAACGAGCTATGGAATCCATCACTAGAAGCAATGTTGGGATCATCCCGAAGGGTGCACAGAGACAAATTTGAAGATTATATTAAGAATTTTGAGATTCTAGATGCCACGGCGAAAAATATCCCACATGTACCATTTACGAAAGCAGAAGTGGAGGAAGTCCAACGCCAACTGCTAGAGGAGCAGGAAGGCCAAGAGAGAGAGAGGAAGACAAAGGCAGACAAGGATTTCAAGAAAAAGCCGACAACTCCACCGTCTAGCCCTGAGTCCAGCCCACCACCCTCACCACCTCCTCGTAGCCCTCCACAAACTCAACAGAAAGAGGAGCAAGACAAACCTGAAGATCAAGAAGAGTCAAGGCAAGAACAGAGCCAAGAACAAGAGAAAAAAGAAGAAGCTAAGCCCAAAAATGAGCAGCCAGAGCCAAATGAAGCAAGGTATAACACATTTCTAGACCTACTAGCTGCCGGATATTCAAAAGAAGAGGCTGCTACAGTCGCATTTGACTTGGCAAGCACGGGGCCCAAAGAGCAAATGCAGAGCCTGCGGTTAGTGGAGCTTAAGGAGATGGCCACTGATACAGTGGACTTGCACCCACCCACCAATGATTGGGATGTGGTGATGACCAAGCTAACCGGGATCCGGGCACAATCATTGGACACAAAAAGTGAAATGGCTAATCTCAAAGCCACTGAAGTGCGGATTAAGCTTGAAGTCGACACTTTACAAAAACAAATCCAAAGGCAGATAGAGAGAGAAGCAGAGTTGCAAGCCAGTCTAGCAAAGGCATTGCAAAGATGCCAAGAGATGGAAAGAGAGAATCAGGAGGCAGCTCAAAGACTTCAAGGAGCCAAAGAGGAATATAGAAAACTCAACAAGTCATTGACAGATGCAAAGAGGGAAAGGGATAACGTAACCCTACAACTTGCTAAGGAGTCCAAGGAAGTGGAGGCCATGCGTAATGCCAAAGAGAAGGCAGAAATAGAGCAGGAGGCTAGCCAGGATGAGGTCATTGAGCTCAAGGACCAGCTTAAAGTTAAACATCAAACCATCCAGTGGCTACGGGCATCTCTTGCCAGAGTCAGAGCTACTAGCTCGACTCACACCACTTTAGAGAGTCTGATTTATGAAGAACAAATGAAAGAGCTCCAAAAGGAGTTGACCTTAGAGAAGAAGCAAAGGCTAATGATGGCCGAGGGGTCAGTGGTCATGCAAACACACATGGAAGAAGAGCACAAGGCAATGCAGGATGAGATGGAAAACATCAAGAGAAAGCTCGAGGAGGTGGAGAAGATCAATGCCGATTTGAACGACCTCCTCGTGAACATGGGACAACAAGCTGAAGCAGAGAAACAAACATTCCAAAAGCAGATAGAAGAACTAAGAGGCCAGCAGGCAGAAGAGCAATTAAGCACAGGGCCAGCAGCCATGGAAGGCATAGATTTAAAGAATGTGGCAGATCCTGTGGACACACCAATGCAAGAGGTAATCCTTGTAAGACCCTCTCAAAAGCCACAAGATCTGACACAAGAAGAAGAAGAGATGCTGCGAAAGGCCATAGAAGCAGAAATCTGAGAAACTGCCAAAGAAGCTTTGGAATAGGAGCAGAGGGTTTTTAAATCCATGACTATTCAGAAGATAGACGCCAGTAACCTTCGGCGTGAATGGCTACAGCCCTCTCTCCCATATCCTTTGCTAAAGTACAAAGCCGCCACAATCAACAAGAGAATCATAGAAGAGTCAACAGTGCCACTGTACACAGCAAACATCTCCAAGCCTGAAGGGGTAAAGTTGATAGTTGACTCCTAGCCTAGGTGGAGAAAGGCATGGCTGATGAAGTATCCACAGTATCTTATCCATTTGGTAGGGGCACCCAAATTCATCAGAGATAAGAGATAACTTAAGTTTCTGTCCTCTACCAAGGATGCGGCTGTGTACAGTGCCACTATACACAACAGACATCTCCAAGCCTGAAGGGGTAAAGTTGATAGTCGACTCCTAGCCTAGGTGGAGAAAGGCATGGCTGACAAAGTATCCATAGTATCTTATCCATTTGGTAGGGGCACCCAAAGTCATCAGAGATAAAAGATAACTTAAGTTTCTGCCCTCTACCAAGGATACGGACGTGGAAGGCCCAGGAGCTACTGCAAAGAAGCCAACCTACTTGGCTAAACTATCCGAAGCTGCCAAGCTTGAAGGCAGGTGAGAGAATAAGTGTTCAATACATGGTGAAAACCCTAACGGGTGCCATCAAATTGTTCACTGGCTTGCCTGACCTATCTTGCATTATGATGAGGAAGATCTGCAAAACCCTTTTGTCAGTCTTCGAGATGTTCAAACCGGGCCAGCGACAGACAGTATCTTCTTCTTTCAAGATACATATAGATGTGCATATGATATGTCTGGTCAACCTTCCAAGGAGGTGATACATGCATTGGATCAAAGGATCATGTTTTTGCCATCCTATCACCTCCAGGCCTTCGAAGAAGCTTTCTATGCTAGCTTCTTCACAATCAGCTCTGATATATTCGGCCCAACACTACTGGCTCAACGACGCTGTTCAAATCACTCTAGCGCAAGAAATGAAGCACAACAAAGGTAAGCCGAAGATGAACAAGTCAAGTATCCCTCAAAGACCAACATAATGGTAAGAACAATAAGAAAAATGGTAAGCATAACGGTAATTCTTCTCCTCAATCTTATTCTACACCTAGAGCACATAACTCTATTAATCATAATAAAGAAAAGGCTAAAACTCAAGACACCCCTAAGTTGACGCCTGATGAAAAATTTTCTCAAGGAATCTTAGGAAGTTGGTTAACTCTTGAAGAACAAACCAAATATGCAAAAGAAGGCAGATGTTTTGAATGTCATACTAATTGTCACATAAAACGAGTTTTTCCTAAGGAACCCACAAAAGAACTCATAGAATCCACATCATCTATTAGTGCCCTTAGTGAGAACACTAATGTGTTCCAAGCTTCTCATGATCATGTAGATGAGTCTCTCATGCAATGTTATGGTCATGTGAATAATAACCGCATTGTGATCTTGTTTGATTCGGGTAGCATGCATGATGTGATTAGTGACTCTTTCATGAAGAGCGCACGTTTAGAAGCTCTCCCCATAAGATGCTCACATGCTATATACTCATGCTTTAAGGGACATCAAACAACAAGTTTTGTCTCCTGTCACTTGACAACAAGAGCTAGGAGATGACATTAAAAGTGCTACTTTTCTTCTTGATTCTACTAAGGTAAACATGAGCTTGATGTGAAACGTTAGATTCAACATGACCAACCCAGTCTCACGTGCAGCTCTAGGAATCTAGCCTTCAACCATCACAAAGGTTGAACTAGACGAATAGGTGCAGTTAGACACGTTTCAAAGACACCAAGCAACTAGATATGGTCCAAAAGGAAACAACTCACTGAAACATGTATGCAGTTCTCATAACAAGCTGGCACCCACAATGAGACTAACACGATGCTCACAAGTTGCATACTTGTGCTTTGGGGGACATCAAATAACAAGTTTTGTCTCTTGATGCTTGGTACCAAGAGCAAGGAGATGACCTAAAAAGTGCTATTTTTCTTCCTAATTTGTACTAAGGTAAACATGAGTTTGATGTTGCTGGCGTTCATACTCGCAAGGCGTAAAAAAGGTGTAGATTAAGAGAAAAGGTCCACATTTAGATGCCTTTATCACCTTGCATACAGGGAGATGCAATAGGTAAAAGAGCACCATCACATTTTGTCTTCTCTTGAAAAGGCTTTTCATTGGTCCAAGCTTGATCTACCTCGACTGCCTACAAACAATGAGGTCAATAGATTTTGTTGAAAAAGGGATGACATCAACACCTATCCCTGGCTTGCAAACCTCACTAAGCTTACCAAAATGGGGCTAGCCACATGTATACCTGAAAGAAATGTCTTTAGCAAATCCGAGGGGACATCAAAAATTGCACCAAGGCCATTCATTGTTAGAGACATGCCTTTGACTTTTTTGACAACATCCTCTAGCAATAATCAACTAAAGACATAGTTGTAATCGTACAAGGGTTTACACATTTCAACAAGTATGAGAAGAATCATGTAAGTAAAGTGAATCTTTTGTCCACAAACATCTCTCTTCAACCTCCTATACCTTGGTGTGTAAAAGGGTCTTTCAGATTGAAGAATCATTGTAGTAAAGTTAGATTGACTTTTTAGCAATGAGGGCTTCTTAAAAATAACTATAATGGTACTATTTTATCGGTTGGGTAAACAAATAAGGGAAGTAAGGATGCATTTACTCACTGCAATCCTTGCAAGAGCTTTTGCAAGAAGATCTGCAGTAGAGAGATCGGTATTCTGCAAAAGCTCATCAATAGCTACCTAAATATGGGAAGAAAAATGGAACCAAAACAAAGTCCACATTAGCATTGATTGTGCTGATTTCCCGTTGATTGATGATGCAAACAGCTAAGAAAAACTCGTACTATTTTACATTCAAGAAAATACCTCAAGGTCATATGCATATTTACCTATCCAAAAACCTCTACAACCATCTTTGAAACAATTGCACATGAAAACCTTGCAATTTTACCAAGATGAGGTGCAGATACCCTTTCAAATTTGTACACAGCTTTGCGCTCAATGGTGGGTATCATATATTCTTTCATGAGGTCATAAAAGAGTACAAACAAACTAGTCTTGCCTACCAATATAATTAATGGAAACCAATGACCAATGTAAACCCATGTAAATTTGAGCCACTATGAAACCATGAGAAGGCTTGCATATACAACCAGGCACAAAACATGACAGCACTCATATCATCACTCTATCCAACTAGGCAGCTAAGCACACCTAAAAAAATTATCACTGGCCAACTTGTCTAATGTAAGAATATACATGCTCTTCCCGTATGACCGTAATGATGAATATAGGATAACTAAGTGCATTCATCATACTGAACCATGTAAAGATGGAAATTTTGAATTTGGCAAGTAGTACCCTAGACCATATTGATAGCACTAACACAAAGAAGTTGACTTTAAAAAAAATGCAGGTTTATTTGGTCTTTAATGTCCATAGCACCGCTATCTTTCTCGCTGGACCCCAAGAAGAAATGATAGCTCTTCTCAGCATTTGAAAGCATGACCTTCGCAAAAAAAAAAAAAAAAAAACTAGATGATGCATAACTTTGTAGAGAACTCTAATTCACTTATCATTGGTAGCAACTCCTCCATGACTACCTCAACCTGCTTTAAGATGCCTGCCACAAAACATGCATGCTTAGTTGAGAGCAAGCCTACTTGCTTTGAGCATGTGTTTCTGTTTGGACATGAAACAACTATAGAAAATCTCAAATAATCCACTACATGAAGTAACGTGTATAACTGATCTAAGTTCTTGCAACTATCAATGTAAGCAATAATCAAAACTTACTCATGAGATTCAACATGACTAGCCCGGGCTCAGGTGAAACTCTAGGAATCTAGCTTTAAACCATCACAACAATTGAAACTAGATGAAAAGGTGCAGTTAGAAACGTTTCAAAGACACCATGTAACTAGATATGGTCCAAAAGGAAACAACTCATTAACACATCGTATACAATCCTCCTAACAAGTTGGCACCCCTACAATGAGACAAATATGATGCTCACAAGTTGCATACTTGTGCTTTGGGGGACATCAAACAACAAGTCTTGTCTCTTAACACTTGGAAACAAGAGCAAGGAGATTACCTGAAAACAACTATTTTTCTTCCTGATTTGTACTAAGGTAAACATAAGCTTAATGTTGCTGGTGCTGATGCTCGCAAGGCGTAAAAAAGGTGTAGGTTAAGAGAAAAGGTCCACATTTAGATGCCTTGGAATCACCTTCCATGCAGGTAGATGCAATAGGTAAAAGAGCGTCGTCACATTATGTCTTCTCTTGAAAAGACTTTTCATTGGTCCAAGCTTGATGTACCTCGGCTACCTACAAACGTGAGGTTAGTAGCTTTTGCTGAAAAAGGGACAACATCAACACCTATCTCTGGCTTGCAAACCTCACAAAGATTACCAGAACGGGGCTAGCCACATGTATACCTGAAAGACATCTCTTCAACAAATCTGAGGGGGCGTCAAAAAATACACCAAGGCCATCCATTATTAGAGACATGCCTTTGACTTTTTTGACAAGGTTCTCTGGCACTAATCAACTAAAGGCATGGTTGTAATCATACAAGGGTTTACACATTTCAGAAAGTATGAGAAGAAGCATGTAAGTAAAGTGAAGTTTTTGTCCACAAACACCTCTCTTCAACCTCATATACCTTGGTGTGTAAAAGGGTCTTTCAGATTGAAGAATCACTGTAGTAAAGCTAGATTCACTTGTTAGCAATGAGCACTTCTTAAAAATAACTATAATGATATTGTTCCATTGGTTGGGTAAAAAAATAAGGGAAGGAAGGACACATTCACTCACCACAATCCTTGCAAGATCTTTTGCAAGAAGATCTGCAGCAGAGAGATCGCTATTCTGCAAAAGCTCATCAACAACTACCTAAATATGGGGAGAACAATGGAACCAAAACAAAGTCCATATTAGCATTGCTTGTGCTGATTGGTGATGCAAATTGCTATAGAAAAACTTGTACAATTTTACATTCAAGAAAATCCCTCAAGGTCAGATGCATGTTTACCTATCTGAAAACCTTTACAACCATATCTCAAGCACTTGCACATGTAGATCTTGCAATTTCAACAGGATGAGGTGTAGATACCCTTTCAAATTTTTACATAGCTTTGCGCTCAATGGTGGGTATCATAAATTCTTTCATGAGGTCATAAAAGAGTACAAGCAAACTAGCCTTGCCTGCCAATATAAGTAATGGAAACCAATGACCAATGTAAACCCATGTAAATTTGAGCCACTATGAAACCATGAGAAGGCTTGCATATACAGCCACACACAAAACATGACAACACTCATATTATCACTCTATCAACCTGAGCAACTAAGCACAACTAAAAAAATTATCCATGGCCAACTTGTCTGATGAGATACATGCTCTTCTCGTGTAACAAACTTGGACACCCCAAGTATAGATTCTATCGCGACACAATAGAGATTCACTTAAAATAATTCACAATTAAAGAGTTGACACGGCCCGGCGTAGTGTTGTGCCAAGAGAGATTGGCCCCAAAGATTGGCGCCCCTTTTGGTATTTCTTTTTATATTAATCTTTGAGCAAAGTACAACTCCCGTGGGTCCTTGCTCTCAAAATCTGTGTCCATATGCTCTGAAGAGTGAGGCCCTTGGGGCTTAGTTATTCATACAAGGGATGCCAAAAGCAGAGCCCCAAAAGCAGTAAACTCAAAAGCAACTTGGTGCAAAATCTGCCATAAATGTCAACAGCGCAAAAACAGGAATTTCCGTACAGTTCTGCCACCTCTTTGTCAGTGCGTTTGACGATCATCCATACAACAGCCAGCGCAATTCGGGGCCGTCCGTATAGTATCCACGTGAAAAATGTCTTATGCTTTATTTTAACGTCTAAGTGTCCCTTTGGCCCTTCGGTAGTTGTCCATAAGTTGGAACAACTTGATAATTGGTCATGATGTCACAAACTGATGACATGGAAGAACAATACAAACAATGACATAGCTTACTGTACGGGTTTTCGAGATTTGCGCAAACAGTGCTAATGTGGCAGCTTCTACGGATTTTCAAGATTTGTGTGGACGGTGTTGACATGATGGCAGCCTGTATGGATTTCCCAAATTCCACAGGTGCTTTTTGCTGGCAGATTTTGGGAATCATTTGTTTTTGGAACTCGTTGCTTTTGTGTTTAATGCTTTTGGGGCTCTTCTTTTAGCAACCCTTGTAATCTTTATAAGTGACCCAAGGGGGCCCACTTTTCAGAGTATTTGGACACAGAGTCTAAAAACGAGCACCCGCAGAAGTTGTACTTTGCACTCAGAGAGTAATATAAAAAGAAATATCGAAAGGGACACCAGTCTTTGGGGCCAGTACCTCTGGGCACGGAACTCCGTCGCGGACCATGTCGACTCTCTCTCTCTCTCTCTCTCTCTCTCTCTCCATATTAAAGTAATTCAATAATTATGAAGTTTTGATTTGTGGTGTAATTTCCCTTGATTATGCATGCAAAACATATAGAGGACATAAAACATTTCAATAGACACTAACCCTAAGTACCGACGCACTAGACACGACACATCTAGTACTTGTACACAAATGAAAGTCACATCACTGCACATGAAATCACAGGACATCACATGAAATATCATCGCATAAAAATTCATTCCAAATCTTAGACCATGACTGCCAGCAATGTATTTAGTAACCGCATCTAGATCCATCCCGGACCTCATTGATGTCAGATTAACTAATCCTTATTGCGATCTCGTCTATAGATATTTATAAGATCAAAATGTTGCAATCATTTTGTCTTTGATTTCCTGCACAAGTAAGTCAGATGAGAGAGTACAAACCATTCATGTTCAATTTTGAGAATTCCATAAGATAAAGTCATAAAGCAGAATCCTATGAGCACAACAGTATCCCTGAAACCCAAAGGGGTGTCAGTGACTCTATTCAATCCACATAATCTTTGACTGTGCACTTTGCCGCATGTGTCGAAGGCTCGGAACTTGCCAAAACACCATGTGCGAGCCACGAATGGTTGCAAGCACACAACTAGACCGTCCTAGCAAGCTCAAGGGGGTAATGGTGCGTCACTCACCGCTCAATGCTTCCATCGTGATCTTGTGCCGCGAAGAAGAAGGAGCGACCGCCGTCATCGTGCTCAACCGCCGATGCCATCGCAATGCTCAATCACTCTCTCTCTCTCTTTCTCTCTCTCTCTCTCTCTCTCTCTCTCTCTCTCTCTCTCAAGCATACACATACACATACACACACACACACACACCTGTGAGAGCACACGAAGGAGAAGGAGATAGAGGTAGAGCAAGAGCACTTCTTAGCATATACCTCTCAAAACAAGGATTTTAGGTCAAATTAGACCTTTATAACAATCTCCCCCATTCACACATAAGCGCCCACAGTGGTCGGTCAAAGTAAAAGTAGTATCAAATGAGACATGTGGTGTGCCTCTCATCGGCGATCACCTACACACCTATTGGACCGACAAGCCCAATCCATGACTCAAATAATTAATAAGGCATCTATCAAAGGTGATAGGGTGTCTTTAAGGGTTAACATGCCCCCTTTCCTGATGTAGATTCTTTCCTCGGAAGCTATTGAGATGAAGCCCGTTCGTAGAGGTGGAAGAGCATCTGGATTGAATGTCCTTAGCCTTCTTCAAACACTGCAAAATCAACCAAAATTGACATAGTAATTGTATTCTTATATACAACTAAAAAGAATATGCAGTGAATAGGTACACAAATTGAGTGGTAACAAAATATTAAACAATTTGTCAGCAGTGAACATTAAATCAAACCATAATCAGCTATAATCAAACCATAAGCAGCTATAAAGTTCAAAAAATAAACTGTAATATAATCAAACCATAAGCAGCTATAAAGTTCAAAAAATAAACAAGTCTAGGGTCTCTAATTTAACGATCGAGAGGCACTAGAAGTCAACTATTAATACCATGGGCAAGCTTCTCGATTTTCTCTAGTTAATTAAGTTGTTTAATTGCGAGAGAAAAGTATTTCATGTCCGAGGGCTGACTAGAGGCTATACCTAGAAGACCGTCTAATTAGAAAAAGTTTGGGCTTCATTTGGACTTGTATTTGGCTTTCTAAGCTAATTTTTTGGATTTCAATTTTGAAAACAACTGATGGGCATCTTTGGCACCTTTTGGCTTCCAAACTTAAAATGAATTATATCCTGAGTATCTTCTAAACATGTAGAGCCAATACT